>NC_081300.1:27637121-27940151 GCF_030435805.1 Mustela lutreola | reverse complement strand
CGTATTTGTTTGATCTTTCAGGTAAGATTCATAAAATTTCAGGTCAGAAAATGTCATTTTCTGATTAACCTCTTTCTCTTTTCCCACTTGTAATTAGGGAAGTCTCCTCTTTCTCTTTCAGCCTTTCAAGGAACATTGGGTTGAACTAGAATGGGATATGTGGTCCAGTCTTCTCCTATCATGGATGAACAGATGTGTCTTGTTTACTTCTCAAGATCACACAAGTATTTTTTTGCAGGACTAGCTTGGAACCCTGACTTCCAGTTTAGGGCTTTTTCTACTATATCAGAGAACCTGAAGCTCGTGGACTTGAAACAAAACTTAAAAATCGTTCAGCATAACCAGTTATCCCCAATACTTGAACTGATAAATTGGAGATCACACAGACTTTTTTTAGTAATTCTTTTGAAACACAAAATTAGACAAAAGGGATGAATGCCAAGTTGAGTCGATTTTCTTTTGATCTTGCTTAATATAAATATAGAAAAAACAAATAAAAACACCACCTGGCTGCATCTTAATGCAGAGTGGTCTTGAGGTGTGTAATTCAGAACTTGTGGACCTCACAAGACTATTTTTATGGAGTAAACAAATTGTGATGGCAACCAAGCTGTGATTTTGTTGCATAAATACTGTATATGTTCCTTAATGCCTTCTAGCTAATGCAAACACTTTGAGACTGTTGGAACAATAACCTTAGTGAACTGATTGTTAACAGAACTACAAAGTAACAAATTTTGCTATTTTGTGATGTCCACTCAATTTCCTGGTGACTTCATCCTGTTCTTTAGGTCAAGCCTCTCCCCTCGAAACCACCCCTTGTGTTAGAGTCTTGCTGTCAGCCAGCTGCATTCCCCCTTAAAAGTATTTACGCATAGAGATGTAATAAGTTTGAGAAGGCCAAAGGGAAGAAGAGAGGTGTTCTAGTCCATTTGGGCTGCTGTAACAAAACAAACTGGGTGGCTTGCAAATGATAAATTTTTTTCTCACAGTTCTGGAAGCTGGGAAATCCAGGATCATGGAGGCACTGGCAGGTAGAGTATCTGGAGAAAGCCTGCTCCCTGGTTCATAGATAGCCATCTTTTACTATGCCCTCACTAGGTGAAAGGAGCTCTCTGAGGTCTGTTCTATAAAGGGACTGCTTCCATTCACATGGGCTCCACCTTCAAGATCATTTCCCAAAGACCCCACCTCTTAATACCCTCACAGGGAATCAGGTTTTAACATAAGAATTTAGAGAGCTATTTTCAGTCTATAGCCAGAAATAGAGTTTCAAGAAGTATAAGTTCCTAAATCTAACCATATGCTTCTCTTTCCTTCTTGTGATTGTGTTTGCTTCCATCATGGGCTTTTCCAAATTCTGCTTTGTATTAGACTGAACCTTAGAAAATTGTCATTTTTGTAGGTCAAAGCAGTCAGATATCAGCAATTTAATAAGATTCAAGCTAATGTCATTGAGTCAGTGTGTTCTGAGGACTGGAGATGCCACCATAGCATCCAGATACTTCATTCTTCAGAGTGATGTTGCTCTGTAGCCACTCAAATAAATTAAGGTTCTCTTCTCCATGGACTTGTTTGCCGAGACAGGTTCCAAACACCAGGATGTAGCCTGACCCCTTTTCACCTCATGGATTCTTGGGCTCTTGCACTAATAGACACTGGAAAATATAGGTAGGGTTTTTTCCCGTTTTCACTGTTGTTCTCAGGGATATGTTCAGCACTCTGTATAAAACGCATGCTCTGGAGATTTCAAGTTTAATGGCAGTGGGAAGGAGGCAAAAAGAGAAAATGTGAAAGAGAAATTATAATTTGAAAACACAGAAAAGCAATGTAAGCACATGTGGGGGTAGTGGGGCAAAAGCCCATCACTCAAAAGGGAGTGAGCTTCTTGGAAGTGGGTATTGACTTTTTGATACCATACATCACTAAGAACATAATAGCTGTTCAACAGGTATCCACTGAATCAAAGTAAACACTTTGTTTAAGATCTTCAGTAATAAAAGCCAATAATGGTGGGAGCAAGATGTCCCTTCCCCAGGCATTTTTCAAACCACAGTATGGAGGCAGCCACTGCTTACATGTACTTACAATGCCAGATTTGATCCAAGTTCTTTCCAATCTCTTTACTCTTCTCTGCACCCAGGCAATGTCCAGCAGTTATTTTAAGCAAGATTCATATATCTAAGTCCTCTTTTATTCTTCCCCCAAAGAACTCCAAAAGCTAAGAAAGCAAGAAGTCAGGAAAGGAAAAAACAGCCAAGGGAAGGAAGGAAGGAAAGAAGAAAAGGAAAGGAGAGAAGAGAAGAGAAAAGAAGGAGGAGAAAAAGAAGCAGCAGAAGCAGCAGAAGCAGCCATCAGGAAAGTTGAGCCCTTTGAACTCCATCCTAGCTTCACACCGTCATGGTACGCTCTCCCAGCCTTTGTAGGACATAGGCCAGCTTCCCCTACCCCCACCCATACCGTACTGTTACCCTACCCCAAGAAACTCCAGCAAGTCTTGGAACAAAGGCTGGCAACAAGTCTTTGTCTGGGCTAGGAATAGGATGCAATTAGGGAAGGTTTTGAAATTTGTTTTTAAATGTTACGAATATTCTGTCTCCTGACTCTCACTTCCATTCATTCCCTGTCCAGCCACCCCCTTGTCTCCTTCTTACAGGGTCTTCACAAAGTAAAGCATGACCTTTAGATTGAGACATTCTGTGTTGCAATACGTTGGAATAGGTTTCAACACAGTAACTTGAGATCTATTTACTAAACCGTTTGGCACATTCAGCACGTCCTGGGGGAATTGTTGGCGGGACCCGCAGTACGTTTTTCACTCTTCCCTGATGCATTACCAGACATAAGGTCATCCCAGTCTAGCAGAGATGGGTGCTACACAGGGCTCATTACCTCGCAGCAAGCCAACCAGATGAGGCTGTGGGATGTTTTCTCTTCATCATTCAAGCTTGAAAGGAAACTGTCAGCCTCCACTTGCTCTTAAAACAATGAAAATTTAGGTGACAGCACTCTCATTAGCTCAATGGAAATGAAAGTTTCTAGGCTAAGAAACTTTGTGGCATACTAACAAACTCTACCTTAAGGGTCATTCTAGAAGCCAGGACACAAGGACAGCTATCAGCTTCTAGGGATAGTGTGGTGACAATAAAACAACACACATCTCTTTAGTAAGACCAGAAATCTTCAGGAGACACAGCATCTGAGCTGAGAAAAATGGGTAGATTTTAGATAGATCCATGTTTTCCATGGCTTACCTTTACTAGGAAATGGGCATATATCTGGGGCTATCTTGTTTCGACTTACGTGCATTCACATTATCAGAAAACAAGCAGGAATATTATTATTTTGGGAAATGCTCTCCCTAGGAAAAACTCAAGCAAAAGTGCCAAGTGTAGATCCTATTCCCTAGACTTATCATTGCAGAATTTCTAATCTAAGAGGATTTGGTCAATATTTGATGAACCACTTGAATAATACACAAAATTATGGGAACCCTAATAATTGCTTACATTTGTATAGTACCATATTCTAGGACATTCATATGCATTATTTTCTCATAAGATCTTTGTAAAAACTACGTTTGATGGTTTTTAGTAGGTATTTAGTCTTTGTTTTTATAAAATCTTAGGAATATTAGAACTGCAAGTGACCTTCGCTATAATTTTGATCAATAGATGACAACCAGGGGTGCATATTGAATCATCAGAGGAACTGTTTTGAAAGCCTGTGTGTGTGCGCCACCCTCCCAACTCCCCACTTACTGCTTTACTCTCCCAACACACACATACATATACAGAGTCTGAATCACTAAGTAGGGAGGAGAATCCTCACATAAATACTTCTTAGAACACACTCCAAAGCATGCGCCAGTTTACACCACTGCTCTAAACCAGTTTGTCATTTGTCCAGTGGAGAAGTTGAGGAATAAAGCGGACATGATTGACCCAGAGGCACACAGAGTGGCAGAGTCTGTGTTCCAGCCCCAGCCTCCTGACACTTAGTTGGATGGCCTTTCTTTCACACTTTGCTACCATCTTTCCAAATCAAAGGAGGGAATTCCAAGATGACGCTCTTTATTTTAAACTGTTTTGTGCTTCTTGACACCAGCAGGAAAAATGTTAAGAAATGCTCTGTCCAGAGTATACCTGATGTAAGTAAAGTTCCCAGAACCACACTTTTCTGTTAGAAGCATTTCTACCTGAATACATGCTCTTCACAGGTTTTACTCTGCCGTCCCAAGAGGTGGTTCTGATTCTCATGAATAATGGTTATCCTCTTTTTCTTGGTGGCACTTCAGTTTCAGATTCTTTACACCTTCCCTAGACTGCAGGAGCACTCCATTGATTTGGGGGCTCATATCATCAATAATCTAAAATATATGGGAAAGCACTCATGAACAAGAGAAAGGACTCTGGGCAGCAAATGAGCTATGTTGGAGAGAGGAGCGAAAGTGTTTCTCCCAGGCCCCCTGCCTCTCTGTCAAGCACCTCTCTAGTAATCTCATCTGATCCCTTTGCACTCTTGGATGGGAGGGACCCATTGCGTTGCTCAGAACCATAGCCCTTCTTTGGTCCCATTTACTAGTGGGCTGGGTTACGGTGTGAAAGAGTAGATAGAGCTCTAGGTATGATGCTTCCAGAGCTCAAGTGCTAAGAAGTGAAGGCAGACCTTTCTTCTGGGCTCACCTCTTTTCATGCTGTAGATGGATAACCAGACCTAAGACAGGCTCTGCAAATTTCCTAACCTTGGTTTCTGTCTAGGATGCAGGAAACCTCATTAGAAAATTCCTGATGGGAGAAGGCAATGGAGGGCTACCTAGTCCTACTCTTAATAACAGATGCTCTGTCCAAAATGTCCCTGATTCGAGTAAGGTTCTGTGCACCACAGTTTTCTATTATGAGCGATTCTACCTACTTGGTAGCAGCCATAACGTATCTCTTTACCTCAAAGAATGTTATTAGGCTCTCTTTCCAGTAATAAGAGTCTGCAAACCTTTAGTTTAGTCCCAAAACTTTGTTTTCTTATTGTGATAAAATATATGTAACATTAAATTGACCACTTTAAGCATTTTAAGTGTACAGTTCCATGACATTAAGTACATTCACAGTGTTATGCCACCATTACCACCATCCATTTCCAGAACTTTCCCATCAACCCAAATGGAAACTCTGTACTCATTAGACAGTAACTTTTCATTTACTCTTTCTCCCCTTCCTCATTCCCTGGTAGCCTTTATTCTATTTTCTGTCTCTATGAATTTTCCTCTTATAGGTACCTCATGTAAGGGAAATTATACAATATTAGTCCTTGTGTCTGGCTTATTTCACTTAGCACAATGTTTTCAAGGCAGGGAGTCTGCTTCTCTCTCTCTCACAAATAAATAAATAAAATCTTAAAAAAAAAAAAAGAATTTCATTCTTTTTTAAGGCTGAGTAATATGATGTTGTATAGGCCATGTGTGCTTTTCCATTCAGCAGTGGGTGAACCTAACCCAGGCACTTCCATCTTATCATTGGTTGAATGGGATACATATTTACTAACTAAGCCATTGTGTAGGGTTGAGGGAAAGAACTGCTGAGGTTTGACGAGGTCTTAGGGAACCTCTGAATAGGCTTTATAAACCGTAGAAGTATTGGAGTGTCTACATTTTTTCTGAACTAAAAATGAAGACATGATTTGACAAATGTCTTATTTGTCCAGGAATAATTGAAGAGAATGTTGAAAATAGACTGTTTAGAAGATTAAACAGGTGTGATCACGATGGCTCTCTTAGCAACATGAAAAACAAAGCGGGGAAAATGTTCCATAAGGATTTCCCCCTTCTGAAGCCGAGGTTCTGGAGTCCTCTATTCCCTGATGTTGGCCTCCTCTGTGAAACCGAGTGCCCTCTCTTCCCGAAGGTGCTATGTCTGCAGAGCAGGAAGGGAGTGTAGTCTAGAAACACCAAGAAGAATGTCTTAGAAGCACCTGTGGCCCAGGAAGATGTCTGTGTTATCTCTCAACCTCTTAGGTCCTCCTTCTTGGTATCACCAAATACCAACCACAGCACTTGGGCAAAAAAGATGACCAAAGTCTTGAAAGCGGTATAGGACTGAAATCAGCTCCGTCAGAACCTAAATAGCTTGAGTTGCACTGATATAGCTACTTTGGTGCTCAGATAACACAACTCAATATTGATATTCATGAAGTTTCAATAACTTCCTCGGGGACTTTGTCAACTTCTTGGAGGGGTATTTGGACATCATGAAGTTGGTAGCATAACAAAAGGTATACGTGGGATTGAGTTAAGAAAATCCCTAGAAAAATCTCCTTCCTTTCACCTTACCTTAACTGGTGGATTTCATGTTATGTAAGAAGCACATGCTTGACATTCAAGCTGGGAAGCTACTGAGGGTGATGATGGAGCACTGGGGGAGGGGCCAGTGGGTTTTATGAAAAGCAAAGGAATTATGGAAAGCACATTGCAAGTCCTGTTATTTTTCTTGTACTATGTTCCAAACCCAAACAAACTAAAAAAAAGTATGTGTGCAAAAGCAAACCTTAAACCATTTCGCGAATCCCACCCTAGATTTCACATTTCTCTAGTGAGGCTCACATTCCTTTATTCAGATTCCAAAAGTAGAGATAATTTGTTCCAAATGTTTCCAAAGCCGACCAGCAGAAGGGCCTAACGATTTTTCCAGAGCTGGAGAAAACTGTGAAATCTTCTACAATCCAATAGAGCATTCAAAGTGGAAAAAAAAATAAGAGACAAAGAGACAGAGAGAGACAGAGACAAGAGAGAGCAAGGGGGAAAGGGAAAAGGAATGTTTTGATGATCTATTTGTTTATTTTATAACAGTTATGGCTCTTTGACAAGGTTTGAGGAGACATGTTGATTGCCAACATCTTATTTCCTTTGGCAAGGTAGAATTTTTTCTGAATTATAGAGCAGATTATGATGGAGAAATTGTCCACACAATTATGTATTTTTTATAATACAATGAGCAAGTTCATTTCAAAGAGGTTGAATGTGGGGATTCTATGTGTGCATATATATATATATTCTGGTGACATCAAGGTGACCACCTTCCTCTCCCTAATAGATCTTCAGATAACCATCAATTTGTACATGACAGCTGCTTATACTAATAGAAAAAAACATGCTCCAACATAGCTTCCATTTAGAAACATGTTTGGGCACTGGGGGCCAAAGCTGATGATTGACAGCTGGAGGAATTTCTAAGAAGGGACGAGTTTCAGTGAGATTGGAAAGAAAGGCATTTTCTAACTTTGCTAAACTGTCACTAGGCTATATTGCCATCCAGTAGCTTAATATGTGTATGCCTTAACTCTTCTGTGAGACTCATGGTTCCTACAAGTCTAGAAGTGTGTCTTCCTCTTCTTTGAAATTCCCACAGTGCCCAGTACAGTGTTCAACTAGTAATGATGTTGATTTGGAAAAAAAGTTAATAGAATGGGACATGTGATCCACTACCTCATTAAATTTGCATGGAGCCAAAGAAAACTAACCCAACTAAGAAGGTGGCCAGTTCAGATTTCAAGCTATTATGGTTTGCAATATAATAAGTAAAAATTATGACTTATTTTTAATATTATTATTATTATTGTCACTGTTTATTGAAGTTATACTCTGTGCAGGCACAGTGACAAGTGCTTTACATATATAATTTCCTTAAATCTTCATAACAGTTCTGCAAAATGAAATGACTATCATATTCTACAAATGCAGAAACTGAGGTTCAAAGAAATAAATATCTTTGGACTCCAGGTCCTGAAGTTGGGTCAGAACCAGGTTGGTTGATGAATCTTTGGGTAGGCACTGAGACCTTGAAAGTAAACAGGGGTGATGTCATAGTCAGTTCACTCAGTGGGGTCAAGCAAGGGACTAGGGAAGCCAAAGCCATGATTGTGACTCTGTGTTTGTGCTGCATTAAGACAAACTCTTTTTTGGCTTCCAACCACACCCCTAAGCCAAGCCAGCTGGATTTGAAATTGTGCAATTGGTCACAGACAAAAGAGTATGGGTGGCTTGGGGAAAATCTATTACTAGGCTTGAAGCTGCATTTCAGAGCACATGGTCTTCTAAAGGGAGGCTGGGAAAACATTTCTGTGCATGAGTGATGATGGTGCATGGCTGCCAGGATCTGAAAAGGGGTGGAGATGGAATGTTAGCCATGGCTCCTGTCTTTGAGTGAGGGGGATTTATAGGAGAAGGCAAGATGTCCAACCACCCCAAGTAGGACATGAGAACATTGATATGAACTTCATGAATGAGCATGCATATATTCTTTTCAAGCTCGGTACATACAGATGAAGTCTTGGGTGTGATGTGACCAGGCACATCTTTCCCTTGCCACCCAGAGTCATCATTTGCCACTAATTCTCATAACCCAAGATCCTTCCTCCCCAAATTACTCTCAATTTATAGGAAACCTTGTGTTGGAGAAAAAGAGCATTGGCTTTGAAATTAGAAGACCATGACTGGAGTCTTTCACCATCATTCACTAGCTAGAGAAGGTGAATCTTCATTTCTTGAACTAGATGTTTGGGGCTAATGTCTGCCTTCCTGAACTTACATGATTGTTGAGAAGATGAAATTACACACAGCACACATCCACAAATACGGAAGTACTTTATACATTTTCAAAAAGTATATGAATTATAGGTATTGTGCTAATCATAAAACCCAAGGGATTTAAGGAGTGTTTAACTAGCTAAAATTATTGCTAGATATTTTGTGTTCAAGATTCTGTTAGATATTTGTATGAAGTAATTAAAGGCATATATTACATAGCTCTTACCGTTAAGTAGCTTATACTACTTTAGAGATGGTGAAACTAGCAAGTATTACTGGTTTATTGGATAAGCTGGCTGGAGTAGGGTGTAAGAAAGAAACAAATTTAATTTCTACCTGCCACTGGCTCTCTCTGTCTTTGGTGATGTCACAGAGCCCCTAGTTTTCCAAGTCATTTTTAGATATCAACAGACAGTCTCATTTTGAGGTATTGGATTGTTAGGTCAACAGTGGCAAAAAGCTCCACATCACACGAGCTCAGAAAGGCAGGGGATGGGGAGGGATGGAGTGTGATATCTTTCCTCTTTCTGACCTTCTTCTTGATAGAATTTGTTTTTCTACACTCCATACCCCAAGAGAAAAGAAAACTTGAGGGAAAAAGCACAACTTTTAGTAGCAAGTTTTCTCCTTCTACCATATTGGGCTCATTTTGTGTTAGGTGAACCTTCTCTCATGGGGCACTTTTGTGGGTTTTTTGTCAATCTTCTACTTCCTAAGGTCCAACCCTTAATGGTTTCAAAGTACTCTGATGCCTCCTCTGTCTGAACAACTTTTGAATCTCCCTTCTACTTCAAGCTGCTGGTGGCAAACCTCATGTTGAATCTTTCTGCTGTGGCTCCCTCAGTTCTTGAGCAGTATCCTTTCAAAAGGGCATATGCCTAGCCACTTCTGCAGAATCCATTGGCCTTTCTTGTAGCCCACAGGAAATACTTGGAAGCCAGCACAGTCCTCACCATTCTTCAATTACCACAGGCTGCTGCTGTTGGACATCTTCACATGGGAATCAGGCAGTAGGTTCTGAATCCTTCAGAATCCAGAGTCACAGGTCAAGCTCCCCAACAGTTTTCTGGAAGCTCCTTGACTTGGTTGAATATGAAGAGTTGAGCAGAAAGAGCCATACTTCCTGGAAACTCTCTGTAGAGATGCATTCTCCCCAGCTGTCTCCAAGTCCCCATATTACATGATAGAAGAAGGAAGAATAATGAGCTATGAGCAACAGAACCAATGTTTGGCCACTGAATTAGTTTCCTAGAGCTGAAGTAGCAAATTACCACAAACTGGGTGGCTCAAAACAACAGAAATCCATTCTGTCACAGTACTGGAGAATAGAAGTCTGAAACCAAGGTATCAGCGGACTTGGCTCCTTCTGGACACTCTGAGGGAGAATCTGTTCTATGCCTCTCCTAGCTTCTGATGGTTGCCAGCAACCCTTAACATTCCTTGACTTGCAGATGCATCCCTCTGATTTCTGCCTTGTCTTTGCATGGCTTTTTTCCCTCTGTGTGTGTTTCTGTGTGTCATCTCTTCTCGTAACGACACCGGTCAATGGCAAATGCAGCCATTCAAATCCTAGAGTTCACCTTAGTCCAACATGCTCTCTTCTTCACTTGAGTACATCTGCAAAGAATTTATTTCTAAATAGGATGAGATCCATAGGTACCTGGGATTAGGACTTCAACCTACCTTTTTGGAGGACACAACTTGATCCATAATAGCCACCTTACTTGCAACTATTGTATAGAGATTCTAGCACCTCTCTTTAGAATATATGGACACCTAACTCTCTGTGTTCTCAGACTTGGGGCCCTCATGAAATAAGACTCAAAGTGAAGTTTCTTGTAATATCCACAATATCATTTTAAAATGACATAAAAATTCTAACAGACAGAAGAAAGCTCTTCTTCTCTTGCTTGGACAGTTTCTAAGGGCACCTCTCACTTTTGTCTTACTTTTTACCTAATTTTTTAAAAGTTACTTAATCTTTCAAATATACACAAAAATAGAATAGTATATATACCTCATGTGCCATCACTTAACTTTGAGTAATTATCAACATTGTTAATTCTTGTTTTATCTCTTTCCTCCCCACCAAAAATACAAAAACAAACAAAATCTTTGTTTTTCTGGAATATTTTAAAGCGCATCCTAGACACCATATCCTTTATCTATAAGTATGATTTGAACTCTTCTAATCATCGGGGCTCAGCCTGTATTTGGACCTTCCTCTCTACTGATGGTGGGTAGGGTTAACAGTGACACACATCATTTGTGCCCATGTGTGGTAGCTGGGTGGTCTGAAGTACGTAGCTATCTAGAGAAGGTAAATCCTTGCCGCTTGGAAACCTACTGTACTCTCTCCCTGCTTCTAAAATGTCTCCTCTAAAGTTAAGGGCAGCTATAACATTGTAATCAACCGGTACGGTAGAGTCACTTTGTTTTTATCCTGCTAGGCTTCCCCTTGACAGTCAATTCCATGTTTCAAAGGTATAATAAGTGTCCACTAATGATCAAGGACCTGAATGGATACTGTAGAAACTTCTCTCAAGAGGCTTCCAAGGTAGTAGGAGGGAGGAAATAAAACAAATAGGAAGCCATAACTCAAGGAGAATAAAAAACCCAAACAGTTATAAAAAATAGCAAGGTTGAGTCAGAGCCTTTAACCAGAATAACAACTGCTTGCTTCCAGAGAAGTTTCTGGAATTATGGCTATTACCCTAAATCCACAGCTTAAACTGGAATAAAAGTACTGGCAGCAATTTGAATGATGTGATTTTGCGTGAGGAGAGCAACCTAAAGGGTCAGGAGTGGGGAGATGTACAGGGTGAATTTCTCAGCCATGTTTCTCAAGACTCAGGCCACTTACGGAGCAAATGCAGCCATTCAAATCCTGACTATTAGACTTTCCATTTCAAAGTTCTTTCCTCAAGAATTCATAAAAATGCAGCTGGGGTGAAACCTCCTGAGCTACACAGGGTCTGGCAATTTATCATTCAGCAAGGCTTTTCTCCAACTCAATTCGGCCTTTTTCTCTTTGTTAATAATAGAGTGTTTAGGGCGGTTTGTGGTTTCAGGTTATCTCCTTCACTGGCCAAACTATACTCCCAAATGCATCAGTATCTTCTGGGGAATCATATCCATTGACAGAAGAAATTATTTGCCTTCTCAGAGGATCAAGCAGAGTGGTCTGGAACTGAGAGATGAAAATATTTAGATAGAGAGGCAAAAAAATAATATAAGCCTTATTTGTAGTAATGGCTACATCATGCAATAGACCTAGTGACTGAACATCTCTAAGAGTGAATGTAGAGTCTCTGCAGTAGGAAAGAAGTAGCCGGAAATGAGGCAGAATGCAAGGAGGGGCTATGTGAAAGGCATTTTTAGGGCATTTCCTTAGAATTCAATGCATGGTTTAATGTCGTTTATTTTGTATTGGCAGTGTAATTTATATTCTAGAATATACACAGAAAATAACAGAGGACCTGTCCCAGCACTGGTCCTGAGAAAAATCGCGGAGTCAGTAAATTGCAGTCAGTTAAGCCATGAATCTTTATTGAAGTCTCACGAGGAGCACTACAATGGCATGTACAAAGAGGTAAAAACTCACAGCCCATCAGTCTATAATGCACCTTGTTAAAAAGGAAAAAACTGTGATGTTTGACTGGTTGTCCTCATTTTGAGCAACAGGATCTTGAACTCCACTCGTTAATTTAATATGTATTTATTGAGTGCCAGGCTGAGATACATACTAGCTCCTGCAGCACTGACACTTACTCATAATAATATTTGTAATGATTCTTTAACTTGATGAAAGTGTCTGTGAGATTGACTGAGCCTGATTTTAAATTGAGAGCTATGTATAGTTTATTACACCTAGTGGTATATGATACACTATGAAGATACATAACAGGTTCTGACATTAGTTGGAGTTTCTTCTTACAAGAACTAGTAATTTAAGGTAAAAAGTATTTCTGGCTTATTCGGCATTCTCTTCCTTTGCTTCTGTCCCTTGAAGCCTGGCCACTGCTGAATTGTTTGCTTCCGGATTTGTATGTGATCAGTAGTACAACGGAAGAGCTAATATAAAAATGGGATCCCAGTCATCGCCTTTTATTGTAAATGTAAATCTGCATATTAGGAATCCAAATAGCATTTGGATTTTGTTTTGGCCTATTGGATGAGAATATTTTGCTAATCCTTTATTAATTATGTTTAAACACTAGCTAATAGAACTAGGGAGCATGGGTGATATTTGGGGAATGACATGTATTAGCCACGTATTCTATGGCCTTGAGGACTGCCCCATATATTATTGGTTTGTTTTTGTTTTTAAACTTCTTACAACTTTTTTACTATAGTGGCAGTTACTAAATTCCCATTACACCTACTAACGAATAAGAAATAAAGTCGTTAAGCGTTTTGGTCACAATGCCACAGAAATGTACCTACTACCTTCATGAGTTATCTTAGTCTGTAAACTCCTAGAACTTTGGAAACCATCTTTCGGATATCTGTTTTAGATGATCTCTCATATCCAGAACCCACTTTGCCTTCATCTCTCTTATCTGTAAAGTAGTAAAATAAAATTTGCACCTCTACCTCTCGGGCTCCTGGTGAGGAGTAAGTGAGTTAATCCCCATGAAGTGCCAAGAGCATGCCTGTGGCAGAGGCCACACTCAGGAAGTGGTGAGCTCCACGCACAGAGCAGGTGCTTCTCTGCCCTGCTGCTAGCTGAGGAGAGGTCTGCTCTGAGAGCCGTGTTCCACCTGCCTCCCTCTGCCTCTCTCTTCCTGCAAAGTACTCGCCTCATGCCTCCATTCCTGAGTGCTCCCACAAGAATTCGAGTGCATAAGTGGATGGCTCTTATTTATTATTTATTCACCTATTTACTTACTTATTTAAAATACCTTCTTTGAGGTATGACTAACGTAAAATAAATGATACTTATTTAAAGTACACAGTTTGCCAAGTTTTGACAAATACTTACACTCTTGAAACCACCACCACCATCAAGACCAGGAATATACCCTTCACCCCCGAAGGTTACCTTATTTCCCTTTGTAACCCTGCCCCTCCGCTCCAGGCAACCACTGATTTTCTTTTGGTCACTATAGATTACTTTGTATTCTATAGAGTTTTATATAAGCAGAATCATACCATGTGGACTCTTTGGGGGGGGGGTTGTCTAGCTTTTTGGCACTCAGCAAAATTATTCTGAGATTCATGCATGTTGTTGTGTATATGAATTAGACATTCTTTTGAGGATATTCTATTGAAAGCAGATTCATTGATAGCAGTAGAGGAAGGAGGCTTAAGAGCTATTGTATTCAGACTATAAGAATCTAAAGCTTTTTGCATTCTGAATATGACCACCAGTATTGCACAACGCATATGATTCACTGAAGCCAGTAGAATTGGTGTCAATACAGACAACACTGAACAGTCAGAAGGGACTAGGGCATGGTTAGGATACTCTATTTAAGAAGACGGGGAAATACAGAGAATACTTTGTAGAAACTTCTTTCAGAATAACTGGAATTATTCTGAATTTTAAAGTCTAAAGAAGTCATCCTAAGCTACCTGGAACACTGGCCTCACCAGAATTCTCCAAGGGCCCTGAGCAGCCAAGGATTTACTGCACTCTACTTGTAGGGTTTCCTCTCCTTGCCAGGAGAGGAGGGGCCTCTCCCTGACTCATTGAATAAATGGCTTTTTTCAGAGGAAGGTGCTAAACTCTCCTGGCTCCTTGGCCAGAACAGGTAGATGAAGCTCTGGGCTTCCACAGCATCTTTGCAAGCTTAATGGGGCGATAACGAGGAGAAAATGGCTTAATCTGTGTTTTGGCCTCCTTCTTGCCAAGCTGGTTGGAATGAGAGAGGCTGTAACTTTGGAAACCCTAGCCATAAAATAGGTTTTTTAACATGGCTGTTTTTGGCAGGGACAGAGAGACCTTAAAGGAGTAAGTGCCTGCCAGTTTCAGCTTTGAAAATGGACCAATTAATGAGAAAAGTGAGGGTGGTGAGGGAGGTACAACATGCACCACCTGGACAGCCTGCTTTTGTGTCGCCTTATTGGTAAGGAAAACAGATACAAAAGAAGCCAATCCAAAAGAAAACAGAAAGGTATTTGAACTGTGAGAATGTCCTCTGGGCAGGAGCCTAACCGGATATAAAGGTGAGCAAGAGACTGTTGAAAAATGGAGCTTTCCAGAGGAAGCAGCAGGGGATCCTTATTAACATCAGCCTGCCGTAGTTAATAATTCTGCATTGGGCAGGAGGTTGGACCAGATGATCTCTAAGGGCCCTTTCTCACTCTGAGATTCTAAGATGCTGATATTTATAATGCAATATTCAGAACCTATAAATCGACTGCTCTCTGAAGGTGTGCCTTATAATGTCTCTTCATTTCATCAGTTTTCCCCCCGGATCTTGCCTCCTCCCCTCTGCTACCTCCTTGCCAATAGAGCAGGAAGAGTGTATTCATAGATCCCTGAGTAACATCTGGAGGATATGCATTGGCCTCCTGCCCTGGACAGATGTTCTGGGACTGTTCCTTTGGCCCCATATTTCACATGGAAATGTAACAATAACTGCCTGTGATAGCTCCCAGTTTTCTCCATCACCAAATCTAAACCCACAGCCCAGAATTCAGCATCCTTCAATTGGCCTCCACCTTGCCTCCAGTCCAAATACATGGAGGCTCAAGGCTTGTTGGGCTCAGTAAGTCAACCTTAAGTAGGTTGACCGGTCAGCAAGTATTTACTGAGCCTAAGATACGTGCTTACCTTTGGGTCAGGCATTAAAGTTGTCCAAGAGAAGAAGACATTGCCACACCCAGAATGTTTATAGTACAGTTTTTAAAAAGTGTGTATACAAAAATAACTAGAGGAAGAAATAATAATGATAGGAGAAAAAAAAAAAAAACAAACCAAGCATGTCTTGGATTGTATATGTAGCTCTAAGTGGTATAAGAGTTCAGAACAGAAATCCAAAAGACTAGAATCGTCAGAAGGGCCTTTGACTAATGAGGGGCACTTGAACTAGGCTTTGAAGGATAGAAATGAATTGGAGTGGGGGATGGGAAGACAAGGCAATATAGTCAGGAAAAAAAACATGCAACAGTGCCTGGAACTCTTTGCAGACTGACCCATGCCAAGTATTCAGTGATTTTTGGTAGGTACTGGTAGCCTCCAAAGTTAGAGGTAGGAGAGGCTCATAGGTCTGTTTAACTAGTAACTTGCTTCCATGTTATAATTTACAAGGTAGTCAGGCTTTCATGGAGTCTTGAATTCTGCCATACACAAACAAGTTTATTTGTAGGCGCGTATGAAAACAGTCACATAACCTGTGCCGTGAACAACACGGGTCATGTTCCTCTGTCCTTGTACAAAAACATACTGAAACAGATGGAGCAATGTTCTAGTGACAGGACTTCAGTAACCTTTTAGTCTGATAAACAAAGACACAGGACCCATTTGGATTCCTAACCCCAGGGACACCATTCCAAAGCTGCTGCTGCTTCTGTGGTGGCTGCTGCTTCTTTTCCTCACTAACTGCTTATCCTTTGTTTTTGCAAGGGCAGGCCTACCTGAAAACAATGCAAAAAATCCCACATTTCTAGCTGTCAGTAAAAAAAAAAAATGGTTTTTACCACCCATGATTCTAATTCACAAAGCCACTGGTCATAACCAGAAATAAAGAAAGTTAAAGGCCTGTACTAAGTGCCTCTAAAGTTATGGTTTCTGACTAGAGTCTTTTGAATGCTAACTAACCTCTGGAGTGTGTATTCCTGAATAAGGAATTACAAATTTTAATCAATAGTCTTTAGAGTAGAGATTAGAGTTAACACCTATGTACCCATTATGCGGTCTATGTCTAATGCATTTTGAAGCAAATTACAGATAATATAAACAGATGAAAAAGAATGTGGCATGGATTGTGGACAGTGGAAGGCCCATCAGCTGACCAGTAGATGTCGGAAAGAAAGGAAAGAACAGGTGTATGGACAGGTTTTTGGCAGATGGGTGATGTGTTGGATTACAGGCTGAGCAGGTTTGATGGTGTAGCCTATGGGTAAGGTGATCATATAATTTATCAAGAGTGAGAAAAAGAAAAAAAAAACTGGAGAGTAGAAATGGGCAGTATTAATAATAACGCCAAAACAATCAGGGTACTTGGGTAGTTCAGTTAGTTAAGCGTGTGCCTTCAGCTCAGATCATGATCTCTGGGTCCTGGGATTGAGCCTCACATCAGTCTCCTCTCTCTGCTCAGTGGGAAGCCTGCTTCTTCCTCTCCCCCTGACTGCCATTCCCCCTGCTTGTGCTTTCTTTCTCTCTCTCTGTCAAATAAATAAATAAAAACTTTAATAAAAAATATTAATAATGCCAGAACAACAGATATTAACTGGCTCTGTCCTAGGCAAACCAAGACATATGATCAACTTAGCTATGCTCAGTGCATTAAAGGACAGAGAAGACATGATTAAAGATGCATTCTATGAAGTCGGGTCTGTCCGACACCTCTGGCTTACCTGGGCACAGCAAAGTTTCCTCTGGGTGATTTGGTAGGTCGCAGGGCCTATCTGGGAAGAAATATCCCTCTGACTGTCCTTTGACTGTTATCTCAGACTTGTTGATCTGTCGCCAGGGTGGTGCCTTATATTCTTAGAGCAGCATTTCAGGATCGTGTTTTGCATCCCTAAACTTTGGCTTATCCAGAAGCAATTACACAGTGGTAAAGAAACCACCTCCCTCTCTGTTTTGCTTATGTGACTTTGGGCAGTCACTTCTCTGGGCCAACAGATCAGCAGGTATTTTTTGAGAAACTACTTTGTGCTGGTGGCAAGCTTTTCCATATGCTATCTCATTCTTCCTAGTAGCCCTGGGAAGTGTGTGGGAGACCACATGACCTGTCCATCCACAAATGAAGGTGGGTATAAGTATCTACCCTACTTTCATTCCAGAGTGTATGGAAGGTAAAATGAAGCAAGAAGATCCTTGAAAAATTAGAGAATTGGTTATCCTGCTTATGAGGGTAGAATATCTACCCTCACTAAGGTTCAGGTTAGCATCCTTTGGACTGTTTGTGGAAGAGCTGATGGAAAAGTTCCACCAATGTAGATAATTTAAGGTATATTTGTGAGCTCTGGGTCCTAAAGCTGTTATGTTAGGTGGTAAAAATTAGAATACAACTTTCTTGGTCTCTTGGATGGTAATGATTCTGAATTAGAAATGCTTTTCCTGTGCAGTAATTGGTAGACTGATAAAAATATAAGCCATAACCACTGTTTATTTGAAAGGGGATCCTGTGGTATGGGGAAAGCACTGGTATGGAAGTCAGATACCAAAAGTCCTAGTCTTTGAGTTGGCCTTTAATGCATGTCACTTTAGGAAAATCATAACATGGATCTGAGTGATACCAACTCTCGCAACCTGTTAAGTGGTCTATGATGTAAATATGTGTAGTCAATGAATGATTATATATCAGGTAAAACAGCCCCATGACAACCTTTGATAGTGATACTGGTGAACTATTCTGAGTCATCCTCCTCATCATCCATTTCAGAATTCCCCCTCAGACAGAGAACGCAAGGATGGATTGTTGAAGGTTAGGCTATTTCTTTCTATTTCTTTTTAAAGATTGTGTTTATTTATTTGTCAGAGGGAGAAAGAGCACAGGCAAGGGGAGCAGCAGGCATGGGGAGCAGTAGGCTCCTTGCTGAGCAGGGAGCCCGATGTGGGGCTTGATCACAGGACTCGGATCGTGACCTGAGCTGAAGGCAGAGGTTTAACCCATTGAGCCACCCAGGTACTCCTAGGCTGTTTCTTTAAAGGAACAGGTAACTGACCTAGACTGCTATTTTTTTTTTTTTCCAGTATCCAGCCTCAGTCATCTCTCACATGTATTCATCCACCAAGCATCTACTTATTGAGTACCTGCCACTTTCTAGGCACTGTTAAGCACTGTTGAGTCAAATGGAAAGCGTAAAGGAACCAAACAACCTTCACAGAGTTTATAATCTAGTGGAGTATAAAATACAGTTGATTCTCATCATGTATCGATTTCATATTTGTGAATTTGCCTGCTTGCTAAAATGTATTTGTAACCCCCAAATCAATACTTGCAATGCCTTTGAAGACTTTCAGACATGCACAGAGCAGCAAAAATTTGAGTCACCAGACATGCTCTTCCCAGCTGAGTTTGAATAATTTGTTAAGTTCTTTCATACTGTAAAAAGTATCTTTTTTGTGGTCTAGTTGGTGTCAAGATTTTTTTTTTTTTTGCATTTTTGTGCTTTTTGTTGGTGAATTTACTGTTTTAAATGGTCCCAAGCATGGAGCTGAAGTCCTGTCTAGAGGACAGGCACTTTAGAGTGCAAGGCACTTTCCAGTGCAAGAAAACTGTGATGTACCTTATGAGGAAAGCAAATAAGCTTCCTTCAGGATGGAATAACAAACAGTACAGTTGTCTAAGAGATCCATGTTAAGAAATCAGCACTATATATTAAATAAAATGTCTTTAAACAGAACCACCTATAAAACAAGATCATGTATTCATTGATTGACAAAAACTGTGACCAGAGGGTCATAGGAACCTACCCTGCATTTCCCTTAGAAACAATAGTTCGCTATTCTTTAACTCAACATGAATAAGGGGAATTGACTGTACTAACCGACATTTTTTTTTAAATTTTTTTAAAAAAGGGGGTGCCTGCAGGGCTCAGTTGGTTACGCATCTGCCTTCAGCTCAGGTTATGATATTAGGGCTCTGGGATCAAGTCCTACAGTGGGCTCCTTGCTCAGCAGGGAGTCTGCTTCTCCCTCTCCCTCTCTCCTTCCTTCCTGCTCATGCTCACTTGTTCTTTCTCTCAAATAAATAAGTGAATAAATAAAATCTTTAAAAAAATTTTTTTAAAAAGAATGCAGCCATAAGCAGTTGCTGGTACTATGAGGTAAGGGTGAACAGGTGATACCTTGCTGGACAAAGGAGGCTTAGCTGAGCTATGAAGGAGAAGAAGGAGGGAACCAGAGGTAGAGTATTGTGGGGGACACACAGAACGGGGAGACCCACCTCCACAAAGGAGAGAGAGAGAGAGATGGCAAGTCATGTGACGAGGAAGGAGATTAAGGAGGGAGAGCGTGGTTTAAAGTCAAGGTCAGAGAAGTGAACAGGACCAGTCCATGCTGGGCCCTGTAGAGTTTTAATTGGTGAACAAAAGGACATGATCAGATTTATGTTTTGAGATAGCTTTGGCGAAAATGCTCTCTTTTGAGAGCAGTCAGAGCAATTCAGGGAGCCAGAGAGAAGGTTATTTAGCAAGCGTCCTGTAGAAAAATGGTGCCTGTTTGTACCAGAGTGTTGATGATTAGGATGGAGAGAAGCAATTATTTGAGACATGCTTAGGAGACAAACTGGGCAGGATTTAGCAATGAACAGAATTGGAAAGGCAATCAAGAATTTATCCTAATTCCAGACACTTTCCCATGACAGTGTGTTCCAGTGCTTAAACTTTGTCCTTGGGAGAAAGAACTTCTAAACCCACTTCTTGATATCATACCAAAGCAGGTACCTCTCAATCTACCAACCTTTCTATGTAGCCAAAGGCCATTGAAACATCCTTTCATCAGTCTTTCTTTGAGATCAGAATGTCCCTGGTCTCCAAAGCCCTGATGAGTTGCCAAGTCTGACAGTCGTTAGTGTCAGAAAACTGGACATAGAACATAAATCTCGCAGATGAGTAGTGCCCCCAAGCATAGGTTACTTTACCACTTTTCTTCAAAGTAGTCCTATCAGATTGTCCTTTGGTGCTGCTTAAAAACCTTTGTGATTCTGTTGCTTTTTTAAGAAGATTGATTTATTTATTTTAGAGGGAGAGAGACAGAGTGAGTGGGGAGGGGCAAAGGAAAAGGAAGAAAATCTCAAGTAGACTCACGCTGAGTGCGGAGCCCGGAGCGGGCTCCATCTCCCCACCCAGAGACCATGACCTCAGCTGCAACCAGAGACAGATGCTTAACCAACTGAGCCACCCAGGGAAACCTCTGTTGCTTTTTCTCATAAGCAAAGCCCTGATCAAACTCCAAGAGAAGCACCCACACCCACCCCCACAACCTGCTGCAAAGCTGCCTTCATTTATCAAAATTTGTTTAATAACAGCTCTCCCTGCTCTGAGAATCTACATCTGAAATGAGCCCCACCGAAGAGCTGGGTGTTTCTTATTTGGGCTACATTCTGACTGTCAGCATGTTGGTTCAAATGGTCAGGGGCAAATCAATAATGCTAGGGGGCTGAAATGCAGCGATGATGGTCCCTTATTGATACTAATACTGCCATGGCTGTTCCTGTTTTCCTCGTGTCACCTTACTGTCCCTGTATCCAGTGATGCCCCCTCCGCTGCTGTGACACACAGAGCACTTGCAGCACAGAGCAAGAGAACACAATTCAGCGTCTCTTCCATCCAATTAAAATGTTTTACTATCTTTCCTTTTTATCTCGCCTTTGTAATTGGATTCCCAGTTTCTCAATTTTCATGGCAGCAAAGGGAGGGGGAAAATGATAGCAAGTATCTGATAAAAATAAAATGCTATGATTTAATTTCTGCTGAAAGGATTCTCACTCCCCTTTATGAGGCCTTTGAAAGGGTTCCCGAGTCCCTGACCCAGACAGATTATGGCCTTGTGGTTCCTTCTGGTTATTCAAAAGGCCTGAGAAATTCCAGGTATCATGAGATCAAAAAACTATAAAGTCATCTCTATACAAACTGCACAGAGGATCCAGAAGGGACAATTTGCGAGGTGATGACAAGAACAGATTTTGTGTGACAGCGATATCTGATTCTATGAGACCTCAGGCATCCTGAAACTATAGTCCCCAGGGTGGGGATCGGCTCATCCTATAAGGCTCTCCTCTCCTAAGAAAGCAGACATTCATTATGAAATCTGCACATACAAACAGCTACAATTTGCTGGTCCACTAAATTCCATAAGCTATAATATTCCCATTTTGTTCTCAGGATTAAAAGAGTCGACGTATGTTAGAGCCCTCTATGTAATTCTCTAGTCAAAATTTTTCACTATCTTTGTTGTTATTGTTATTGTTGTTGTTGTTAAACTTATTATGTCCGTAATGCCTGGAAGAGTGTCCTACACATATTCTTTACTACATAAATATGCACTGACCAGTTCGTTGATACTTTACTTCACCCCTATACTCTTCTTCAACATCAGCTCTCTGACACCAACTCAGTGTCCAGCAATTCATTTCAGTTCTGGCTGAATCTATTCAACCAGATTTGGTAGAGACCCCACAAGTTAAAGGCTCAGTCCCATAAGACTGCTCCCACTTCAGATGCTCACCACAGTGTGGTCCCAGGTAACCCCAAGCATTTGTGGCTGCTTAAAAATTTGGGGCTGCCAACAATCTTTTCAGGCTCAGTAATTCACTAGTAGAATAACTCACAGAACTCAGGGAAGTTCTGTATTTATGAAAACCAATTTATTATATAAGATACCAATGAATAGCCAGATGAGGAGGTATATAGGGTAAGATCTAGAAGAGTCTTGACAAGCAGGTATTCTGGATGCAAGAAGGAAGAGACAAATCCCAGGAATGTTGCCAAAAGGATGGATCCAGTAATGGTTTCACTCTGTGAAGATCCAGAGAGATTGAGAAATAGATAAAGTCGTCTGGTCAGGAAATGAATGTAGTAAGAACAACTCCAAAGAGCATATTATTATATCTTTCTGTGCTTATCCTTATAAAGAGGTAGAATTGGTTGGTTTTGGCATTTACTCATTCACTTAAAAATACATAATCGAGAACTTACTCCATAGCAGGAACTCTGATTGGTGCCAGAGAGATGGAGAAAAAAAGGCAGAGGCTCTGCTCTCTAGTGATGACTCTTCGTGCGTCCAGCAGTCAGATGGTAAGTAGAGAAGCCCAGCTCACACTGCATCATGCACATGATGCCCTCTGGTTCTTTACAGAAGCACGGCTCAGTATATTTTTGTTCTATTACCCTGCCATTTCCAGTTCTCGAGCAAACCAACCATCACCTCTGGGCTGAATTTGTGAGATTGATCCATACATATCCTTTAGTTCATTCATACAGTGCTCTGTATCATTCCGTTGCAGGACCATTCTGGTTTATTTACTCAGTCTTCTCTGACAGAACTGTGGGTTTTCTCCAATTTTTCTCTATGCTGTGATTCATATATGTGTATTCTTGACCTCACTATGAGTGTTCATCTAGGGAAAATTGCTGTCCAAATTAGTGGTGCTAGTTTACACTCTCATTAACAATAGATGAGCGATCCCATTGATCTGCTTCCTTGCCAACACTTGGAATTGTCAGTGAAATGATTGCAAATATCATGGGTGAGACACTGTATCTCACTATAGTTTAATCTGCATTTCCCTCATAGTAAGAGTTGAACTTCTACTTACACATTTATTGTGATTTTTTTTCCTCTTTTGTGAACTGCATATTCATGTTTGTCTTCTTTTCTGTTGGGTTGTCTTCTTTTTTATTTTTACCCGTTTAGAAATATATGTGCGAAGTATCAATTTTTTGATGGTTTTATGAGTTGCAGATATCTTCTCTGAGTATAAATTTTCTTTTAATGGCATCATCTTCTTAATGACATTTTTTGATAAATTAGAGTTTTGAAATTTAATATAAATATCAATATTGAAAAATCCTACCTACCCTAATTTTTGCTGACATTTCCTTTTAAAAAAGAGTTTTGCTTTTCATATTGAGATCTTTATCTGACATTGTTGTGTGTTCAGGGAATGAAGTAGGGATCTAATATCTGACTTAATTTTCTTTCCATTTGGGTAATCAGTTATCTCTACTCCCAAGTATGGGACAATCCTTCCTTCCCCTGTGACTGTTCAGGGTCACCTTTGTCAAAGATCAGGAATCCAGAAAAGAAGAGCATCTGTTTCTGGCTCTATATCCAGTTCTCCTTCATCTGCCCTAACTAATACCATGGTATTATAATAACTATAGTTTACCGGAAAGCCTTGACACAGGGAGGTACATTATATTCTGATTCTTTGGTCCTCTTGAATCTTTAGTTTAGCCTTTTTCTTTATCTACTTCCATGCCCTACTTACCATCTACTCAGTCTTCAAGACTCATTGTAAACATAAATACGACTACAGAGCCTTCCCATGACAGACCATTTAGAATTATTGTATTCAACTCCAAAGTCCTTTTAGCAGTTTTGCCTCCATGACAGCACCTTTCAAGACCTGCCTTTGTTCTCATCCCATTGTCCTGTGTGCCCCGGCCCAGTTCCCCCACACTCACAGAGCTATAAGCTCCCTGCAAAACAAGGTCTCATGCCATCATTCCCATAGCACATCAGCTGAGTGGGAAGCCCGTAAGAGGCACAGATAGACTTCACGAGTTGAGGCTCTTTGCCATCATACTGACAGTGATGTCTACACTGGCACACCATCCAGGGCATTGAGATGGTTTCTCTGGCAGAAGCTTCCCTGCTCCTCCACCAGATCTGAGATGCACTGGCCCACAGCCTACAGGAAGCCCAGAGTGGACGACATGACTTCGCTTTGAAGTTCTGGTTTGTGAGATGCCTATGGAAATTATTTACAAGGTTTAAAATGTGCATCCACTATTTAGTCCTTTTACACGTTCATATACCTTTAAATAAAAATTTGGACTTCTCCAAAGCCTGATACCTAGTTCATCTCACTTGGACTAGATGACAGTAGATCTAAACACCCAAGTGGCAAGCCCAGTCCTCCCGTGAATCCCTTAATTCCTCTCTATCTCTGGGCTTCAGTTTTCTTATTATAAAATAAACATATTGTACCAGGTCTGTCCTAAGGTCACTTCTAGCACACCATGTGGCTGTGATTATGATCATGGTCCCCACTGTTCCTCCTAAAGTTCTAATTCTACTGTTTCAGCCTTGGCAGCTCTGGACCTCAATTATTTCATCTGTCACAGAAGAATGTTAGACTCAACAAAGTCATTATCAATTCTAAAATGCTGCAATTCTATGTGCTTCATAACTGGTTTGGGAGATGGATAGGACAGTAACAATTTGCTCTAATTCATAAAGAAACCAATACCCAGAGAGGTTGAGTGGCTTGCCCAAAACCACACTATTAAAAAAAAAAAAAAAAAAAAAAAAAAAAGAAAGAAAGAAAGAAAAAAAAAAACTGATAGCTCAGGCTCTAGAAGTCTGGCCGAGGCATCTGTTTTCTGTATCATTCTGTCTCCCATTTCCTTTACATTCAGGCCAGTTATGAGACTCTATGTTCCTTTTACATGACTAGTCATAGGATGGTTTTAGCCCCCTACTTTGAATTCAGAGCAACCGACTGGAACGCTAGGACCAGAGGTTTTCATTTGTGTCAGGCTCCTGACCTCCTGTGTCAGGGATGAACCTGTTGTTGCCTCAAGAGAAAAGATTGGACTTATGATACAATCCATGCTAGATTGAGGTAGTTTATAACGGAGTCTCACTACGTTCTCAATGTCTCTGTGCTCATTTTGCTTTTGTGCTTTTAAAAAAGGTGCTTCGTGTTCCCTGTCCATTTGGACACAGATCATATTTGGAAGGACTGTCCGTTCACTGGGAAGCTTTGCCTGATCAGAAACACATGATTCAGTCTGGGGATGATATCAAATGGGAGAAAAGCCACATAATGGGGAGTACATGGAAAAGTTCCCAGGCAGAGGAGAACAGCCACATGAGACCTTTGCAGCATACCAAAAGTGGCGGATTGGGCCTGTTGACCATGTCGCACAGAGAGAAACTGATTCTGTTGTTTAAAACAGGTTGCTAACAATCCCCTTTTCCCTATTCTGTGTTTTGATTAGCTGGACACATCCCAATCTCCTCCTAGGGATGAATGGAAATATATCAATGGGCCTCCTAGGTGGTAGACCAGTGCATCCATTCCTGGATCAGCACAGCAAAGATCAAACAGAGACAGGCAGCAACAGTTGTCCGTGGGTTGCACCATGCATTTCAATTCTGACTCATCGTGCAGTGAATGCAGTGAACAGGGAGACTGCATAAACATTACCCCTCTTGGCGTCAGCACTCTCCTCTCCTGGGCATTTCCCCAAATGTTTCCCTAGAATTATCCAAGGTGCTGTCATCTCTAGATTGTAAAAAATTAAAGGCAAGAAGTGGAACATAGAAGAAGATTAAGAGAACTAACTAGGCATAACTTAGCTAAATGAAAATGCCAGGGGATCTGAAAGCTGCCTCCCGGTATTTTGTGTGCCTAGGTAATTTGGCAAAAGGCAACATCTAAATCCATCAATGATGGAAACAATGACTGCTTAAGGTAGGGGAAGAAATCAAAAGTAGTCAAAAGGAGCAATTTTATCAACTTTTTATTGAGCATCTGCTATGTGTCCCACCGTGTGCTGCATACCAATGAAGACTTGAGACAAAAGCAAAACAAGTTAACAGCACCCCTAGGGAAGGACAGCAGAGCCAAAAAGACAGAGCACATACCTTTGAACAGAGTCCAGAGAGCAGATGATATTCTAAGAAAGGTCAGGACAAGGAAAATCCCCATGACCTGGGGTGGCCAAAAAGCCAGAGAAATGTGTAAAAACCTGATTTAGAGAGTGTTGTCTCCAAAATGAGTAAATGTTGCTAAAAACCATCCTGGATAAAGCCCCAGAATCACAAGGTATGTCACTGAGATGCACTGAACGATTGCTATTTCTGATTTCTCTGATTCCCGGGAACACCCTGTGGCTCAGATAGGGTTGATTGTAAAACAAATACACTCGCAGCCCAAGGTCACGGGAAGAGCATGTTCATCACTGTGAGGGAAACTCCTCCGAAGGAGGCTGTCGTTCAGTCTCCCAATGGCAGGACCAGCATAGCTCTGTGTGCTTGATAATTAGGCAGCTCAGTTCAATTCCAAATATCTGGGCGACGATCGATAGTGGGAGCATGAGGGGTATGGGGCTGGACTGGTTTATGTGACGGGTCACACATTAAGTGTCTAATTGATGTGACTTCTCTGGATGTGGCAATGCCGCTGACACACACCACTTTCCTATTACAAGGCTTAATGGGTCATCTTTTGATTTCTGCCTCACTCCCAGCTTCGTGTTATTTAAATAAAACCCTATTAGGAAATTTATTTATCACAAGGAAAAGATTTATCTAGGAAAAGAAATCTACTGAGACACAGCAGTTCCCTCTTCAAAGGTGCCATAATAAAGAAGACAATAGCAATATTTTTACTGTTTAGGTCGATACAATTATAAGATAGGAGAAAGCAAGGAGCAAAGAGTATAAATTTCACACTCAGTGACCTAGTAATTTTTCAGTCATTTTCTGCATTAAACCAAATGCATCCACTGGGACTAGGGGATACCAGAAAAGTGGCACTCTTTTTTGCCTAACCATGTTCCGAATTCCATACCATCACCTCCTTTATGCCCCTTCCTTCCTCATCTTTTTCTGTGTGTGTTAAATTTTAAATTGTCTTTGTCTTCTCAGTTCCTATGGCTTTCAGTGAGAGTTCTCTTTAGTCTTTTATTCTCATACCAACTGGCATAAAAATAATTTTCTCTTCACCTACCAAATGAACATTTTGTATTTCTTTGTTGGAAGAAAAGAGCCTAATGTGGGGTGGTGAAAAATCTTCACATTGACCAATTAAACTTTGCCCACCGTGGGAAGAGAGGGCAATCCCATTCTTCTTGGGTTTCCAGCCCACATAATCTCCATTTTTTTTTTTCCAACATAAATTTCTTCACTATACTTACTCACTTTTTATTCAGCAATCATGCCCACTGTGTTCTCAGCCAAGTTTTGGGTCTGAGAAGTATATAAAAGAGGGAGAAGGGAAATTGTTCCTTCCCAGAGCTTGCAGTCTGTATGAGGGGATGAGACAGACACACATGGAGCATAGAACTGAGGACACTGTGGGAGTAGAATGGACAGTAGATGGGAGAAAGTGAGTAGGTGTGATAGCTGTATCCAAGTATCAGAAGGACAGTAAAGGGCAAGGAGGAGTAGATGTCATTTGGGGCCTCTGGGGAACACGAATGGGATCAAAGCATGGGATCATCAAAGACAGAGATGTTAGGCTGACATGAGGAACACTTCTCAATCCAGTAAAAGTGGAGTCATCTGGCAAAAGAAGGTGAATGACATCTCTGAGGGCTATAGTCATAGAGTTACTGCACTGGACAGGTTGTGGAACAGGGCCTGTTTAAAGCCCATGTTCTCTGATGTGACAAATATGTGCTTTAAGAGTCTACAGAAGGAACACATTTGTGAGGGCATTAGTTATCAAGGCAGACTTCAAAGAAGAGGTAAAAACTGACTTAGTTCCTGTGTTAAGAGCTGAACTTCTTGGGAAGATGTGGGGAAGGTGCTTCAAAAGAGGTACAGCACACATTCGGCTTGTGCCCACACTCCTCCACACCCACTGTTTCTTATAATGCTTCATCCAAAGAGCAAATTTACCTCTTTTAGGCAGAGAGAAAATAGTTCATGACATGTTCATCCATCCTACAAAGTGAAGGAAGAATCACAAGAAGGAGACTGTTTTTAAGTCGATGCATTTATTTTTTTTTTCTTTTGTCTTTCCAGTCATCTATTTTCCTGTCTTCTAAAACAGCTTACTGAGGATCTAGATACTAGGGCCCAGGGCTAGAGTACGATGATGTACAAAGACAGACCTGGTCCTGGCCCTCAGAGGGTTTATGGTCTACCAGGGGAAAAGACATTAGCCAAGTAATGCAAGATACAGATATATTTGCAAATGACACCAATGGAAAATACAGGAGGAAGTGAGAAGACTTAAGAGACAGTCCAAATACCAGCTGCAGTGGAGATAGAAGAGGCTTCCTTAAGCGAGGGATAGTTGAGCTGAGATCCAAGGTTAGGGGTTGGTATAACAAGGTGAAAGTTAAGAGATTCAGGAGTTAAAGAGAGGAATGTATTATTCCAGGAAGAGGGAACAACATAAACACAAGAACTACATATTCAGGAGACTCAAAGAAAATTCTAGGAAACACCAGTGATGGTACCTACCCGCAATGGTAGGAAATAACTGAAGTAGGATCATGATTAGAGATACACAAGGGCATGGGGGTAAACTGATGAAATTTGGGAACCTGAGATTTTTGCAAATAGTACAGTCCTGCTTTGTACAGTTCTTTGGGAAGATGGGGAGATTAGGGTTCATTTCATAGGTTAGTTGTGTTATAGAAATTATTTTGGATTGGGGTCCATTTGATCTGTTTTTAGCACAGTTCTCATGTAGGCCCAGATAGAATTTATAGATTAAAATTGCAATTATCTCTTTATTATCCATGCATTCATCCTCCCTAGTAACTTGGGCCCATAAATGATTTTCCTTTCGACCATGTTAGTAAGCCTCAGTAAGACAAGAAAAAGAACATAAAGATGTGGAAGAATCCTGAGCTAGATAGCAAGGAGGTGGATGTATTTGAGAGTCTGAATATGGTAGACATACATAAGCCTATGACTAGTGGGTTTGTTTCACACCTCCTTTCAAGATTAAACATAGGTCCCTTGATTATCAATCTTTTGTATTAATCTACCTGTGGCAACTTAGCCTAGCTTTATTCTGAAATCTTAGAGATTCGTGTCAAACGGACAGACTAAACAATTTGCTAATTGTTTTCTCTTATCTGAGATTAAAAATATTTTTAACAAGATGAATGGGGACTCTTTCAAGAAGAGCATAGTAAGTAGAGATGATGGGAATTATTTGTTCTCAATTCATCTCCTTCCATTATGAGAAAGAAGCAAAACTCTTAGCTTTATCTCTTTAATATCTAAGGCACTTGATGTAATTTTTGGAGGGGGTAGGTTTGAGGTAAGCTATAAAATGAATGAATAATTGTTCTCTTTAACATCAATACTAAGTAAATATAAAGACAAATTACCTGTGCTATAACCAGTAGAAGTCGCTGATTCAAGCTTATCTCAGCTATTGATGTTCTCTGGCTCACTAGTCCAACTTGTTAGCATTCTATTTACCTAATCGATAGTCTTCAAGAATCCCTGGTAAATCAATCAGCAAAGCTTCTAGACATCAGGACCAGGCCGATTTCTGAGGAGCCTTTGGAAATAGACAGGGACTGGATGGGCTGGCTTCTGAGTATTGGTGTTAAACAAAGGTTATTTTGATTCCTTCCTCCATTCACCTTTTCAATCCAACCTGAGTAATGTTGACTGTGTGGCCAATGCAATTTCTCTAGCCAATGCTAGAGAAAAGCCATATAAATAATAGTTTTGATTTGTAGAGGTTCCCAGTTGAATAGAGCAGACAAACATATAAGCATATGCTCAGATCTCCAAGGGATACTGTACCTGAGTCCTGTCTGGTGGAGTTGGAATGATATCCCCAAAGTTGGTGGCACTTGGCTATCTAGTGGGGTGAGGTTAATGCCTTGGTAAAGCCACTGCTTTGGTAAAAGACAGTTTCCATAGAAATGGTCAAAGTGAAATTAGGAAAGAAATGAAATTTCCATAATTTCGCCCTCTGCACTGCCCACCCAAACCCTCACTCCTGCTTTGGCTCAACCTCCAGATTATCTGTGGTTCTCCCCTCTCCAATTCCCAAGGATTTCCAGCAGCATTACTGGGACACATCAACTAAGGTCACTCGCTGAAGCATGTCAGTGACTGATCACTTTGATGTATTTTTTTAAAAGATGTGTGCTATGTTAAATAGATCATATATTGATGGAACTGAGGAAAGATACTATCATGGAGCAAACACTGAGGCTGACCTGACCTGCCTTGGAGACATGGAGACCGGGCCCTTTTACCTTCTGGTTCTATAGCTTGGGGTGGAGAGATGCTCCTGCATTTCTGCATTAACCTGCATTAATTATGCATTCATTAATTGAGTCCAAATGCCCTAGTCTGTAAGATCATACCTGTCTCTTGCAGGGAGACAAAATACACAAAGCACAGGGCCTCGAACGTTGTAGGTATTCAGTGAAGGACAGCTTATGATGCTGATACTGATTCACATCTCACACAGATGTAGAAGACTGTCTTTTCCAGGCTGCCAAGGTAGACTAGAGAGAGGAGGCATTTTTGGATAGGAAGCCCTCTGCTCACACTGTCAGAACCCCCATAATGCTTACCCTGGCTTCAGACAATACTGGGTCCCAAATATCTAAGAATTATTGTCTGAATGTTCCATTCATCTCAGAGCACTGGGTGGGCTGACCAGTGAGCTGACCAGGTTCCACTACTGGGGAACAGTCAGGGCAAGCTTACCTCTAAGGAAGCAAGAATCAAGGAAGCCAGAGAGCTGAATCCCAACCAGCATGCACGGGAGGAGCTGGCTGCCGGAGACAGAAGCAGCTGCCATAAGAGACGGAGGGCAGTCCAGAACTGGTGTGAACTCCTGAGGGATGTTGTAGTAGCTCTGATGGAGAGGAACTCAGGGCTTTGTGAACATGTCAGTTTTCTGACTACACTACAGTACACCAAAAGTATGGCTGTGCTCAGCATGCTGTTACGTTCTGTGCTCAAAAAGCCTATGTATCCTTGTACATATCCCTTGCCTTCTCGAGGCCTTATTAAAACTTTTATTAGGAGCAAGTGAGATCATGGATATGGAACAACTTTTTTCCCTGCTATTGGTGACTATTGCTACCACTGTGAATGTCTTATTTTCAATGATCATCACTCTACAGGGGTGCTACTTACACAGCAAACCCCACTCAATGGACTTGCATCCTATTTACAGAATTTGCTAGAGCAGGCTCATCTCCCACTTATAGATTTCTTGGAAGAAACCTATCACATCAGCATAGATAGCAACAAATTTGACTAATGAGGAGTAGATCAGAATCAGGAATGATGTGGAAAGTGGTTGAATCTGAGACCAGAAAGCTGGCTCTCCCAAAAGTCATAGCTGGAGAAAATACAATGTAGGCTGAAAGTCTGGGTATAAAGAGATAAAGATACAGATTAAGAATGATACAATAATTAGTGGTCTGAATTAGTGGCTCTTGAACCTGGCCAGCTCTTACTAGAATTAGCCAGGAGCTTTAATAAAATATAGACCTAGTGAATCAGAATCTCTGGATGGTGTTTGGGGGGCAAAGCTTTTTTGAAAGTTCCCTAAGTAATTGAAATTATCAGCCAGATTTGGGAAGCAGAAGTCTGGGCCAGGTCTTGGGTCCAGGTGCATGAAGCCATCAATCCTATAGATTCAAGTGTCTGGAAACCTGGGGCCTGCAGTCATCTGGACCATGATAAGGACACTATTATTACATGGCAGGGAGGATGATGGGAGCAGGCTTCACTAGCTTATGGATTTTATTTACTTGCTTAATTCTAGAGATGTGGGAGCTACAGTTCAGGATGTTGGAGAGGCTTCGTCTGTAGGTTTGAGGAGAGAGAAAGCTATATTTAGGATGGAGAGCCTTGGAGGAACAGTTGACGGTCACTGCCAAGGCAAGCAGATTTTCTCTTCTCATGCTCTGACTTTCTCTCCCGAGGCAGTGGGCTTGGGACACATTTTTTTTTTTTTTTTCTTTTGACCCCTGCTATCCGGAAAGGTTAAGAAAACAGAGCTTGAGGGAGAAATATGATGGAATTACAAGAAGAGGGAGAAGGATAAGAGTGTGTGCATTTGGATTTTCCTCTCCTTCACGCCATCCTCCACAACTACAGTCATAAGAGCAAGGAGAAGCCATAGGTGCCCTGAGGAGAGTACTGTTCTCAGGTGTGTAAGGAGACTGGCTTGGTGGACTGACAGGATCCTGGAAGAAGCTGTTTTTACATTGTGGTGAAGGGCTTGACCTGCCACATCACAGAAGACTTCTAGAAACCACAACATAGGAAGAAAAAAAGAAAAGGACAGAGAAAGACATGATAAAGTTCGTGAATCAGCATAGATGAGAGGGTAAGGGCACCATAATTCCTCAGTCAAGGTATTTGATTGTGCAAATCTTCAGTTTGAAAAAATAATAAAAAAATAAACTCTTTGAATGGGAGAGAAGGAGAGAAGGGTTTAGTTGTCTATCCTTTGTCCCAGTGAAATGCCAAAATGAGAATTCCACATTAAATTCTCCCAAGAGTCTGAGCTACAACAAAGAGTGTGCTTCAGAAACGGAGGAAACAGTAGAAATGGACTTTATCTCGCTGGCCAAAGCCTCCCTACTCCTACAGCCCACTCTTCTGGAAGCAGTGCCTGCTTGTGTTCAGATGAAACTTGGAAGGGGAAATGGTGAGGATTCTCAGAGCCCGGTTGTCCATCAGAGGGACATAATAAAACACTGTATCATAAAACTTGTCTTGGTTTAAGTAACCTTTCTTCACCCATAATTAAGTGTATAATGTGGGACCAAGATGGCAGAAAGTACTGTGAACTGCCAGGTCCAACTCTGGCTTCTAACACTTCTAGTTATATGGCCTTGAGCAAGTTAATAAACACTTGGATACAAGGATACCTACAACGTCCACCTAGAGTTCTGGAGAGAACTAGGTGATAGAATGCTTATACAGTCACTCTTGACCGTGTCTTGGGTATAGCAGGCAGGCATCAATAGTATGCCTTAAACAGGATGCCAGTTTACTAATCTGTGATCCCTTCAAGTTTCAGCCAGTTATATTTATTTCTCCCAAGTCGCCTGGATTTTTCTGCATATAGAAGGTCACAATTGGGTCTAAGAAAAAAAGTGTTGTTTGAGGTGAAAGGGAAGCGTCTGGTTACATGAGCAGACCAGAACTCCAGGCATGAACTAAAGGAAGGCCTTTCTAGAGAGTGTTTTTTGTTTTGTTTTGTTTTTTTGGGTTTTTTTTTGTTTGAAGATTTTTATTGATTTCTTTGACAGAGAGAGAGAGACACAGTGAGGGAGGGAACACAAGCAGGGGTGTTGGAGAGAGAGAAGCAGGCTTCTCATTGAGCAGGGAGCCGGATGCGGGGCTTGATCCCAGGACCCTGGGATCATGACCTGAGCAGAAGGCAGACGACTTAATGACTGAGCCACCCAGGCGGCCCTCGAGAGTGGTTTTGAGCTGAAGTGAAGAGTGTGCGGAGGTGGGAGATCAGCTTGGAAGATAGGTCAGAGACAAATTGTAAATCAGATAGGAGACAGGGCCCACTTCAAGCATTGCTTCCAAAGTGGCTCTTCAGGGCAATGACTCCAGCTCCTACTTCCCATACTACGCCACCCCCAGCCCCCCACTCTCTTCCTCTTCATTGCCCAGTTAATGCCCAGCCTTTTGGTTCAGATACCTGTGGGGTAGAGGGCCCCAGAGCCAGAGCCTTTCCTTCCTGGGAGGAGATAGGAGCACCAGGCTGCATACTTCCATGCCTTCAGCTCGCCAGGGTGCACCTCCACGATCAGGTGCTTATCTCCAGGTGTTCGCCTGAAGGGAGGTCATGAAAAATCAACACCAATCAGGGCAGTTTCCTTGGAAGCTGAAATTATCTTGCAGGCATCTCAGAGCAGGTGCAGGGCTATTTTGGGCCAGCAATCACTGTGTGCAGAGGAGGGAGCACCACCTCTTCTCACAACAAGGCAGCAGCCTAGAGAGAGCCAATTATGGCAAGCCGCTTCCAGCCCCTTCTGTCTGTGCCTCCAAATCCTGCCACGCAACCTGGTACAAACCTGTCTGACCACTGACCACTGACCACTGGTGAGGGCGTCTCTCCACCTGATGAAATGGTAGGGGGCTTGGGTGCCTGATCCAAAAAAGAGCTTGTCTTGCCTACAGGAAAAAGTTTACAACTCTTAGCTTAGAAGTCAAGGCTGCCAGTCTCCAAACTCAAGGTAGTCTCCACTCAGAATCTTTGCCTACATTCCACTCTTGCTCTTGGCCAGCCCAGACCCTCCACTACTATCAGAGGATGTTTCATTTTAATCAGATATGCTTAGCCTGCCTCTGGACCTCTGCCCAAGCTACCCCTTACCTCCTTCCTTTCCGGGTAACCTACTCTGTTTGATGTATCATTTCTCCAGATTCCCCTTCTTCATTTAAAGGGTACTGCCTCCCCTGATGGCCGCTTCAGCCCCGTGAAGGTCTCTTCCTTTTCTGCTCTGCCACTGTTGGAACCACACAACCTAACAGCACATCTCTGTGCATGCCTTAACTGGCAAGGATGGCTTCCTATACAACCCCCAACCCCTTGGAAAACAGAAAATGACTCAAGGGTTTTCTACTTTTTGTGTCCTGCCACAGTATCTGGGACTGAAGTCTAGGCATTGAATAACTTACTAATTCAATTTCTTTCCTAATTCATGAACCTTCTCTAGGTCTTAGCTCACCCCTGGCCCCAAAGAAATGTCCTCTAGCCACTCAAGTGGTCAACACTAGTTACATTTATAGACATCCCAGAGTTTAGGAGTTCACTGTTTTTTAAAAGCTTCTGGTGGTTTGTCTTGTCTCTCCAAATAGCCCAATTCTGGAGACAAGTGCCCTGTCTTATGTGGACATCCTTACACCTCACCTCAACCCCCAACTAACACAGAAAGTGAGTGTTCCGCATGTGTTCTAGTTGCCTAAAGGCTATCCAGCTGGTGATCTCGTTTCCAAGGAAGGGAAGCACTTGGAATGTAAACTGATTTACTAAAGTACCTGCCCACCATTCTTGCCTTTTAGAAGCCAACAATCTAAAAATATGCCACAGAGAGAAAGGGCACACAGACAATTGGAAAGCTAAGAACCAGGAGCAGACAGTATCTAAAAATATCAGGGTTCTGAACAGAAAAGGGAGACTTCATAGTGTTACCCACTGAAAGCTTCTCCAAAGCAAGCCTCTCTCCCTCTCTTTCCCTCCTCCCTCACCCCTAAATTCTTCACTTTTTTCTATTCACTCCCTCTCTTCTAGTATTTAAACCTTTAAAAAGTCAAAACAGAATCCACTGGGCAGCAGGCGCCCACATCCCTCCCTGCTTGTTCTCTCCCCAGAAACTGGGTAGCACATTGTGCAGCTCCTGTCAGATCACTGAGATGAAAGTCTCCCTCCTTCCTCTGAGAGCATTTGGTGCCCTTCTGATGCAGTACTGATGAAGTCAGTGGTCCTGCACTGCACTCATTGCGTGTGTGGTGTTCGCCCTGATTAGAGCACAGACCCCTTCACAGAAGCAGCCACATCTCGTTCACCCCAGGAGCAGCAGGACACAATGCCGTGGTGTTGGTATAAGAAGGTGGTCTTTTGCTAAAGGAATGAGTAAGCTAGCTGTTCTTTGAAACCATGATTCTCTCCGGGACCTTGACAGCCCATGGACACACTGATATTAATAACCACATTTTGGTCCCACACAGCTCCCACCTACACAACCAGACAGTCTGTCACACATTGACTCCATGTGAATCAGGAATGGAGGAAAGGGGCAGACCTACAGACAGACCCTAATATAAAAAACAGATGGGACAGGTTAAAACGTCTGGATTTGGTAGAAGTCTGCTCTGCAGAACACAGAGGCTCCAGAGCAACAAGGGGGGCCCAGGGCTCTCTGCCTGGATGCAAGAGGCCATCTGAGGAGTGAGAAAAAGCCAGAGCCAAGCACAGCCCTGGCTGCTCACGCTCCCTTAACCAAGTTCATAGTCTGCGTTTCTGTATAGAACTTAATCTAAAGAAAGTCTCCCAGTAATTAGAGGAAAAGCTAGGTTACAAAAAGCTTCCTAATTACTGCTCCATGAAACAACATGCCACTGTTCATGCCCACCTTCTCCGTGGGAGCACCCCTGACCGTAGTCCCTGGCAGTAGTAGGTCAGTTTGTGGCTATGAGCTGCCCTCCTCCTACTGGTGGAACTGTGGAAAGTCACCTTCCTTCCTACTTCCCTGCAGCTCCCCACTCCCCCCTCCACCGCTGACCCCCTCAGGCCCTCCTGCACCCCACGCCTTCCACACGTTCTCATAAAGGTTCTGCATTATCACGAGGGAGTAACCGAATGCCAGAGACCCTCCTTGGTCTTCGAGATGAAAAACCCCACTGTGAACTCTAGACAGGCAGAGGAAAGGCCCAGTCCCACTGTTAGACGGTTAGGCTGTGGAGACTCATGTTCCACAGGTGTCTGCATATTCAACAGGTTTAAAATACCACATTGCAAGGCACCAGGCCGGCCACGGAGGCACGTCTGGGTCGGGCTGTATTCAGTCCAAAGTAAGGAGAGCGTGGTTCTCCTGTAGTCCGACTCAGCGAGGGGGTCATCCCCCCAAGCTACCTGCAGAGTGCAAAGCCAGCACTGCAGAAACTGTGTTTTCTGAATAACTGGAATAGTTTCAGCCAAATGAGAGTAGGCTTTCCCTCCAAGGCCAGTATTTAACTACCGTCTTCCCCGGTTGACGTGCCTCCGGCTTGTGCTGAAGCTGCTCCCCCCAGGCTAGGGACGGAGCTGCTGTAGGGCCCAGAGCTGTGTGGCACCAGCTTGACCACATCCATGTGAATGGAATCTGCCCTGGCCTGGCATTTCTCTGCCTGCTCGCACCCATTCCTGCTGCCCCTTGCCCGCCCCTCTCCCCCGAAACCTCCCCCCCAATCAAGAGCGTTGTATTTCCCAAACCCCATTTCACAGCTACATTGTTTTATAAGGCCCCTCCAAAATACCTTGAATAGTCCCTTTTTATGGTTCCCATTTTCTGAAAACTCCAGCTGCTCCTCTGAAACCATCCAAATCTAATTAACCGCATAAGCTGGAGTTAGGGAGAGCGGCTCACTTTCGGGTCCTTAGCATACCCATTCAGGCCTTCTTTCAACATGGGCACAAAACCAGGAATTTCTAATAATTGTATCTACGGGCTTGGAAAGCAAAAAAAAAAAAAAAAAAAAAAAAGAGAGAAAAGAAAAAGAAAGAAAGCTGCTAATAAGTAAGTCTGTGAAAGCAGGGAGATCAGCACCTCGCATGAACTTGGCAGCCTGGCCCCGAGAACACTTGGAGACAATGCCGTTGGGGGATCTAAAAAGCTTAGCCTCCTGACTCAAATCTGGTGAGAACGTACCCTGGCTGTGAATAGAGATCCGAGTCTCAGCTCTAAATTGTCCCGGCTCAGACTCATTGAAATGTCTTCTCACAGAATTAGACAAGAAGGGGGCCGGGAAAGTTTGCAGAATATCAATGAGGCTGTGCTTAGAAGTGGAAGATGGAGAAACGCAGAGGTTGATTCTGGAACACCATGGATTAAGACAAAAGCAGCATTTGGGTCTTTGCCAGGTGGCTCTTAATGGGAGGGACTGTGCTACGTGGGGAGCCAGGAATGGAAGCTGCCTGCACATGACCCACCTCCTGCGGTGTCATGCCTGGGCTGAGGCCTTGGGAAGTCACCTACTCAGTCCTCACTGCTCCTTTAACAGATGAGAAGGAAGTGTAAGAGTGGGGACTCGGCTTCAGCATGCTGCCCTCACCCCAGACTCCCTGCCTCTCTTTTGTTGTCTTGCCAGGCTGCCTTCCTCACCGTTCAAATTCAGTCCCCTCCCTTGCCGAAAGAGGCCAAGTACAAATAAATATCTGTACCCATCCTTCCAGACTTGTTTCAGATGCCAGCACCTTCCCCAGTCCTCACCTTGCACCCATTCCATGGCCCCTTCCCCATATGTCCCTGTATCTTCCCTGTACCCCCATGACTGTATCATGTACTTATGGTGCCCCCATGATCCTTTATGCTTAGGAGATAATTAATAAACATTGCTGGAACCGGCTACATAACTAATGAAAACCGAGTCTGGGATTCAGGTCTCCCAACTCTTAAAATAAAAATTTCCCTGCACTATCCTTCAAGGCCTTCCCCATGGTTGGTCGATTTACTTATTTCCATCATTGCAAAGGTGAAAATCAGGTAAGAGTGAGAGGGTGGCAGCATTTCTATAACAGTGGTGTGCTAAAGATGGACAAAGTAAAAGATGAATTCTTCTGTACATGAACATATATACACGAGTATGTGTACCTATGTTACATATATAGGTGTGGGTGTGTATACAAAGGTATAGATAGCTATGTATAAGGAGCAGGAGTGATTGTATCTATAACAGAGAAATTACAAGTAAGAAAACCATTTTCTTCTGGAAAGGAGTCAATGGTCTCTCATTGTAAAGAAGAGCCACTGTAGGTTTTTACAAGCCGCATAGATTAGGCAACATGCAATTTTAGAATAGTGCTTGGCACCTAGCAAGCATGACACGTTTTGTTCATTTTTATTATCAATGTTGTCTCAAGTCATTTTTCCAGGAGCGGGAATGGGTTGTCTCATGAATAGGAATTCACTCACAGAGCCTCCCTAGTTTTTACTGAGAAGACCTAAAGCACCATTCTCTCCTCATACCTTTTTGCTCTTGGTGACAGTGGTCCGAAGCCCCACTGTAGCCCCTGATGTGAAGGGTGACAGACCCAGAACAGAGTGAAGCACAAGATTTTTTCAATCCATAAAATCTTCAAATGAAATCACAGGCAGGTAAACAAGTAAAGAGGACCCTCTCTCCCCTTTGCCCTGTTCCCCTTCCACTCAAACCCCAGTAGCCCCAGCAGGACGCATAGACTTCCTAAGCCCCCCCCTCAGAGGAGCGCTGTACAAAACCTCTGCTTTCTTCTCATGTCCCAGCTTTACAGTTAGAAGCGGTAGGGCAGGGATGCCTTGGTGTCTCAGTCATTAACAGTCTGCCTTTGGCTCAGGTCATGATTCCATGGTCCTGGGATTGAGCCCCGCATCGGGCTCCCTGCTTGGTGGGGAGTCTGCTTCTCTTTCTCCCATTCCCCCTGTTTGTATTCCCTCTCTTGCTCTGTCTCTCTCTCTCTTTCTCTATCAAATGCATACATAAAATCTTTAAAAAAGAAAGAAAGAAAGAAAGAAAGAAAAAGAAACAGTGGGGCAGGTCCCAGTTCTGCCTTTTTCTAGCTTTATGGCCTTGTGAGATCATTCCCCTAGAGTAGTCTTTGTAATCTTGCCTGGAAAACAGTCATTACAGGTACTTCCGGCTTTATGTATCAAACAATGTGCATCGTCTTGTGGCGCATTGGATCACCAGACACAAAGTGGGACATATAACAGTGAGACCTTTTGATCTTGATAGTCTTCTTTGCTACTCTGATTATTTAGGGAAGAAATAGAGGATAAGAGACAGTTTTGTGCCCAGTGTCACAGATCCCAGGTCACCTACAACTCCCTACCTTGGGGCTCTTCCCCCATCTGACTTGGGTTACATTCTTGGGGAGAGGAAGACATCTGTCTTTGGAAGGGGGGGTGATCACAGACTCTAGAGCCAGAAGGACTGGGTTCAAGTCACAGCTCTCTCACCTGGCTTACAGTAACCATTATAGTTGTTAGCTATTGTTATTACTATTACTATCGTTACTTTTAATTGTTTTTCCAGGATTGTGAATGGGCTCGCTCTTGTGCACTCAGCACACAGAAATTGTCCACTTAGCCAGTTTAGGGCTGCAACTGGGGCTAGATTATCCCATGAACAGCCTAAGCATGTACACCCAAGCAAGGGAATAAAAAAAACAACAACTAACTTCAGTAAGCTTAGTTTTGTAACTAGAAAATGCCACCAGCAGGGATAGAGTGAGTATAACTATATGTTTTAGTGTTTCCTTTCCAAAGGACTTACTGTGAAGCAGAGTGCCCTGGAGGAGAGAGCAGAGCACAGCTGCCTCCCCAGTCAGGAGTCTGAAGCCAGCCCCTCAGCCAAGCTTCTCTGGCTCCTGAACTCACTAGCCACAGTAGTCACCAAAATTGCATTGGCCTTTCTGGGCTTAGCTCCCCATTTCACCCAAAGGCCTCCTGCTTGGTCTCCCTCCACATTTGTTCTCCTCCCCTTCAGTCTCCTTCCCAGTGCATGCTAGCTGGATCAGCTACAGGAAAGGTTTTGGTGAGCACAGACTCTGAGACCTGTCCAGCCAGATGCTACCAGATGTGGAAGCCCCTCTCGATGATCATAGAGACAAAGGCACTAGTGTAGCTCATGCCAAGGACCCCTCTGTCACCTTCCCCATCTATATCAAAGACAGAAATGTGCAAGGTGGATTTCAGCAGAGTGAGCTAGAGAATTCTCTCTCACTTTCCACCTTTCTGTTATGGGTCCTTCTTATTCCTTTAGTGCCTTCCCCTTTCCCACCACCCACTGGCTGTCCTCTGGCTGTGCAGGGGAACTGGCCACACCCTTCTGCCTGGGCTATCCCTCCACCTCCCCAGGACCTTAGACTTGACTCTGTCTCCTACTTCTCCCCCTCCACATGTACCTGGTGTGTGTCTCTCATTATTGGGAGGTTGGCTCAACTGGTGTCAGGTAGAGTACTTCTGGATTCAAAAGCATTCATGGTGCCCGATAGATTCCTTCTGCTTCATCAGAGTGGTCTGGGCATCTCAGAATGGAACAGAGTTTATATATAAAGGTAGAATGTCAGGCCAAGTACTGGGCCAGTGGGAGAGCAGTTTAAGGACAAAGGCTGGGACTTGCTGGTGTCCTTTCAAATCACATGGCATGCTGAGGCCCTGCGTGAGGAGTGAGGAGGAAAATCTGTCAGAATCACAACTCCATTTGACTGAGGGGCAGGAAACTGGTTATCCAACAGCATGTAAACAGAAAAGGGTGTTGCTTTGACTGAAAGTTTTCATTTGATTTTATATTTTGGATTCGTAGCTTTGGGATTTTCAGTTTTGGATAAGAGGAATGTTAAAGCTACAAGGAACTTGGGAGATTTTGTAATCTACCCTCCTCATTTTGCAGAGGCAAAAACAATAGTCCGGAAAAGGGAAATGACTTGACCAGGGTCCCACACTGAGATGGTGGCCTGTGCATTTGGGGAAAATTAACAAAATTTTACAAATGTAAACTGGAATAAGGTTTCTTCTACATTAGAGAGAGAATAAGACCTCTGGCCTCAATATATACTTCTCCTTAGTTTTTAGGTTCTCAGAAACTAGCTGAATCTGGCAGGCCCAAGAAAACAACAACAAAAATAACCACATGTGAAGAATTACCATCTTTGGATATGAGAGATGATCTGACTATGGTATCTGTCACCCCAATGATTGCCAGCATTGATTTGGCTGATCTGGCTGGCTGGGCAGGTGTCCCCTTCTTCTCTCTCCACTCCAAGTACATCCCTCTCAGAACTGTGTGCTTAGTGGAGAAGGATAATCTTCCCCAATAGAGGAGGTTCAGTCTTTGGTCAAGAATACATGAGTGGATCTTCTCTCCTGATAGAATCTCCATACAAGCTCTCAAGGTTCGTTTATAGGAGAACATAGGGTAGACAAGCTTCCAAGACTCCAGATACATCCACGAGGTGCTGCATGTATTGGTCTGCCTTTCTTAACAATAAATAAATAAAGGATGAACAGCGTCCCATTTTAAATAGCAAATTGATTAAACAATGAGCAAGCATACTGGAACATCATGTCAGCCTGTGGCTTGACATTTTAGTGACCTTGTGACCTCACAAAAGTCACTTCCCTATTGGTATGCTGAAGCTGACTCAGACGAAGCTAACTGTGCTCATCCTTCTCCAATTCCAGTTTTGGTAACTTCATGTTGGTAGCTTGAAATTGGTCATGATGGAAGTATTTACACCATGGAAATCAGCAAATGCTACAGATCAGAGCTTTTTGTTGACGTTGAGCTGGTTCATCAGCTTTCTTCCTTCCCAGGGCCCCTATTTACCCTGCTCTCATAGGCTATTTTGGCTCAGCCTACTTCTTCTGGTTCCTGAGTTGAGGAATTGTAATCAGAGCAAAGCGGCAGCTCTTTATTAGAGAAAAAGACACTGGAAGTTTAATCCTTTTTTTGATTAATGAAAGGCAAATGTTAGGCTCACTGGTTAACATTTTGGATCAGAAATATCTGGGTGGCATGGTCCTTCCTGTCCCCTTGGTGCTCTGTGCATACTCATTCCCCACCCTATTGTGGGACACAGGACATCAGAAATAACAGGTACATCCTCCGAGAACATTTAACTAGTGAGAGATGGAGAGACACACTCTGATACTATCCCTGTAGCTGAATGAATGTCTTATGATCAGTGCTAAAGAGCAAGGCCTCCCAAAAGAGTGACATTGTTGTGCATATGGTTATTCATTTCCTTTGAATGTATACTTTGGCTTGTTGTGGTTGAGTTTCATGACATTAGAATATATAGAAGAGGCATGAGTTGAGGGTGGCGGCGTGGGAGAGAAAAGAAGACTTAAAATAACAGCCTTATCTTTGCTTACCACGAGCTAAGATCTTCTTGGTCCCTGGGATTCATTGTTAGCTTTTCCCTCAGTATAAGTTTCTGGGAGTCAAAGACTGAGATGTGGGTAGATTTGATGACTGCTTCCATGGCAAGATTTAAGGAAGGACCCACAGAATATTTTCTGTCACATTAATTATATGACTTGCCATAATGTTGTTTCTCTTGTTAGCATTTGTACAGTGAGGTTTCTTTCCATTTAACAATTAGTGGAACTGTACAAATGTCAAACCCAGAAAGGTTTTGGGCCTCCAGTGTTGAGAGACTCAGAAAGGCTATGCGGACAAAGGAGAGATACAAAGAGCAAATGTAAGGGGTTTAAGGCAAATCTAAGCTTCCTCATAATTTTGCTTTAATTTGGCTTAACCCCTTGCTCCTCTCACACCAAAGAGAAAATGGTCCTATTGGACATTGAAGAGTTTCAAATGATGTTAATAGCCAATAAATACCAAAGATCTTAACCACCCAACTAAATTAAATCTTTCCTAAAATTTTTGGTCATTCAACAGTAGAAAACAGGCCTTAAGAAGCAGGAGCCATCTCCAACCAAGAAAAATTCAAGCAACACCTTGGGATGTTGTAATGAGTGTTCCTGAATGAATACAACCAGTTCACCTGGGAGAGGCTAATATTCTGTTAGGCAAAAGTAATTATTCTCTGTGAGTCTCAGTCAACATCAAAAAAACAAATAAATACTGTCACTGCTTATCTTTTCAGAGAATAACCCCTCTACCCATCCTATTTTTTTTCTTCCCTACCATATAAGAATTGGGTCTGATCACCTGGACCAGAAAGATGGGGTCAATCTCTGATGAAGACTCAGTTTCCAGCTTTCTCTTCTAGTATCCTTCTACCTACCCACTCCTCTTTGGGGCTTAAAAAAAAGGTACTTGGTCTTTTGTGCCTATCTTAGGAAGTAATTTTTCAAACTAGTTCACATACAACAATTTACCGTGATGCCTGAACCAGGGCATTTGCATTTTAAACGTGGTCATTAGGAAAATGTAAGATTTAAATCAAAAGAAATATCATACATTTAATAATGAAATCTCAAGGATCCAAGGTAGATATTTTATATATGGGTGGGTTGGATGTAAATAGTGTTCCACTGGAGGGTAAACTAAGATTAACGTATGTGTGTGTACACACACACACACACACACACACACTCTTACACACATGCATACATATATAGGTATGTATTATGCTTGGAACATTGTTCTTAGGGCATTGTTCATAGTGCTTTCATTTAATCTATGAAAGCACACCATGACACTGTGTGTGTGTGTGTATATGTGTATATGTATGTGTGTGTATATATACTCACATATGCATACATATACATATACAAATACACATAATATATTTAATATGTGATCTTGCTCCAGATCATATTTTCATTGTTAAACACTTGCTATGCACCAGGCACAGAGCCATGCACCTTCTAAAAGGCCTAACCAGAACCAAATCAAGACTCCTGATACTAATTCTTTCTACTATGTCATAGCTGTTTCCCAGTGAAGTTATAAAAAATGGCAAAAGCTTGTATTGGTAGATTTCTGCTCCCAGAGTCACCTCTGGATTGTGCCAGATCTGTGATGGAATCGTGGACTGAAAACTATTTGTTCCAAGCCAAGCCATTGTCTCTGACTGGCACTGAGAGTAAGCTGTTGCTTTCTCCATCTTTCCCTTCCCTGTTCCTGATAACACGTTCTTTCCTCACATCTTCTACCAGGAAACACATAGAGGGTAACAGTGGGGTTAATCACTCAGTGGAAAGAAATTTTTAAAGGCTGAACACACAGGGAGAAGCCAGGGTCCTGAATGTATAGCCCCTACCTCAACCACTCCCCGTGGACCATGTTTCATTTTTTCCTAAGATCCCCCAGAAACCCCAAGGAGAATCACCCACAGGGGGAAAGATTTAAGCAGGACTGAGCAATGAAGGCTGGTGAGGAAGTGAATCCAGGCAACTCTATCATCTGCTCCGTGGGAGAGGAGGCTGGTGAGCTCGGAGGCCTGCTTTTCCCTTAACAGATGCAAGAAAAGAGCCGGAAAAGGTCAGAGATAAATGCAGCCCTCACTTTGTTCTGCATATTCAAAAGAACTTCTCTAAAGAAAGACCCAAAATATATGTGTGTTCACTCAACCTTTTCCTGTCAGGCACAGGGTTCCAGATATGGAAATGACAGGGTGACTACTGATGAAATTTGTGCAGGTCTGTGCAATAGCAGCGCTTCTGAGCTGGGCCCCCCAAAAGAGTACACTTCACGCAGGACCCATCAATCTGGCTGGAGAAAGGGAAGCTTGGAAATAGCATATTATCTTGAGAAATCACTCCCAGAAGGGAGCAAAAAGTTCACAGTGAGAATGCCAGGGAGGGGGCGGAGAGAGGGGGACTGGGACACTGTCATCAGAAGCAGCTGGAATTGGAAAGAGTCCAAGACCTCATCATGGCTGACATCCCCGCGCATAATCAGAAATTCCTTTCAATTATGTGGGAAAAGTCTCTCTGCATTGTCAGCCCAGATGCCCCCGTGAAGAAGTAGCATGAAATGAGTCTCAGGGAAATGTCAGCATGGGAGCAAGATCCGATTGCCAATGGCTTGGTTAGGGGAAGACAGGCCAGAGAGATGACGATGATGGAGTAATCTGTGGTACCAAAAGCACACCCCACCCCAAAGGTAATGAGGCTCTGCATCCTGGTTTGGTAGTGTAGACACCCACTTTCTCAGTACTAATCAATAAGGTGTAATCCTGGAGCTCTGAAATCTCTTCCACCTCAGTTTCCACAACCAAGGACCCAACCTGCGTTTTCAACCATCATTCCCATTATACCCTTATGTTCACCAAACTAGATGATCTACTATTTTGCAAACATACCTAGGTCTTTCATGCTCCACAGGCTGCGTGTTTCTTCTACCAAGGATCCCATCCTCCTCTCTTGCGTCTCTCCAAACTCTATTATACTTCAAAGACCAGTTCATATTCCACCTCCCCAGTGTGGTGTTCAACTATAATTAAGTCTTTTTCACCCACATGATACCTAACTCCACATTATATTACTCTCAACTAATAACATTAATAGTAAAACTAGTATTTATTGAGCCCAACACCAAGCTAAACTAGTTTAATCTTTATACAGTCTATTCAGTGAATAAACAGTGACATTATTTTCCCTATTTACAAAGAAATAAACAGGCTTAGGTGGGTAAAATTACTTATCTTTAATTACACATATAGGCAGGGCCCGGATGCAAATTTCAGTCCTTCCGACTTGAAATGCTCTGTTTCTCACCCCTGTGCTTTCCTACTTAATGCTTGCTTACTGTCCTCTATACCAATGACGAATGCCCATTTTGCAGATCTAGCCCACTGAAGACATTCAAAAAGCCAGTTGTAAATAATGTCTTTATGTCAGACCATTTTCATTATTCGATGCGTATAGTCTGAATACTAAACCCTCCACCGCTTGCTTTATAAGTAAGTTTATTCATAAGTATGAATACCGGAATACAGTTTTCAAAAGAACATAAGACTAGGTTATCTGGTACAGAATTAAATATTCTTGAAAAGAAATGGAAAGGTATTACTTTCTTAGATAAGACCTCACTGGGAGCTAAAGATTCTAAGATAAACTGTTATGGTGAAAAGTTAAGTTCTACCAGATTACAGAATTTCTGCAATATAATTATAGGGTCATAGCATGCTAGATAGGACTGAAAATGACTCTAAGGGAAGCTCCTTTTTGTCTTAGATAAGAAAATCTAAGGTATAGACTAAGGACACACCTTGTTCTTGATCCTTTAGGTACATACAAATCAATGGGACCTGCATTTCTAACAAGCTTACAGGTCATGCCCTTGTAAATGGTTTAAGGGCTGACTATACCTTGGGTAGCCTGGAGCTTATCCAGATCAGCACTATCTAATAGAAATATTATTGGGGGTTCCTCAAAAAGTTAAAAATAGAACTAGCCTATGATCAATCAACTGCATTACTAGGTATTCATCCAAAGGATACAAAAGATTTGAAGGAGTACATATACCCTGATATTTATAGCAGCATTATCAACAATAGCCAAACTATGGAGAGAGCCCAAATGTCCATCGACTGATGAATAGGTAAAGATGTGGTGTATAGATATGTATACATGCAAACATACAGTGGAGTATTACTCAGCCCTCAAAGGAATGAAATCTTGCCATTTGCAGCAATGTGGATGGAGCTAGAGAATATTATGCTAAGCGAAATAAGTCAGTGAAAGACAAACCATATGATTCACTCATATGTAGAACTTAGGAAACAAAACAGATGAACATATGGGAAGGAATAAAAGGAAGAGAGAGGGAAACAAATAAGAGACTATTAATGATAAAGAACAAACTGGGGACTGATGGAGAGGGGTGAGTGGGGAGATGGGCTAAATGAATGATGGGCATTAAGGAGAGCACTTGTTATGATGAGCACTGGGTGTTATATGTAAGTGATGAATCACTGATTTCTACTCCTGAAACCAGTATTACACTCTATGTTAACTAGCTAGAATTTAAATGAAAATTTGGAAGAAAAAAATATAATGGCACCACCTGTGTCATTCAAAATTTTCTAGCAGCCACACTTTAAAAAGAAAAAAAAAGTAAAATTAATTTTAATAATATTCATTGAATCTAATATATATACAATATTGTTATTTGAAAAACAGAAAATATAATTATATGTATTTCATTCTTTTTTTCATACTAAGTCTTCAAAATCCAGCATGTAGTTTAAATTTACAGCACAATTTGGTCTAGTCACATTTCAAATGCCCAATAGACACATGTGGACAGTGGCTATCAAATTAGGTAGCACAGCTCCAGACCACACGAGTGTCACTCGTAGACTGTCTTGTGGAGTCTATTTCATTTTGTAGCCTTGAAACCCAACTAGACTAGCTCACCCCTGAGAACAGGGCTCAATTCTATGTATGTCCTATAACATACATATATTTTCCTGAGCTATTAGTAGCAGAACCAAGGTCACAAGCCAGTGACAGACTCCCAGTCTCAGCCCTTCATGAGATGTCCTATAACATCTTCACATACACATGCCATCCATGGAAACTTACTGATATCTGCTCACCCTGACCTCTTAGGAAGAGACAACAGCCTTTCCCAGCATCTTCACACATTTATATTGTTCAGCTCAGGGCTCCGTGTTTCCTACATTGTCATATGACATAAGACAAGGTGACTTCCAAGCTTTTCCTTTTTGCAGGAGCCTCTAATTGTATCCTTTCCAACATTAGGGACAGTCATTATGTCAGATACCCTCTCAGCCTCCTCTCATTCTTCATCACAAACTGTTCCTACCTTCCTCCCTCATTTCCCCTCTTAAGAACTCACTAATCACTCTCACATTCCCTCTGGAGCCAACTTCAGGCAACTCTCAGATTTAAAAGCATATGTGGAAATGGAGTCTAATAGAGGACAGTCGGGGCATTTTATCAGATGCTCCTGTTTCTACATGCCCTCAATTCAGTCTTGTATTTATATACAGCCCCAAGAAAAATGGCCTGTGGTCAAAGTAGAAAGTGTCTGAGGAGGAGTAGCGTGTACTGGTTAAGTGCACAGGCCATGGGATCAGAAAGCCTAGGATCAAATACCAGTTCAGCAGGAGCCATATATAAATTCTCTATACTTCAGTGTCTCCTAATAGCTATGAGGTTAAATGAGATAACCCAAGTGAAGGACTTAAGACAGTGCCCCTGCATCTCAGTGGGCAGTAAGTGGCAGGTGTCTATTGAAGTTGGTGTTTCTTGCATTACAAGGAAGGGACCTGATCACTGCATGGTTCAGCCAAAAGAAATGCTTTGGCTCTAAAGAAAGGACTGAGCACATTTTAGGTTGTGCCTAACTTAGAGCAAAACAGTTTCTCTTTCTCATTCGGCGTCTGATCATTCTTTTATCAAGACCTTCTAACTGCAGCACTTCTCTTAAAATCTTATCACTGGTTTCTTTTTCATCACCCTGCACTCATTGGTGACCTTCATTTGGTGTTAAAGTGCAGATCCTCTCAGAGAGCCCCACAAACAGATCTCCTGGCTGAGGCCCTGTCACCATGCTTCCCAAAGTCACCCTCATGCACTTCACAAATAAACAGCTTCTCCCCTGGAAGAAAGAACAAATAGTTCATAATTGGCAATCTGCATAATGAGTGGTGCATCTATGCAAATATAACATTTGGAATAATCTATTAATATCTCGACTGTGATGTCTGTGGGCCACCACTTCCCATGCTAAAGAGCCAGAGCCAAATATTTTCTGACTCCTCTTGAGGTGAGAAGAGAAATTGACAAGCTGCTGTCTTCTTGGGGTTCCAATTAGAAATCTAGAGACAACTAGGGTTGGAGGGGATCTCAGGAGCTATTCAATCGCTATCCCTACCCACCTCTCACATTGAGGATGAGGAGTCAGAAATTCAAAAAGGCATGGAAACTCCCAGGTTTCCTGAGCTGTTAGTAGCAGAACCAAGGTCACAAGCCAGTGACAGACTCCCAGTCTCAGCCCTTCATGAGATGTTAACACATGTCTCTCCTGCTGATTTGGCTTTTGCTGCTATCAAATACAGCCTTCTACATGGAATTGTCTTTAGCTTTCCCTCCTCTGCCTTTTCTCTCTCTCGCTTGAACTCTCCTTGCTGATCTGGACTTCCAAGAAACATATGCTTAGCAAGTGTATGACAAATGATGGAATGAGTAAACTAAGTCATAAAAGCCTCTCCAGACTTCAATTTCCACATCAGGAAAATGATGTAGCTGAACGTTCTTAACTTAATTCTATGACTCTAAGAGATTATTGTACCCATTGTGTACTCAAATTCTACTAGGATTTACTTAGAACTAGGAGTTACTTAGAATCAAAGGAAATAGTAAACTGGTCCTGCCCCTCATGAGTCTAGTTAGAAAGACAAACATATTCAATAAAAAATCATTTCAGGCTAAACTGCTTGGTTTTAGTTGATACAACAGAAATTCAGAGAAAAGAGAGCTCTCTGCCAACTGGTGCATTTAAAGAAGGTTCCTGATGGTGGGTGGGTGGGCACAGGGTGGGAGTATCCCAAGAGGAGGTGACTGTGGGAGCCTCAGCATGAATTTGGGGCTGGGTGTCTAAGCCAGTTATCTACAGGAGGGGAATGGCAACCTCAGGAGCCACAGACCATGATTTCTCACTGTTGATTCAATAAGAGACATTTACAACTAGATTTTGGTTCTTTTCTCTTCCTGCCTTTAGCCTCTCACTTTCTACCTACTTCCTCCTAAAGATAGGTTCTTCTATCTCTGTCTCAACAAAGCATGTTGTCGCCCATGCTATCCTCTCAAAATGTTCCCTTACTCCCTTAGTAAGGGGATATGTAATATGGCTTCCATCACTGCTTCCACTGTTCAAACCCCCCCGAAATCTGGCTGCTTCTTTCACCATGGGCTGATGCTACTTTCGAAGGCTTCCAAAAATATCAATAATTGCCAAACCTCAAAGCTGTTTCTTATTACTGATCCTCCTTGGCCTCCGACACTGTTTGATCTATTGACCACCAACCTACCTTTCTTGAAGTGTCTCCTCTGGTTTCTTTGTCTGTTCAGTGGTGGCTTCTTCATCACAAACCTCATTCTGTATGTGTATGTGTGTGTGTGTGTGTGTGTGTGTGTGTGTGTTTACTGCTTTTACTTCTTCCCTAAACACAGCTGAGGATCCTCAATCCCTTGATGGTTACATCTTTTCATAAAATGTTGGCTTCTGCCCAGAAGTCTTATAAGCCCCTAATGCAAACTGCAACTCTTTGCTCAAACTTTGGACATTGGTTTCCACCTGCTGTCCAAACTCTCAGCCTGAATTCAAAACCAGTGTCTAATACTGAGTGCTTCCTATTTTTTCTTAACCCAGCCTTTTTTGTCCCCAACCATTCCTCCACACTCCCCCTTTCCCTTCCCAGCAACATTCATTCCAGAGCTAAAGCCTTGTAGAGTCTCCCACCTTAGCATCTCAGATGCATGCTCTTCTTTTTATTTCATGTGTTCACCTTTTTGTTTGGGTTATCTCTAACACCTCCTCTGTCACTCTTATTTCCAATTCATTTAAAATCTCCAAATTTGGGGCGCCTGGGTGGCTCAGTGGGTTAAGCCTCTACCTTCGGCTCAGGTCATGATCCCAGGGGCCTGGGATCGAGTCCCGCATAGGGCTCTCTGCTCAGCAGGGAGCCTGCTTCTCCTCATCTCTCTCTCTGTCTGTCCCTCTGCCTATTTGTGATCTCTCTCTCTCTGTCAAATAAATAAATAAAATCTTAAAAAAAAAAAATCTCCAAATTAACCTTCTTTATATGGTATGACTCTGATTACTCTTATACTCCGGGTGAAAGCCTTCCATAATTCTCCATTACCTACTAAACTTAAAGTAAACCCTTGGTCTTGGCATCCAAACCTCTGTCTTCTATGATTCCATCTTCTAGCTTTATCTTCCATCACTATCTCAACCACCCAATTATAGGGATCTTGACTGTTTTCCAAAGTTGTCCCACAAATTCCTATCTCTGTTGCTCTCTCAAGCTCCCCTGTCTTCCTGGAAGATCCTACCCCCCACAATTACCATAAAAATTTACATATACATAAAAATTCCTGTGAAATTACCATTTCCTTCTTGAACAGAGAAACTACTGTAATCTATCTCTTTATTTCTCCCCTAAGGCACTTATATATTTTACTTTGAATTTACATTTATCTGTGAGCTCCAAACTAGACCATAACCTCCTAAAGCTGGGGGCTAGGTATTACATGTTTCTGAATTCTCTAGAGTACTTAACATAGTGCCTGAAAGGCTCCCATTAAGAAGTGAATTGAATTGAACTGAACTGAATTGAATTATCAGCAAAGAGGTCTGAAGACAGTTCCCTTTATTCCTCATCTCCAGAGTAAAATCTTTGGAGAACTACTTCTTGAAAAGAATCTCTGAGCTACAGCACAGCTAACATTTAGAATTGAAATTGGATTACCATCTTCTATCTCTAGTGGAAACTGACTTCAAAGGGTTCCAGAAGTAGTTTTTCCTTTAAAACTCTTGAGATAACATAATAGAAGCAAGTGATTCAGCAGAAGGTTTCGGGGCTTGGACAATTGTCCTGAATTCTAATTTGTTCTTGTATATATAGCCACATTTAAAGGCCATTTTACTGATGCTCTTTGAGAGGCAAAAAATTAGATATGATATAGTTCCTCAAGTTTAAGATATTGATGGAAATCTATAAGAAGAGGGTTCATGTCTCCTTTACTTATCAAGCTATACATAGAGCCTAGAAAACATAAGTCTGCTGTATGTTTTTATCAAATGAATCTGAAGGGGAGATGAAACCTGACCAATGAGCTAATTAAATTAAAATCCAAGGTAGTGAATGATCAGATTAAAAAAAAAAAAAAGATAAGCCGGTGAATTCCCTACCTCACCCTCACTCTTACCTAGAGTCTAACACAGTGCCTGGAATGACCCAGATGGGCATGTTAGAGATGGAACAGCCACCGGTGTCATGGAATACAAACTTCTGCCTGGTAGAGGTTCTGCCCTCAAATGTCCTTGAAAAAATGTCCTCTAGCTTCTACTTAAATTCTCTCAAGGATAATAAGCTTTCTGACATCTACATTGTTAGACAACTCTTCGTGTTTAAAAGACAATTCCTATATTGAGCCAAAAAGCTGGCTTCTTATAAATTCCACCCACTGGTCCTAATTTTGACTCCAAAGTAACATGGTGAATCTATTTTCTCTTCCATGTGATGGCCTTTACCATATCTGAAGGCAGCTATCATGTCTTCACCATGTGAACTATTCTCCAGGCTGACTGCTCCTGTCATCATTCTCTCAACCATTCTTCCTATGACCTGGTTTCAGAGCCACTTTTCATAATCACTACCCTCCTCTGAATGTGCTACAAGTACCCACTGATTCTCTAAAGTGTGGTTCCCAGACATGAGCAAAATACCTTATTCATGCTTTGTCTAAACTGCTACCTACCACAACTGAGCCCCACCCACCATTTAATGAGGCCTAAGAGCACACCAAATTTTTAAAAATTATTTATTTCTTTTCAGTGTAACAGAATTCATTGTTTATGCACCACACCCAGTGCTCCATGCAATATGTGCCCTCCGTAATACCCACCACCTGTCTTCCCCAACCTCCCACCATCTACCTCTTCAAAACCCTAGATTGTTTTTCAGAGTCCATAGTCTCTCATGGTTCACCTCCCTTCCAGTTTCCCTCAACTCCCTTCTCCTCTCCATCTCCCCATGTCCACCATGTTATTTGTTATGCTCCACAAATAAGCGAAACCATATGATTATTGACTCTCTCTGCTTGACTTATTTCACTCAGCATAATCTCTTCCAGTCCCGTCCATGTTGCTACAAAAGTTGGGTATTCATCCTTTCTGATGGAGGCATAATACTCCATAGTGTATATGGACCACATCTTCCTTATCCATTCGTCCATTGAAGGGCATCTTGGTTCTTTCTACAGTTTGGTGACCATGGCCATTGCTGCTATAAACATTGGGGGACAGATGGCCCTTCTTTTCACAACATCTGTGTCTTTGGGGTAAATACCCAGTAGTGCAATTGCAGGGTCATAGGGAAGCTCTATTTTTAATTTCTTAAGGAATCTCCACACTGTTTTCCAAAGTGACTGCACCAACTTGCATTCCCACCAACAGTGGAAGAGGGTTCCCCTTTCTCCATATCCTCTCCAACACATGTTGTTTCCTGTCTTGCTAATTTTGGCCATTCTAACTGGTGTAATGTGGTATGGTATCTCAATGTAGTTTTAATTTGAATTTCCCTGATGGCTAATAATGATGAACATTTTTTCATGTGTCTGATAGCCATTTGTATGTCTTCATTGGAGAAGTGTCTGTTCATGTCTTCTGCCCATTTTTTTACATGATTATTTTTTTTGTGTGTGTTGAGTTTAAGAAGTTCTTTATAGATCCTGGATATCAACCTTTTGTCTGTACTGTCATTTGTGAATATCTTCTCCCATTCTGTGGGTTGCCTCTTTGTTTTGTTGACTATTTCCTTTGCTGTGCAGAAGCTTTTGATCTTGATGAAGTCTCAAAAGTTCATTTTTGCTTTTGTTTCCTTTGCCTTTGGAGACATATCTTGAAAGAAGTGAGCACACCAAATTTTATTGGTGTAAGCTTCATTATTTACTTACATAAGTGTATGATTATATTAAAACTTCATGCCAATTTTATTTAAAATCCTCCTCGTCCTCTGATTTTGTGTTTATCATTAGACTTGACCATGGCCAAAAAGAATGTTTTGCATGTACTCCATGTGATACATGAATTTGTAGGAGTAATATGGCAGATAGGGAAAGGAGCTCTCCACAAACTAGCTAAGGGCTATCACTTCCCATCTCACCTGTGGAATAGCACAATAATACCCATCCTACCTTTCTCACCAGAGTAATATAAGGCTCAAATAGTTAGATTTGAAAGGGATTTGGAAAGTTGAAATAGAGACTCAAGTAGAAATCATTAAGACAATTCATTCTCAAGCCCCAATGCCTTGCAACTATTTCCTAGAGGCTGTCACTGTACTCTTCAGGGCATCTCTCCTATGGTGGTGGTGGTGAAGGTCAGCCTTGGTCAGTAGTATTGTGTCCTGGAAAGAACTGGGGGCTAGGTACCACAAGACCAGTACTTACTAACTGCGTGACATGATAATCCATTTAGCCTTATGGAAATTCTTAATATCCTTCCAGCCAAAGACCACCAGGAGCATACCTATACTTAAACGTTTTGGGCTTATTACTCTTTGCAGCAAGGGAGAATGCTCACAATGGGGAATCACAGGTCATTCAGTAATAGGGTGTTAGAAAGAACCTATTTAGATTTGGGGCTTTGAATGGGTGATCTGAGAGAGGGTCTAAGGATATAAGATTTTCTCCAGATTGGTTGCTATCAAAAAAGTGGGGGAAAGTTTTAGTCTCATATACAGCAAGAGTGAGGATAAATCTATAACTGGCAAAGAAGTAAAATCACTCATTTTACCCAAGGGAGGGTGTTTAGCATTCATGAGTGGCATGATGGCCTTGTTTTTGTCTATATATTTAGACAAAAATTATGAAGTGGCCTTACTTTGCCTTATTTCATTATGGTCTCAGAATACATTTGTCTGAGTTTAGTATTCTTTGGGATTGTTTTTGTCCGGTAGGAGAATGACATGATCTGGATGTGAGTTCTAGGCCAGCTTTCAGATATCAGGAGCTGCTCTTTTTTTTTTTTTTCTTTCTCAGAATTAATTTAACTATTTGTGAACCTTCTTGAATCAGTCTCCTCATCTGGAAATCAGAAATAACAATTCAAAGTATTGTGGTCAGGGGGCAAATGTGGTAACATTTGTGAAAATACTTTGTCCACTCTACTGTTGTTTGACAGACATGGAGCTTCCTTCTTCAGCTCTTTCTCCAGATATATAACCTGTGGAAGTTCTCGAGTATTCCTGGATCTCATTACCTTCATATTGCTTAACCCTCAGAAGCAAACAATCTTCCTGTAGCTACATAGCTTGAGCCTTCTCAGAAAGCTGCTCTTGAATTCTTCTGGTAAACCTCAGTCCATAGGTGAAACCAGCAAGTCTTCTGTACTTGTTAGACAGTAAATTATCTCCTCCACTTGTAGAAGCTGAGCTCTCTTTAAAAAAAAAAAAAATTAATATTTTATTTATTTATTTGACAGAGAGAGATCACAAGTAGGCCGAGAGGCAGGCAGAGAGAGAGGGGAAGCAGGCTCCCTGCTGAGCAGAGAGCCCGATGCAGGGCTCAATCCCTGGACCCTGAGACCATGACCTGAGCTGAAGGCAGAGGCCCAACCCATTGAGCCACCCAGGCGCCCCTCGAAGCTGAGCTTGCTTGTAGGACAGACCCTAGCAGGCTGAATCCATCTTCCCATATAAGGAAGTTGGATAATGACATTCAGCATGTATTTGGTTAATTAATGGTTGCACTCTTCAAATCAAAACATCATTGAGTATTAGATCTGGAAGACACTAGCCATATTCTTGACCAGCCCCTTATTTTATAGTTGAGGAAATTAAGAATCAGAAAAGGAAAGACCTTCTGAATTTAGTTTTCTGTGGCTTTTTGACTATAGTCATCCCAAACTGCATGAGCCACAAAGACACAAGATGGGGTTTAATATATTCCCTTTGCTTCCAGATCCCGACCTGAGCCAATTGAGAGCTCTAACATTTGAGTTAATATTTTAGTATTTTTCCTCTTCAGTCTGTCTGGGGCATACCTTTTAGGAATCCAATAATATGGACTATGAATGCTTTAAGGGGTAGACTAGTTAGAGACAAAATTATGACTCCAACTCAATTCAAGTAACATTTTGGAGTAATAATTTTGCTAGATGCTGGAGAGATATAGAAAATGATTAAACACAAATTCTTCCTTGAAAGAGCTTATACTTTTATAGGAAAGATAGTACATGTCAGAATGTATTGAGGAATATAATGGGTGTTAAGAACAGTGGTATTTCATTCTACCTGAAGATGTAGGGGAAGACCATACAAAAATAGTCATTTATGCTAGAGTATGTCTATATGACCTGCTCTGGAATATATCAGCTACTCTATTATGTCTCTCAGATTCTCCAGAGTAAACTCCCTCCATCCCACTTTGGTTACCGGGAGACTGAATGATTACCCACACCGCATTATTAGAAAGAACTCTAATGCCCTTATGGGTTACAGTGAGTTTAAGTCAGCTGTCATTAAGCCCTGGAAATATTTATATTTTAGGCCTAAACTCTGTATAAAGAATCTACAAAAGTTCTAGTCACTTAGTAGGCACTTCATAAATGCTTCTAACAGATCAAATAAACCAATATTTTCAGATGTCTTTTTTATTATTTTTTATTTTTCTAATTATTATTTCATGTAGCTGTTTTGAAAAGAGCTGCCAGATATGCATTTGTTCTGAGAACTGGCAGTCTTGTGTAATATATGACAGAGGAAGAGTTTAGTTTTGAACTGTGAAAACCTTTAAGATTGTCTAGTCCAGTGACAGCAGACAGTTTTAAATTAAAAAAAGAAAAAAGAAAAAAGAGCTCTATTTGGTTGATAATGGCTGTTTCAAATGCATCATTGAGAGGGATTCTGAGTCTCATTCAATAGGAAAGACCATGCCTATGGGCATCTGCTTTATTTGTGCATACATTGGCCTCCCCTGATATATTACAATGCCTATGTTTGTCAAAAAAGCAAATTAAAAACTAGAGAGGGAAAATGACTTGCCCAAGAGCACACAGTGAGTTAGTAGGAAAAGTCACACCAAGACCCAGGTCTCTTGATTCCAAATATATTGCTCCATAATCCCATGCAGCCCCCCAGAAGCACCTGGAAGGTTTTGTGCAAGCTGTCTATGGAAAATAGAGGAAATTGGCCCATTGTATACTAAACAGCTCAACTCCAAGTGGAAAACACAGTGACCATATGAAAGCTTCTTTAGCCAAAGGCGCTTCAAAACCCTATCCAGCTCTTAGAATCCCAGAGGCTGAGAGTTGAAATGGGCTTAGCCATCATCCAGTAAAACTATCCAGCCAAGGCAACAGTCATTTTACAGCCTCTCGGATGGTCCTAAACAAAATTTTGATGTAGGCAAGATTTGTGTTCGTTACACTCCCACCTTCCTAGCCCTCTCTACTTCTCCCCAGCACCCTGAGGCTCCTTCATGGGCCTCCAGGTGTTCATACCTTCATGATGCTCTCAGTACAGTTTAGACAGTCAATCCAGGCTTAGTCTTGCCCCGTGCTGTTACGTAATTCAAAATGTCTGAATCACTATCTCTGCTGAATGTTACATAAAAGCAATCTGAAAAATATATTTGGGTGGCTGCCCTGGGCTCTGCTTTTCCAGACTTCTTTACTTCCTTCACTTCTGGACCTATCAGTTCCCTCCTTTTTCCTCCCTGCTGCCCCCAAGGGCCCTCTGACAGCGAGATGAGGTGCGAAGGATGAGTGAGGCTAATCTGAGATTCGTTTGCAGGATGGATTTGAGGAGAAGGACCAGTATCAAAGGTAAATCCCTAGAAACATGAAGAAGTATAGAGAGCCAAGGAGAGTCTCTGGGTTGAGTGAGAGGGGGAAGAGAATTACTCTTATATACAGCACATGTAGCACAGGTACTGCGCCAGGAAATAGAGACCAGATATAAATTACATTTCTTTGAAAATGAGAGAGATGAGACTAGAAACCTGTGCACTTTGCCTTAAACCACTGGGACCTCACCCCCCACGCCCTGAGAGGAGGAGTAAGAGCTTGAGGAGACCACATAGTTCCTCTCCTCTGCTGACTGCAACATTCTAGCTTCACCTCCGGCAGCTTGATTTCACCTTCAGACTAAAGAGCAGCATGGAACCCTCCCAGACCTGCCTGGCAATCTATGAATAAGTTTTCTTGCTGTGAAGTGAATTAATGGATTAGATCTTTGCTCTCTGAAGATTCTCTCTCCAGGGCTCTGGGATTTTCTGTGTTCCTCGGTGGAAATCAGCACACAGTCTTTATAAAGGAAGCATCCCCACTTTCTTGGGGCTATAGAGGATGTCCTAAAGTCATCCCCAATCTGCCTTGCCCTGTCTCTGAAGATAGGGATGGGTTTAGGATAGACTGTTAGGCACTGCTGCCCTCTGCTGGGTGGTATGTAGCCAACTGCCCCCACAAGGTGTTTGTCCACCCCCCAAGGGCCCAGCCACAGCTTCTGTATTAGCCTATCTTGTAACTCATGTTCAAGCAGAAAACCACAGAGAAACCGAGGACCCAGCGTGGTATATGTACATGTGTGTGTTGAGGGAAGATGGCACGTAAGTGTAAACCCAAATGGCCAGTTGTCCTCAGTTAGGTGAATGTTCCCTATGACTTGAGCAAGACTTTAACTGAAGACTCGCTCAGCAGTCCTCCCCCGACTGGTTCTCAGCATGATACCACCTTCAAGCAAAGGTGACCAAGGGGCTTTCAAGCTTCACCTGCCTTTTGCTATTGATGAGCTAACGCACAGAAGCAAAATGGGAATAATTGGATGGCAGGGGAACATCAGGATATTGTAATTGTTCTCCTTGGAGATGAAAAGAGAAGCTGAAAAACATCTGCACGCTGAAATCTGCTCCGATGCGCTAAGTGGGCCAAGAAAACCTGCAGCCACGAAGTGGGGCTAATTTACTGCTCTAATCACCAGCATCCAATCTGAAGCCAGACATTATCTTAAAGTACACACCAGTTCCAGGTGGTGCACAGCAAATGTTTGATTAGCGCTACCAAATTCCCTGCAACTTGATAACGCTTCCAAGCACGTGGGAATCACAGGGCTGCTCACCGATGGTGGGGGCTGCTGCTGACTCGGCAGCAGGCTGTTCCCCTCAGGTCACAACCTTCCCTAAGAAGCACAGCTCAGCCCTCTTCCCAGGGTGCTGAGGTGCTGGGTTTAAGCATTTGGGGGGTGGGGGGACTTAGCAGGGGGAGGTAGATTTAGTAGAAGAGGAAGAACCAAACTGTCTCCGGTGAGGCATGAAAATGGACTAGAAGGAGGGTGGGGGATTAAAAACCTGTATAGTGTTTGCTATGTGCCAGGTGATGAATATTTTATATATTTAACCTCCTCACATGATAGTACATGGTTAGATCCCTGTCTTCCCATTATGCAGACAGGAGGACTGAGGGCTCGCCCAAGAGAACTCAGCTAGGAAATTATGGAGTCATAATGTGAACCCAGGACTGACTTGAGAGCCTTCAAAGTAAATGACTGTGGTGGAAATAGGGGTTCAAATGAGGTACTGCAGATGTTAGGATCTTCTTGAGGTTACACAGAAGAGTAAGAGGAACTAGAAGCCAATCAGTGACTTCAGAGGAGGTAAAAAGAAGTGGACGGATAGCAGCCAAGGTCTTGACTGAGCCCCTTCCATGCCCACAGGACTACAGTATGTTCCATGAGTATAGTGAAAGGCACGGTGCCTGCCCTCAAGGAGCTGGGGGTCTGTTTGAAGGAGGGGGGATTGTTTGGCCCAGAAAGGAGAGGTGTTTGGGGTTCAGAGTTGAGAACTGCACTGATGAAAAGATGATGCGAATCAGCAGAGAGAAGAACATCTGCCAAATGGTGGAGGTGCAAGCGATAGTGGCGAGTTATTCTGGGGTAAATCAGAAGGCCCAGATGAGAAATTACATCTGTCTAACTGGAGTGGGTTCAAAAACTGCAGCTGGAAAGTACTTCTGGCTGGCTTTTAAACCCCAAAGCGAAGAGTCAAAGGTCTCGTGGAAATTTCATATCCAAAACCTAGAGATGGGAGGGGAGAGCCTACTAAAACTGAAGACAGAGTCAAAAGAGGACTGGTGACCAGGAACTCTGTTTTCATGACACCTGGAGTTGGAGCTGTTTCCTGCAGTGTCTCCTATAAATCAGAGACCCCCAGGGGGGTCTTAGAAAACCTGGGCCCACTGCAACCTTGTAGTCTGAAGGCACACAGCGCCCCCTAATGGACCCAGGCATTGCCTCTGTACCTGGCTTCTCCTGTTCTTCCTCCATCGTCGCTCACCTCATGGGGTCCCTTCCCATAAAGGCTCACTTCCTCCTTGGTGGCAGTGTGCACAGCTACATTAAGGGATGAACAGTGTCTTGCTAACACAGAACCCTAGAGTCCTCCTTCAATCAACAGCTGCTAAGGTGCCTGCTTCCAGAAGCAGGACATGGCTGTGGTTGTCAGCATGGACTCTGGGGTCAGACTGAATTTGAGTTTTTGCAGTGATACCAACTGGCTGTGGGACCTGGAGGGTGTTACTTGACCTCCCTGAAGCTCAGTTTCCTCAATTGTAGAAATGAGATGATGACAGTAGTTACTTCTCAGGGACACTGCGAAGGCTGATGGTAATGTATGCAAACAACTTAGGATATAACCACACACAGGATGGACACATGCAATAAAAAGCCACTTGTTAGTAGTAGTATAATTGTGATTCTATCTGAATTATTCTCGATCACTATTTTATAAATGTTAATTCTCCCTCCCTGCAGACGGCTCAAACTGTTTGTGGAATGCTGTAGTCTGAATCAATGTTTTTCTCTAAACAGCCTAGCCCAGTTACCACTTTTTCCATTGGGTTTTCCCTTACACTCTGCACATTCAGGAATCTCTCTCCATAAAAAATTTTTTGTATCTCCTTTAAAGTTTTCTTCTTTATATAATAGTCATTTATACCCATGTCTATTTCAGTCAAAATAGGGTAAGCTGCCTATTTCAGTCAAAATAGGCTAGGCTGTGCTGCAGTATCCAATGAACCCTAATCTCAAAGGTTTTAAACAGCAAGGGGTCTTGTCTCACTCACACTCCTTGACCATGGCGGGGAGAGATGTGGATCTCTGCTCACGGCAGTCACTCGGGGGCCAGGCTAACAGGGCAGCCACCACCTCACACTTTGCTGGTCAATGCATGAATAATAGAGAGCTGGGGAGGGTCTCACACCAGCAAATAAAGGCTCTGCCATGAAAATAGAGCACATGACTTCTTGCCATAGCTCACTGACAAACTGGTCATGTGCCCTGCCCTCAAGACAAGGAGGCAGCAAATGCAACCCTACCACATGTCTCCTCATCCCCAAAGGAGAACCAGCTGTTGGTAAGAATGAGTAGTGTGTACTACATTTCTGGAAAACAAAGCCAATATTCTATCTTGCACTGTCCCTCATGTTTACTATATGCAGTAAGTACACAGTAGAATCTTTGAGTAACTGAATGAAAATATTTGTTCACATTTATGTTATTTTTCCCAATTAAGACCATTGCCTTAGATCAAAATTCTCTTAATGACCGCTTGAAGAAATTTCGGGTATCCCTGGGGCAGGTCTGAAGGGGTAGTACAGGTCATAATTTTATTCCCCTCTTTTTCACACCATGTGTTTTTACATGTAAAAAGTCGTATGAATTATTGTGACAGCTAGGAACTGAGAAGGATTATTTGTCTTCAGAAAACTGATTCACACATGAAATAGCATTTACACATGACATAGCTAGAAGACAGTTCAGCTGCTTATAGAAAGTGCATAAGAGCTGGTACATACTGTGTCCATAAGAGACACTGAAAAGTAGGTGGATCCTCGAGAGGTCAGGTTATATGGGAAGGAAGTCATTCTTAACCTGGTTCTTAAAGGCAGTGTACAGTTTGGGAAGGCCTGGAGGAGGAAGAGTCCTCAGTCTGCCAGAGCTCACCTTGCTCATATCTTAAAGAAATCATGAACCTGAAATGAGGCCTTACTTCATCACAGATGGAGAACAGTTTCACTCCTCACCTCTTAACAACGAGAGCCATTGTCATTATTTGAGAGCTCCTTCCTAGCAGCTGGGGCCGCTCTGGCATTTCCCTTCAATGCCCCGAGGCTGACAGAACCTGGGGTTGATCGCGCATATATTCAGATACAGAATCTCTACCCTTCATCTCCACTGTCCCTCTCATCCTCCCCAAAAGATCATGAAAAAGTAGGAATTGAACCCATGTTTCTGATTCCAGATGCTAGCTAGAAAGGAAGAGCATCTCAGTGCTTGTAGGGAGAAAAGGTACAAATCACAAATAAGCCCATTGCAGTCCATGAATATAGAGGGGCCATAACACGTGTGCACAGAGATATGTGTTTGTGTGTGAAAGAAGCATAAATCCAAGGGATTCTTGTACCTCCAAATGTGGGTTGGCTCCTTCAAAGAAGGCAGGCTGATGTGCTAGAAGCATCGAATGAAGATTTTTAAGATATTGAATAAATAATTAAGACAAGTAAAATATTTATATATAAAAATATGTGCATATAAATAGACACACAGTAATCTGGCATGCATAAGCATAAGAGTTAACCATTTGAGAGGTAAAAACTTTTGATTTCAAATTGCTTTGCTAGAAATCTTTCTAAAATATATGGCACAAGCTTGAGCCCTTGCATATAGAGGAAGCTGACAATCCTGAAGCCATTTGCTGGTGATAAAGATCATCTTTCTAACCAGTTATTAGCTGGCTATTGAAGCTTGTAGCTTGAGTGATGGCACAGAATGTGAGCTAACTCCAGGGCAGGCTTGCAGCTTGTTTTCCTGACTAAATTTTGATATTGGTTTGCTGCTTTATAAATTTCCTTTCTCATAAATGTGGGCTACAGATTCCATCTTCATCATTTTTTTGAACTGTGGACCATAGGTCTCTTTCTCCAAAAGTAATGGCCTACCCAGTGGCCAAACTAAGCCTTTCCCAAAAGACTGTCTAATTCTTCATCAAAATATTATCATTCCTCATATTCAAGGTCTGACCAATTTTGCCAGATAAAAAGCACTGTTCTTGTAATTACTCTTCGAGTCCCAAATCAACTTGAACCAGTGTTCTGTCTTCCTTGGATTAAGTTAGTGAGTAAGCATTGCAAAATTGTGACATTCTAGAGTTCTGCTTCAAAATGTTTCTCAAATTGTTATTCAACTGGAAAACCAAAGTTGCCATATTTTTGAGGCCATTTTGCTATAGGCACCAGAGGGTTAGACAGGCTTAAGCAAAATAAGGAAACTGACAAAGAATACATCACCTAGTGGTTCTCTCCTTCTTTCTCTCCTTTTTCCTGAGCCTAGTGACCCATGCTCACTTTTGGACTGATGCAAAAGATCTGTAAATTAGATTTTGTACTTACTCTAAGGAGTAAAAATGTTGACCCTGCTCAAAGATTTTTGCATTTTGACAGATATACAAACTTTAAAAGATCACAGTAGCATGCCAAAGCCCACGGGCATTTGGAGAGAATTTGAGAGGAGGAAAAACGTCTTAGCAGAGGCTCCGGAGCTGCGTAGCTGGCCATTTATCTTCCCTCCACCCCAGGCTGCAGATGCGGTGCACTGGGAGAAAGCAGAGTTGAGGAGCAGGCCCTGGCACATCCAGGTGGTGCTAAAGAGAGACCTGTGTCTGTCCTGCTCCCGGTCTTCTACATGCCATCCTCTCACTGGGCTTTGAGAGGCAAGCCATGAGCCCTCTCAGGCGGTACCTCAGCACTGCCTCCGCAGCTTGTGGGGTTCAGAGAATCGGGTGGTCAGGATGGCCCGAGTGATCTGGCAGTCCACTGAGCTTCACGCTAGGAACGCTGTCCGCCGTGTGTCCACTCATGCCCTCATCAGCTCATTCATTCATTCCTCGGTAGATAAACATTCCCTATGTACTTGCTAAATGCCAGGCGCTTAGTGAACTAAGAGATAAAAATCCTACCCTAACAGAGCCTATGTTTTATTATCCGAAAGAGATAACTTTAAAAGATGCACAAATAAAATAAGGTATATAGAGAATGTGAAGGGAGTTGAATATGGGTGAGTGTGAATAGGGGTGTGATTTAGCTGGGCTGGTGAGGGCTGAAAGACTCAAAGGAGGTGATAACAGTCGCCACCTGACACAGATGGCCCCTGGGGTCAGGCACTGAGCTGCGTGCCTTCCACACCACTCACTGACTGCTCACAATAACCAGGTGAAGCATTCAGTATTGCTTTGCCCATTTTATAGACAAGAATAGCAACATTCAGAGAGTTTAAATGCATTGTCCCAGACATACAGAGAAAAGTGAAAGCAGGCTCCAAGTCCCCAAATCCTAACCTCCGTGCTTAACTGCAATGAGCACAGACAACCAAGGCCATCTGGCCCCCTCAGGAACCTCAGGACACACACTAACAATCTCTCCCCCTCAAAACACACATGTTTTCACCTATAAGATGCTGGTTTTTTACTTTTTATCTAAGAGTTTAATTTTGTTTGTTGTGTATGAATTCTCATTGCTAAATGCTGAGGAGGAAAATTGAAAAAACACAGATGACCGGCCCCAGGTATTACTGGGGCCAATGAAAGTACCGATGCTTCACAGCATGGTAATCAATGTGCATAGTGTTGACCTGGAGTTCACTGTGAAATGTCAGACTACATTTAATAGTTCTGTTTAAAATGGACCAGAGTAGAATAACATATTTTAAAAGATATTCCACTAAAATGGCTGTTGTGTACACTATTTGCTTTGACTGCCACATAACATGCCTACATAAAAAATTGTTACCTAAAACACTGAAATAAGGTATCCTTTTGTGTAACAATACACTTTCTCTCTGAACCTTTGAACATATGTATGCACAAATATGTATGTATACAGTGTTTCCATCTCACTTAGAAATAAAAATATAAAGATAATTAGAAAGTCCAATCTTTATTTAAAATGCTGGGATTAAACTTGTTTTCTTTTTAAGAGCACATTTGCTTTCTAAGAATGTGAGTCGACTTATTTTCTTTGTAAGAAAGCAGTAAATTCTTCGTGAAAATAAAATGTGAAAGATTTTTCTTCATTGGCTCCACTAGCATTCTTTCTACAAAAACACTTCGCTGTAAAGCCTCTCCTCTCTCAATGCCTCCCCTTATACTTATGTGATCATACCGGTTAATATCAGTTTTATAAGTTGATACATTTTTAGAGTTATTTGATATGCGTATGATCTCAACCTATATTTGAAATAACTCAAAAGGGTCTGGGAAGACCCAAATTCCTGAACACGTCCTGCCTTATGCCAACCCATACCTAAAATTTTGCTGGTATTTGATTTACTCCCTTAATTGAAACCTTGTCCTCTGCTGGAAAAATTTATAAAATGTATGTAGTCCTAGGAGAGGTGGCTCATCAGTTGCTGCTTTAACAGTAAAGCATGCAACAGTTCATTTTTCTCCTATAGAAAAGATTGTGAAGATAGATTGTCTCTGTGCATCATGGAAACCCAGGGTCTGAAGCAAGGCAATTCTCGGAAGCTTTTGAAGGTTTGCTAGCCCAAGAGCGTGGGAGAAATCTTAAAGCTCTTGAGAATGCCGCAAGCACTATGAGTGGACTCAGTTCATCCGCTCTGACTTGGCCTTCTGCAGGCTGTCTGAGGAAGCACGCAGCTCACTGTCTTCCTTTCCCTTTCTGGCATAGCTTGGCTTGCTCTGTAGGCTGCATGCACAACACTACCATTGGGCTGCCAGTCACCGATCCCAGAACAGCAGCCAACACTCACTGAGTTGTCACTACAGACAATGCACCTTACAAGCATTAGAGTCCTACTGAAGCCTCTCCAGAACTCTCTGTGGTATCATAATCCCTGTTTTACAGAGAGGAAATGGAGACCCAAGGTCTCAGCATTTGTAAGACAGAGCTGGGATCTAGTCTCAGGTCTGAAAGGCTCCAGGCTCTTAGCCCATCCTCACCCTATCTCTCAGATGGTCTTAATTGATTCAAGTTTGCCTACTTAAGGCAACTCAGCATTTTATCATTTGTCTTCTTAATGAAACCAGAAATATTATGCACATTAAATGCTTTCCTGTGCTCTGATGCATTGATACTTTCATTGGTCCAAGTATTACCTGAGACTAATCAACAGTGAATTGAAGGTTTTTGTGCCTACTTCTCATTGTTCTGTTGTATACCACACTGCCATGAGTCACTTTACACTGACATCAGTTGCTACTTTACTTAATTTATACTGTAGAATTTTTTAAGACATTGGAAGTCAAAGACTCATGCTCTTAAAATAGTGTGTAAATTGAAAGAAACACAATCACGTCCTCAGGCTTCACCATAAATAAAATATATATGAGATTTGGAGCATCCTTTGCAAGTCACAGTTGTTTTGGTTATTTTCAGTTTAGAATCACACACTGTCAAAATAAAAATTGCTTTTAAGATGTTAAGTGTTTATTTTCATACTGGCCATCCTAGCAGTTGTGAAGTTCTGTCTCATGGTGGTTTGATTTGCATCTCCCTAGTGACCACGAATGTTGAGCATCTTCTCGTGCACCTGATGGTCATTGTAGATCTTTTTTGGAGAAAGAGCAATTTAAGTCCTTTGCCCATTTTCCTTATCTGAACCACTAACTGAAGGGCCTCTCTGGGGACATTAGATGTTTAGCAAGTGTATACCGCAACTGGAGCATGAAGCATTTCTGGCCAAATAAGTCATCCTTAATCTTTTTCATTTAACTTCTGACAGGTCAGTTCATATACATTCTGGTCATGCAATTTTGTTTTGTTTTTTACCTGACTTAAGATTTTTATATTTATTTTTATTAAAACTTACGTTGTTATGCACGTATTTCCTATACCGAGAACTTTTTGTCTTCCAGTAGCTGGCTTTCCTAGATCCACATGATTGTATAATTGTTCTTTCTATGACTTCAGATAAACCATTGATAAAATAAAACTGCTGATCATGTCAAAGGCAGAGTCCTCAAATTTTCACCATCTTTGTATTGGTCCATTAACCTAATACCCTTGAGGTCAATTATTTGCTTAAATATATGTTCATCCAACTATACTATCATCCACATTGTCCCCCCCCAACTTGTTCATGCACACCCACAAAATGGTGAGAATGTGAGAATTTTGTGAGAATTTCATCAATTTTCTTTTACTTTCTTCCATTTATTTAATTTTATTTTTATCTTTATTATCCCATTTAGTTAGTTAGTAGGGGCAGTAGAGTGGGAAGATAAAGTCAGCTCTGGAGTCGATGTGCCTCATTTGAATCCTGGCTCTCTCACTTACCGGCATGAGCAAATTAATGAATCCTTCTGAGTTCATCACAACTGTAAATTAGAGATAACAATAGGACATATCTCTTTAAAGCAATATTTAGAAAATTGAACTCATCTATGTAAGAAAAAAAAACCAACTTAGTTCAGTGCCTGGTCCATTGTAGGCTTTCAAAAATTAGCAATAATGATGATTATGATGACATAAATAAATCACCTAGTGGCCAGCTCCTATTACTTTTGACATGAATCCTAGCAGAGGATTTAGGAAGTAGGATTTACTGAAGACCTACTATATGCCGGGAGTTTACTCTGTTACTTTTCACACATAAAAAGAAGTAGATATTCTATGCATAGAATTCATTTTATATATAGGAAAACTGAGGCTCATAGAGGTGAAATGAAAAGGCAAAGCCCATATCGATTCAAGATAATGGACCAGGATCCTAAAGGAATTCTTCTGAGTCCAAAGCCCTACCCATCAACCTTTCTCCTTCCCCTTTCTCTGCATTGAGTATGTGGCTGGCATTAAGGCTGGGTGTTAATTTCTGAGTGAAAGGATATCAGATTGTTGCGCCACTTCTGCACTGTCTTGGGTATCAGACCAGATTCTTATCATGAAGTAGCAGGGGTTGGGTGGGCAGACATTCACTGTAAGACAATAGTGTGCTCAAAAGCCTTGAAAGCAGGGACTCAAACAAATATTTGTATACCAGTGTTCACAGTAACATTACTTACAATAGCCAAAAGGTGGAAGTGACCTACACATTTGTTGACAGACAAATGGATAAACAAAATGTGGTCTATACATACAATGGAATGTTACTCATCCTTAAAAAAGAACATGGACAAGCCTGAGGACGTTATGCTTTGTGAACTAAGCCAGACCCAAAAGGACATACTGATAACTCCACTTATTGTGAGTTTCTGAGAGCAGTCAGACTTAGAGAAACAGAAAGCAGAATTGTGGTCACCAGGGGTGAAGAGGAACAGGGAATAGGGATTGTTGTTTGTGGATACAGAGTTTCATTTGGGGTTCCTGGAAAAGTTCTGGAGAAGGACAGATGGTAACAACTGTGTATGCATACTTAATGCCACAGAACTGTACATTTTGTTAAATGGTTAAAATTCCATGTTATGTATATTTTACCACTATAAAAAATAGAATGCCAAGAAATAATGTATTGATACTTATTAGATGCTCAGTTCCATCTCATTTAATACTCACAATAATTTCAAGAAGTAGGTCTTACCTGTTGCTTTCAATTTTGAGATGAGGGACCTGAGGCAGAAGGAGGTCAAGAAACCTACCCCTGTTCACACAGCCAGTAAAGACCACCATCAGGATTTAAACCCAGTCTGGCTTCTGGGTTTATCTCTTACCCCCTATGTCAACATTGGCAAAACCAACTAGCACCCCAGAGTCTAAGGAGAACCTTCAGATCTAGGCAGCGTAGGCACTCCCTGAGCCAGGGCTGCGGCCCTGGATGGGATCTGGTGCCCAAGTGGCGGGCACCTGAACCAGCAGAGGAGGGGCCATCACACTTCTCTGAGACATAGGGTTTAGAGTTTATCTCCAGTTCTGAACGCCTTCCCAGAACCTCATAAATATCCCAGACGTGGGAGGCCAAGCTGGGGTCCATCATCGAGAAGTCCGTGTGGGTGAAATGCCACTTCCTTGGCTTCTGCTGTTTTTTGGCACTGAAGAACTTGGGAGGTTTCCTGCTGGTGGCTGATCCTTGTTTTTTCTTTTCCTTTCATTATTCTGTTTGATGGGGTTTTAGGGGAGGAGAGAAAGACTATATATTATGATGGAAGGTTTTTTTTTTTTTTTCATTTGCATCTATTTTTTTTCTCCTTTTTTGGATTTTTCTTCTATTTGCTGCCACCTACACACTCCCAACCACACAGGAAGACAACTGGTGAGCTTACATTTAGAATTAAAAGGGGTCTGATGATGCTACTACTCCTGCAGAGGAATTTGCAAATGAGAACGGGTGGTAAGAGCCAAGTGACAAAGCTATCACATCGACACCCTCTTCATTCTTTGCTTCCTCCTTGTCCTCATCAGAGTTGACTGCAGCCCCAAAGGCCCTACAGACCTTGTCACCATTCATGGCCACATCACAGTCAATTGCAGTTTGTGCAGCAAGAAGCATGTCACTAGCAATAGTGGAAGTATGGAAGTTTAGGTTATGTTTTTTAATATACTATTATTTGAAATAAATTTATTTAAAAAGTTGCAAGAATAGTACAAGGACATTTTATAGACTGTTTATTTAGAGACCCCAGGAGCTACACCAAATGCTCCAATGATGTCCATTGTAACAAAATGTTGCTGGATTACACCCAGTTGTCACAACTCTCTACTTCTTCTCCATCTGGAACAGTCCTTCGATTTGTTCTTATGTCTCACACACTTTACCTCTTTGAAGATTACAAGGCAGTCTTTTTATGGAATGTTCCTTAACTAGGGTTGATCATGTCCTTCCTCATGATTAGACCCAGGTTGTGCATTTTGGGCAGGAAATCCCAGGATTAATGCTCTTCTGTATGTTGGCATCTCTCAGGTGGCACACAGTGTCAGTTTGTCCTATTCATGTTGATACTGTGATCCACTTAATTAAGAGGTTCTTCCAGATTTCCCCATGATAGAATTATTTTTCCCCTTTGTACATCATCGATAGTTTGTGTGTAGATATTCTGAGATAAGGTAAACATCTCTTTCGTGATCCTGTTTCATCCACTAGTTTTAGCCTCCACTGGTGTTTCTTTCTTCCCCAAGTTGTTAGTGTGATGATCAATGGTGACTTCCTAACTCCTTCCTTCCTTCTACATTTATTAGTTGGCTTTCTAGAACAATTTCTCCCCATGTTTTTATTCGTTTATTTATATCAACATAGACTCATGGGTTTCTAATTTATTCAGTGCGTCATAATTTATTCCTATCATGATTTATTTTGATGTTTAACTTTGACCTAGATTTGGCCAGCTGGTGGTCCTTCAAGCTGGCCCCTGTGTCCTTTTCATCTAGCTGTGTCATTCTTCAAACATTTCATTGAATTATACTTTCCTTGTCCCCATCCCTGGAGTCAGCCATTCCTCCAAGGCTGCCTGGTTCTTTTTAGTGGGTGATGGCAGCTGGAAGCTAAGATCTGGGTGCTGGGTAAGCTTAACTTGCTAGGGTACTGCTACTTCTCAGTGACAGGGCTCACACCCGCCTCCTACAGGTCTTTACTCAAATTTCATCTTCATGGGCCTTCCCTTCTGCCCTGTTTAAAATGGCAGTCCCTGGGGCGCCTGGGTGGCTCAGTTGGTTGGACGACTGCCTTTGGCTCAGGTCATGATCCTGGAGTCCCGGGATCGAGTCCCACATCGGGCTCCCAGCTCCATGGGGAGTTTGCTTCTCTCTCTGACCTTCTCCCCTCTCATGTGCTCTCTCTCACTGTCTCTCTCTCAAATAAATAAATAAAATCTTAAAAATAAATAAATAAATAAATAAAATGGCAGTCCCTGACACCATCCCTAGCCACAACCTACCCATCTCCCTTACTTTTTCCCTATCACCTATTATTATTTAATACTACCAGTATTTTTATGTATTACTTTATTATACCCCCTCCCAAATATTGGCTTAATGAGGGGAAGCGCTATGCTAGGTGACCAAAACTAGTGAAAATCCCTGTTCTCATTAATGAATGTGAACGATATATAGAATTACGTAGGAAAAGAAGTTAAGGCAAAGTACATATAATAGCCCTAAGCTTAGGAAGACCACAGCCACTTAGGAAATAGCAGGAGGCTGGCGGCTGAGGAGGGGAAGAGAAGTAAATGAGGGCATAGCTAGGTGAGCGTGTGCCAGGCTGACCTGTGTAGCTCAACAAAAGGGTTTGGTATATCTCCTTAAAAGTGCCACGGGAAGGCCCTGCAGAGTTTTGAGTAAAGGAGTGACCTAATCTACCTTATATTTTTCGAAGACCGTACTGGCTACTTAATGGAGAGATAAGTATATGGGGGCAAGACTTTTAGCCAAGATACTTATCTGGAGGTTTTTTCAGTGGCCATAGAGAGGTAATGGCCTACGGTGGTGGAAGTATGCATAACGGTAGAATACTTAGCAGATATTTTGGAGACAGACTCCCTAAGACCACTGGTGATGGATTAGATGTGATGGGTGAGGAAGTAAGAAGTGTCAGTAATGATCCCTAAAGTATAGTTTCAAGAACAGGGAATTGAATCTGGACCTGTCTGGCTTCAAAGCCTGTCATCTTAACTGCCTTGACATCCTCGGACAGCTATAAGAGAATGAGTCTTTGCAGGTGAATATTTGGATCAAGAGTTTCTTTATAAAATCTGTCCACACATCCCTACCTACCAGGGAGCCAAATCCCCCTCTAGCCAAAGAAGTGATGATCTAGGCCCTCAACACCTGTGATAGGACCCTAGAGTCCCTTTGCAGGTCTTAGCAGAGACCCAGGAGCTGGCAAAGGAACCCCTGTGAAAACCCCAGAACGAGGAATCACATTCCAGCTTTCCTACCCAACACCCCTCCTCTCCTTTCCTCCCGCAAAAAAATGTTTCTCTTTGTAATTGTCTATAAAAGATTATTGTCTGCATTTTATTTAATTATTCTGTATGAAGTAATTATGAGAGAATAATCAGCCAGTTCGCCGATAATAGACATTTCATAAAAGAACACAAAAGACACTAATAAAGGCAGAGCCAGCCCTCATCGCTGTCATTATTAGTTTCTCTACATCTTTAATTTTCACACATTTTTATTGTTTGCCTGAAATTAATTGTCCATTTCTTTCCCCAATCAGGTTTATTGCAAGTGGGCCACTTCTAGATAGCTATACTGTCGGTGTGTTTCTCTGGCGAACGTCCCAGGAGATCTTGTCAATATTGAAATATCTATCTGGGAGGCTAGGAGGAAAAGAATCATAAAATCATTGTGTCTCGGTAGTCTAAAGGATATCACAAGAATTCAGCCCCTCCCCACCACCCTGCTCAACATCCTCATTTTACAAACTGGGAACCTGATCCTTGAGAGGAGTTTACAGACTTGTTGGTGGCAATCTGGAGACCGAAACCCAGAGCTCTTGCATAAATCAAGAACCGTGGAGCTATCATAGGACTTAACTAATCTGAAGTGGGATTTAGCTTCCTGTTGTAGGTGAACCATTCAGAGGATGGTGTCTGGGGCTTTACCTCTCCTGTGAACATTTGAAGGACAGATCTTCCTTCAGCCCCTAGCTCCTAAGAAAGTCTTGTCATGAATAGACACTTCAGTGGTCCCTAACAGTGTATTAACCTACTAGGGCTGCTGTAACAAAATACTATAGACTAAATAGCATTAACAACAGACATCTATTTTCGCATAGTTCTGGGAGCTGGAAGTCCAAGGTCAGGGCGCCAGCAGATTTGGTTTCTGGAAGACCTCTCTCTACAGCTTACAGAGAGCCACCTTCTTGCTGCCTCCTCACATGGCCTTTCTTCTATGTGTATGCAGAGAACAAGAGCTCTGGTATTTCTTCCTCTTCCTATCAGATTAGGTTCCCAGCCTTATGGCCTTATTTAACTTCCCTATCTCCACATATAGTCATTAGAGGTTAAAGCTTCAATGTATGAATGGGGTTGGGGGGGGTGACACAATTCAGTCTGTGACTGGATAATAATAATAAATTCTATCACAGAATTCTAAGAACAATAATGTCATTTTATTGGAAGGTTGCTTTCTATCCAAATCCAGAGTTGTATGTGTACACTAACTTGTCTGTCTCCCTCCATTAAGTATGACACTTTTGTCTCTATAGTCTTACAATCTAACACAAGGCCTGGTACATGAAGGGTTAATTAGCCAAATGTATTGCAATATTATTAATTTTTGTATTGTATAATAATAAGGCTAGATTTCCAATCCATAAATCAGAAGCCAGTGCAGTACACACCTAGGTAGGAAAGTTTATGGTCTTGGGACCTGAGAGAATTTGGCCAACTCCTGAATTCCCTCCCTGTCTTCTTTCTTCCCATCAGTGGGAGGTGTCTCCCTTATGGTGCTTCATACTTGCTGGAATGGGAAGCTTGGCGGATGGTGGACACGATACAGTAATTTCCAAATCTGTCCAAATCTTTTGAGAAACTTGTGATTACATATTACCAGACTATACTCCCTATTACTAGTGGCTGAATCTCCCCAGGAGAGACCACAGGTGTCTCTGTGATCAACCAGGTGGCAACCACTAGTATAGCAAGCAGAAGAAGACTAAAACTAGAATTTCTCCCTTGTTTCTCCCTGGTCACTGATGACCTGAGTCCCTGTGGTAAGGTCACTCACTTCTTTAGATTTTTACTTTGGTTTCTGTGCATGTGAAGAAGTTGCAGCTGGATTTGTGTTGGTCAATCCTATTCTCACGGCAGTGCAGCAGAATTTTCACAGAAGCCCAATACATAAAACAGAAAAAAACAAACAGGATTGTAATGATTGAGGATTGAAAAGACTTCGCACTCAGCCTCTTTCTCATTCCACCAGCACTGTCCTGAGAAACCCTCAAGACACTTCCGTGTGGGACTTTCAGGGCTTTCTAGCATATAATTTTGAAAAACCGTAGTTAGACCAGAAAATCTAGGTCTCTACGAGTTGGCATTTTGTGACTCCACATTAATAATGTGCTTACTTGGAGATAAGCCCTCAGGTCACTTTATAGAACAGTCTAGAACGTTGCAGAACATCCTCCAGGGCAGGAGAGTAGTCTTGAAAATGTTCAGGAACAGCTCCAAGAAAAAAAGGCAGAAAAGCTGTTGAAAGAAGTCTGGAGCTCGGAGATGCAAAAGGTATAGGGAGAAGGACATCAGTGAACAGAACACATCAGCATGCTAAGACCAGGAGAGGTAACACACAGCAAAGGGTTGAAGTGGAAGAATTTAGATGAGTCCAGGGCATCCAAGAAGAATTCTATATGTCTCAATAAGAAATCTGTGAGTGCTTATTGTCAAACAGAGATCAATCAGGATTTGTCCCATCTAATTCTTCTCCATGGAGGAAAGTATAACCTTAATAAATCCTTAGGACCCATATGGTTCTGTTTCAAGATAGTGTCATATTCAAAGAAATAAAATTTAGTGACCGAAGGCAACTAAAAATATCTAATCTAGTTTGGTACCTTTGAGGTTCAAATCATAACACATAGCAATGCTTCTCTAAATACTCCTTTTCTTGCCTCTTCATTTCTTTTCCATCCTCTCTATTAGGATTTTTTCATTCCAGAAATTCTTCATTTCCCCCTGTATTCATCTGACCCCACCCAACACCCAGATGAAAACCCTTGTCTGGCAAAGATTCTGACCAAGTTTTACCATGTATGTGTCCATGTACGTGTCCACTCCACATTCATGCCTAACTCAAGTTCATTCCTGAATGTTTCTCCTTTCACTTGAATCCCCCTCATAATTTTAACCCACCGGCTCACTTAGAAGAGGTGCTTTGAATGCTGTCCCTAGCACAGCATTTTTTTCTTGAGCCTTGCTGTTGTACTCTGCCTGGTTTGGACCTGCCCCTTCCTCACTCCACACCCCCCAACCCACTCAGTATCTTCCTATCCTGACACTGAGCAGACCCTGAGAAGAAGACTCCCAGTAGATGAGACTTCACAGGGGCAGACTCCAAGGAGCCAGGTACAAGATATTCTCACCTTTCGCTCCAAAGACTCTTCACATAAAGGCTGAATCTCCTCCATACCTAGTCACACACAACAAAATGTTTGCACTCACTTGGGGCACCAAGAGTAGTTAATTGCTTGAACTCAACTTTTAAAATCCTGTGTCCTTTTAGCTAGTAGGAGACAGAGACTTGGCCCTAGAGTATCCGTTCAGACAGCACATGATATCCATCTGTTGGCATTGCAAAGGGACCACTGCAAGCTCTAATCTGTGGGCCTATGTAGAGGAACTCTGCCACAGAAACAAATCTTACCATTTTCGCTCACATAATAAGCAATTGCAATTATGAATCTCCCCACGTTACTTGCTTAATTATTACCTAGGTCAGGCTGAAATACATTTGGTGGAAATCGAGCTGCCTTTCTTTGAACTGAGGCACAAATGCTTTACTCTTCACTGTTAATATCATTGCTGGGGAAATCAAGCTGGCATATGTTTTCAGTAACCACCACTGAGATCATTTTTCTCTCTCTCTCTGGGGTAATTCAGGGAAAGGAAAGCATTCAAAATATTATATTTGCCATCCCCTAGCACATTCATGTCATGTAGCACCTACAATTAATGAGTGGTACTTGTGTGAGGATGTGAGTCATTACAGCAAAGCATTTAATTCCATTCTTCTCTGACGCACTGATTTAATCCACCCTGAGTTAAACCAGAGCGGTAACGCACCTTCCCTCAATAGAGCTCTATGAGATAACATGGTGTGTCCGAATGACAGTAATTTTGCACATGTACATAGCAGCTTCCAGGCTAGGATCTCCAAGAGTTGCTTCACACATGGTAATTGATGGCACCTCTAAGCGTTACATTAAACATTTAATTGAACAGTTAAATGTGGATTAATGAGGCCATTAATTAATACAGTGGGGAAGTCTACAATTCTTATCTGTGAACCACAGAAAGGATTTCCCCACACCATGTATTTGAAACTCCATCAGGAAAATTCAGAATTGTGAAGCTGTTGGCAGTGGGAAAGAAGGAGTTCAGTGACAGTAGAAATAGCATAAGGCTGGCAGGAAGAAGACCCAGAATTTGGAGGCATGAGTTCAAGACCATATTTTACTACTAACTAACTCTGTTACTATGTAATTCACTTTACCCTCTAGGACTGGTTTCCTAATCTGAAAAATACAGATCTACATACAATGTTATCCCTCAGATTTATTTTATTTAACTGATGCTCTGAGTCTATGAATTTAACCAAATGGATTCTGGGAATGGCTCAATTGCTCAGCTAGTCAAGTATTTGTTGACTCCTCCTTACCAAACATTTGGCTCAGAGCTCCAATCCCTCCAGCTACCGTTCTCCAAGGGCAGGTGAAGAACACTGACTTAGATTCAAAAGTCCCACTTCCACTCTGCCACTGGGGAGGTGAGATTCCAGACATGAACAAATGCATCTGGTCTCTGCTCATCATTCTTCTCATGATCAAATGCAAGAAATTGTTGTAAGGATTAAATGAGTTCCTTTAAATGAGAACTAAAGAGTGTAATATATATGTGAGCTACTGTTTTTGTTTTTGTTTTTATTATCATCACCATAGCCAGTGACAGCTGGTTGTAGAATCACATCAGGGCCTGTGGCTACTCCCTCATCTTTCTATTTTCCTTCCCTTCTTCTCCTCCTACCTTAATGTTCATTCTTGAGTTTCCTTTTGTAAATATAGAAAAGACTATTTCTTATCAAGCCTTTTGGTGCCTATGATTCTTCACTCAATAAAATATAATTAAACCCTTTTATAGCTAAATAATGAAAGTGAACCAGAAAGAAAATTCTGGAGTTCTATATGGTGGCATTGCCTCTTTCAAAGTAAACCCTGTCCATTGACCTTCAAGGCAGAGTTTCCTTCTAATCACCCCTTTTCCAAAAGACCATTTTCAGAACTTTTCTTAAATGAAAATGAAGAAGCAAAAGATTGAGTAAATAATTGTTTGTGCTTCCCTACCACCACCGCCCCCAAATCCACATGGGCAATATATTCTAAAGGAGTTATTTAACTTTAAGTGAACTTTACAAACTTTCATGGTGAAGTCATTTGGGATGCTCTTTATAAGAATCTTTAAGGCAGAATTATCAAAAGATTAAATTATGTTCGGTAGCATTTTATTACTAAATATGCTTTCATATTTCACATGAAATAAATGAATTCTTTCTTAGCCAAAGTGTTTTATTTTTTACTATGTTTAATAGCAAATCTTAATATTTATTTAAAACACATTTATTGGACACTTACTGTATGGCAGATAATGTGCTGAAGAATATACTTATAAATATATACAGTCATTTGGGTTTTTTGTTTTTTAAATTTTCAGTACTTTTTAATGCCGCTATAGACAATTGAAACATCTTAACTTTTTCCCTTGAGTAATAGACATCATGTGGCTGGAAACTTCTTTGAGGGGACAGTTGTTCTTCATATATATGTCTTAGTATGTGTGTGTGTGTTTTAATTATGCTATGTTAGTCACCATACAGTACATCATTAGTTTTTGATGTAGTGTTCCATGGTTCATTGTTTGCATTATACAGACATTTGATCCCTATTTGCAGATTTCATATTGAAAATTCACTGACATACTAAAATTTATTCGTAACCCCAAAATCAATACTCACAGTGTTTCTCACAATACTCATAGTGTCATTCAAGGACATGTGGAGAATGATGAAAAAATTGAGTTGCCTGACTCACACATTCCCAGCTAAGTCAAATAAGAAGACACTCTGCCTTCTTGTTTCAACTGTCATTATGGTAAACAAGTGTCTTTTTGTGGTTTATGTAGTGCCACATTTTTTTGTACTTTTGTGCTTTTTGTGATTTTCCTGTTTAAAATGGACTCCAGCCCAGTGCTGAGGTCCTATCTAATGTTCCTAAAGTTCAAGAAGGCTGCAGTGTACCTTGCAGAGAAAATATTTGTGTTAGATAAGCTTCATTCGGGCATGAATTAAATATGATGTATTATCATGAGAGATATCATGCTGCTGGCCATGACTTCAACATTAATGAATTAATGATATATGTTATATAAGGTACCTTTAAACAGAGACACACATAAAACAAGATTATGTATTGACCAGTTGGCAAAATTGTGACCAGACGCTCTCAAGAACCTAATCCTGTATTTCCCGTAGGAACAACTGCTCAGTATTCACTAATTCAGTGTTAGAAGCAACTTTCTAGAATGTAACTCCCTCAAATAATAAGAATTGACTATACACACACACACACACACACACACACAAACGCATACATGTGTAATAGAGTTAAGTACCAGACACCAACTATAGAGGAGTATAATTAAGCAAACTTATGCAGTACTTTTCTATTTAACCTGTTAATCTCATCAGAAGTTGCTAATTTAAATGAATATTTCTGCCTTTATTAGGATAAATGAAAATCAGTCAGCTGAGTCTTAGGAAACAAAATCATGAGCCTTTAAAACCAAGCTTCACCGTGTTAAGAGACCTGATCCACCCAAAGATGGTTTATCTTTGTATAAGCCAAGTTTGAATCTCCCCATAACACAGACTCAATTTCCCACACTCACAATGCAAAACATGTCATCTCTGTTCTCTCTCAGAGATCACCTGTCCACTCCGCAGCATGCATTCACCCAAGGTGGACTAGGTCCTGAGTAGCAGAGATGACAGGTCCTCACCTTACACTTTCTACAAGGTCATGGCTTGATAGGGAGATGTGGGATGACTACAGAGGGGAACTCATCCTAGGACAGAGGATGAACGTCAGTCAAAGCTGCCCTAAGGATTAGATACTTGAACTGGGAGATAAGGAGCAGTGAGCATGGTGATCTGGGTGGAACCCCTGTTGCAAGGGTCCCCAGCACTTGTTCTGTGTGAGGCTCCAGAACAGACACCATGGACTGTACCCTCAAAGGCCAGTTTCTCAAGAAAGCTTTCCCTGGACACACTCTCCCCTCCCTGCACACATACATTCCCAGCCATGGCTAGATCTAGATCCTCCCAGAGGACTCCCTTCTTTTTCATCCTGGTACTTACTTGACTAGCATCTGTCTCCCCAATAGGTGGTGTGCCCCCCAAAGCAGGGGCCTGGTATTTCTGTTGTGGTTGCTCCCCGTCACAGCTCCCATTGCCTTACATGCTGCCTGGCACAAAGTGCCAAACTACTGAATGGAGATTGCAGAGTAAGGCCAAGGTCTTATCCCTAGGGCGATAGCTTGCTTGCGGTTTTGCAAATCAAAATATGAGTGGGATTTTTTTCTCATATGGAACAACGTTTCGTCCTGGGAAATGAATGTGCATCCCATAGGTATGTTTATCATCATGTTCTAAGCGTTTTGTGGCCTCTTTGACCTGATAATGGGTAAATTAGCAGTAACTAGAACTGAAAAGAGAGACAACAGAAGGGTTTCAGGCCCTTTAACTTATAGTTTTCAGTGCAACCTTTGGTCCCAGCAGCTTGGCCTGTGTTCTCAGCTCAGAGTGGAGACTATCATCCACATGGACATGGGGGTTCACATACCTGCTTTTATAATCACTTGATTCAATATAATCACCAGATTTGAGCTTGAGGATCAGCCCAGAATCCCATCCCCAGAGAATTATATGCTTATCCTTAGTCCCCTTAAATTTCTTTACCATGGAGACCCCAAATCTCTGGGTGTGCGAAGTAAGATAAAGTGCATCCAAGTGGGACAAACATCATAAGATGCATCATCATAGGTGCTGATCAAGATGAAGATAACCCAAATGGTTAATCCTGAGATGGTATAAGAATACTATGAAGCATCTGAACCAGGAGGCCTTGCCCTCCTCCTGTTTCTCACTTCTTTGTTGTAGGGTTCTTAAACTCAACTATTCGTGTGACTGGCCCCATAATGTAAATAGGTAGAGTGTCCAGGGAGAGCCATGGCAAGCCCCATCCTGAGGGGGCAGCTGCTACTCAACTCCGTGCAAGAATCTGGGACCAGTGTTGTGTTGCCAAATTTTGATTTTTTTTGAGACAAAGTGGAAGTCTGGCATTCTATCTCTTTAGCTTGTCAGTTTTGTTGCTGTTACTATTTTTCTGAAGTGCTTTTTGTCGACCATTAGGGAGAAGATAAAGATAAATAGAACCATGTGCCCATCTAAAGGAGCTTAAGGTCCAGGGGGTAGAGCTAAAGCTCAGGCTTACAAAGATCATCATGCACAGTAGCTGGTGTTCGCTAATGTTATCTACAGAGAAAGAGCATTGGAAAGTTTCACTAGGCATTTTTGATGAGGAGACTTTCTTCTCTTTAGTAACAAGAAACTTCCCCAATTCTGCCCCCAGAAAAGGAAGCTATCTCCGTCAATAGGGCCTCTTTGCTGAGCTTGTAGAGTTGTAGAATTGCTTGGAGAATTGTGTTGCAGTGTGGTAAGAAGGCTACCAAAGCTGGTTGCATCAAAGACATGCCCGAGTTAAAGTATGTTCAAACAACTGTGCTGTGCTAGCCTTCTTCAGCTGCCTTTCTTTTTTCTCTTTCCTCATCTGGACTCAGATCCAGGTCCACAACTTCCAATAAGGCATTCTTTCCTGTCCTCACTTAAGAAGAAGGAACAATCAAAACTTTAAGGTAGTGGTAACATTTAAGATTCAGAATTCCAATGCCTTTATAAAATATGGTTGCTTTTTCTCCCAACTGTATCTTCAGCAAAGTGATCAGACTTTCCCTGTTTCTGCCAATGCTTAGCCTTAGTGGTGAATATGAAGGGTTTGGGGGCAACCGTTACTGATCCCAGTCTCATTCCTTCTCACACTAGGAATGTGACTGTGGCCGAGGTGCTTAACCTGGTTTATAAGCCATCATTTTCTCATGTCTGTATAAGGTGATAATAGTACCTATTTCTGGGTTATTTTGTGAAGCTCAAATGAGATCATACGTGTAATTTTTACATAAGTGAAAAACCTTACTGTTATCCCCAGAGAATTTGATAAGGGAGAAGATCATGTGTAGATCTATATGTGAAGCACAAAGATCTGTACCTGGCACTAAAAAAAAAAAAAAAATGCTCCATTAAAGAGGGTCCATATCATTATTATCGAACAGGAGCATAAATACTTCCTTGCTGTGGAGTATTGTGAAAATAAGGGTACATCTGCAGAATTTCTAATTTACTGCCAATGGAGCAAGTCAGCCTAGGCAAAGCCATACTTAGTGTCATACAGGTGTTGGCTGAGCTCTGACCTGGCCAATGGAGAAGCGTGCTCCTCTGGGCCCAGCATGAGGCATGCGGTATTGCAAGCCTGAGTTACGGTGCAGTACATATAGTCCACCCCTATTTCCCGCCTGTTGTAAAGTGGCCCTAGTTAAATAATAAACAATGGCACACTCAGAATTTTCCAGGATTTTTGGAATCCTGGAATAATGATGTGAACAGAATAATCTTCTGAGAGAACCCGACAATTTAAGAAGGAAATTCCCTCTCTCTCTCTCTCTCATCAATCTTTTCTCTCTTCCTTCCAGTCCATCCATGGATACAATGAGAAGTGCATTGAAACATTTGGACACTTATTCACTTATCCAGAGGAAAGTTTTTCCTCTGCAGACTTACAGAATTACATCAGTTCCTCAGAGATGCAGTGGGCCTTTCTGTGTGTCAGGCACTGGGCCGGGCGTTGAAGATACAATCACTAGAAAATGCAGTCCCTATCCTCAAGGGTCTCACGGTCTTGGAGACAGGGTTATCTTTGCAGAGCCCCAGCCACCCCTTTTCTCCTTCTAGAGCTCTTCCCATCCTGAGTACCCGGTGTGTTCTCAGCAGTTTGACCAATGTCTTTGTACCAGCGTCTGCATGGCTACATTGCGTTCAAATCTGCATGCGTGTTTAACCTCTTCAGATCACAAGGGTGTCTGCTTTTTAAAGGAGAGGATACATGTTAAACCAAAACAATTATCTCAAATGACAAATTTTGAGGCATTGTTAAAAAGATAAGGGGAGCAAATTTTGAGAAACTGGGTATGCACTTGCCAACTACGTAAGTCGGCTACCAAATACTTCTTGGTCAGGATCCTCCTTGACCTACTGAATAGCTTTACAAGTCCGGTATCCTGTAGGTATCCTTTATCAAAGAGTAACGGAAAGACTTAAGCTTTCGCCGAGCGTCAAAACCCAGGGGCAGTGGGTGGGTTTCTGTTGTCTTTCTCTCTAATTTTCTACAATGGAGCACTTCCGGTGCTGCCCAAGCCAACGTATGGTTTGTCATACTCCTCGGAACACCACAACATGTGTGTAAACACGAAGACTTGATCACGTACTGAGTGTGCCCATCAGAGCTCTCGGAGGGAGCCATCTCCACTGTGGGATGGCGGAAGTCAAATATTAGTCTTAATTTGAACTAGACCATTAACATGCTAGCATTCCCTGTCATTCTAGATAACTTCAGAGCCAATGGCTCTCCTGTTCCCAAGTGTTAAAGAATTGCCACTTCAAAGGGTTTCACTCTTTCTCAATTTTTATTAAGAAAACTGATAATGGTTGAAATAAGCCACAGGGGGTCAAAGAGCCAGGTGGCCGTAGAGCTTATACCCGAGATGAGAAACCCTTGCTACCTGCTGGTTTAATAGGCTACCCTTATTTCTAATGGGGCTTGAGTGGAGCTGAAATCAAGGCCGAGAGATCGTATCAGAGCGATCTTAACATCGAACCACCTGACATTGGGTCTGTGGGGGATATTTCATCATTGTCTGCTTGACCTTTGGCCTCTTAGACTTACAGCCCATCATTTATGGGAAGCCGCGACTAAAAAAGCCATTTGTTCCCCGTTGAAGGTACCTGTCCTGACGCACTGTCAACAGCTGTTTGCATTGCTAACTGTGCCAAGGGAAAACAATTGATGCGGGCAAACTTGAATTTCTAACCACCTCTTTTATTTTTGTCACTCCTGGTGCTAATGATGACCTATATTCTCTACCATAATGATTATCTTAAAAGTCTTTTTGGCTTTGAAGAGAGCATTTGAGTCCTAAGTGCCCGTATTGTGAAAGAATATAATATAGAGAGGTCTATTATCTTAGAATTCATTTGCCCATTTTTTTTCTTTTTTTTTGAGGCAGCACTGTAAATTAAACCGCTTGAGTTGGCTTTGTAGGTTTCTTTCTTTCTTTCCTTATTTTTTTTTTTTTTTGCATACACAGCAAGGATAACTACACCTCAGATTTATGAGCATTGTGAACAGGTTGCCATGGCAACCACTCTGGCTGCTCTACACCAAATAACCTTGTCATGTGAGCATTTATCACAGGAACATCAAGGACTGGATTGCACTGTACGCTCTTTGGCTAAACAGCAGGATTTTTCTGAATAATAATTGGTCGTGGCCTTTTATTCCACCAGTCAGAGTTAATCATCCTCGGAATCTGAAATTAACCATAATGCATTCAAGACGCAGAGTGCAGCCATTCAAAAATTCCTCTTTGGAGGAAGAAAACTTTCGAATGATCTTTGCTCTTTGTTGTATATGACCATTGTTGTTATTGTTATTGTCATTATTATTACTGGGAAGGCTTCAGGAGAGAAGAATGAGGATTTGGGAATGGCACATTAGAACTCATTACCATGATCTAAGTAAAATGGGCATTTTAACCGGCCTATTATTTATGAGAAGTAAAAGGTATTTTATTTTTTTTTTTTTTTTTTTTTTTTTTTTTTTTTTTTTCAAGATTTTATTTATTTATTTGTAAGAGACAGAGAGAGAGTGAGAGCAAGCACAGGCAGACAGAGTGGAAGGCAGAGTCAGAGGGAGAAGCAGGCTCCCTGCGGAGCAAGGAGCCCGATGTGGGACTCGATCCCAGGACGCTGGGATCATGACCTGAGCCAAAGGCAGCTGCTTAACCAACTGAGCCACCCAGGCGTCCCGTAAAAGGTATTTTAAACTGCCATCAAAACCAGTTTTTTTTTTCCTCTCAAATTACCTTTACAGGACATTTGATCATTTGAATGGATTTTACTAGGCTAATTTATTTTCCATAGATTCATGTTTTACTACGCACCCAGAAATTTCAGTGTGCTCCTTATGTAGCATATTAGGAGGGAAAATGAATGGGGTGTAAAGGATTAGCGAGCTGTCTCCGTGCCTACACAGCATGCGCGTGCGCGCGCGTACACACACACACACACACACACACGGGCGCTTATGTGCATGTATGTGAACCCACAGGATGGACCCCAGAAAGAAAATAATTACATCACAGGCATACAGCTGGCTCTCTGTCACAGGCAATTATGTTAGAGCAGGGGGGTGGGTGGGTTAAAAAAAGTGTCAGGACTGTTGTTATTCATCAGCAGAGAGATTTTCTGATCCATGAAGGGTTGCCACATAAAATTCTACTAGAGATGAGAACAAACTTCAGCAAATTCACCAAACTTCTTTTCTTGGCTACTTTAACACTGACTGTTCTTCAGAGATCCTCTCTCCGCCCCCTGCTTCTTGTACTTCCCTAGTCCCAGAGTCTTACTTCTTATAGGCCATCCATCATGGTTATTGTTGATAATAATCTCTTCACCTTAAGTGTGGCTTCTCCCAGGGATAGTTACCTAAAAAAACCAAACATTGAATCCCAAATGGAAGAACTTGAAAAGTAAGTGAAGAATAGTTTTGGTTTTATTTTTAAGAAGGGATCGAAGGATGAAAGGACATTTTGAATTTTTTATTTTTAAAAAAGATTGGTTTATTTATTTGAGAGAGAGAGAGAACAGGGGGAGGGGCAGAGAGAAAGAGAGAATCCTGAAGCAGACTCCCTGCTGAGCTGGGAACCCAATGCAGGGCTTTTTCCCAGGACCCTGAGATCATGACCTGAGCCAAAATCTAGAGTTGTTGCTGAACTTGAGGCACCCCAAGAACATTTTTAAAATTTCCACTCATTTTTACCTTCAGGGTAGCCATGTGCTTTACCACCTTTTAAGACCTGCAGTCAGTCCAGTCAAATAACTGATTGGATTTGGAGATAAAAAATAGCTAAATGGGCACCTTTTGAATAAAGTTATTCAGGAAAATGGCACTGCCCATCCCATGTTAGATCCCTGCTCTTGTCTTTTTGCGGTTCTCCCCTGGAAATAAATGTAGACATGGGGCAGGCAGTAAGCTGAGTTGGAGAAACAAGATACAGAGCAGTAGTGGGAACACAGTATTTCACTCATTCATCAACTATATATTAAGGTCCTTGTAAATGCCGAGAATACTGTTAGGTGCTCTGGGGGAAATGGCAAGGAATGAGATCTGATCCCCAACCTCTAGGCACTTACCAGCTCACAGGGAGATAAAATATATACAGAACATGGGAAGCAGCTACACTGTTGAATGAAAAAAATAATTTCTTGTAAGTAAATGGCATAAAAGTCTAGAAATGGCAATAGTCACTGGCATTGTTGTGGGGACCCAACAATGGCTTTAGACCCAAGCGTGCTTTACTATAGTTGTGACATTGAAACTGCTGGACTCTAATGATCTATGGATGGCTGGTGATTGGAAAGAGAACATTTTAGTAAGAAAGGAGGACAGAAGTGAAAGCAAGAGACCCAGAGTGTTTGGTGTGTTCTGAGGATGGTCAGCATTTGCTGGGACTCCAAGTTCATGTACATGAGTTGTGGGTAGACATAAGACTGGAAGTACCCTCAGGCTATATTTGAAGTGTCATTATCAAGTCCACATAAATTTCTTGCTAAGATGCTGGGACATCTATTTGGGTGTCATCAGAGAGTCATTTCATGTTCTTAAGCAGAATATCGATCTAATCAAATCTGTAGGAAAATTTAAATGAAATGGGTGAGAAGAAGGAACACATTTCAGAAGTTGTTTGATCACTTGGAAAGATAGATTTACGCCAAGTCCCTGATCAACTAGCTTTCCTTCTCATTTTGTTTCTGGCGAATATGGGGGAGCCATTCCTCTTTTGATAATGGCTTTGAGGTGCTTTGTTTAATGTGGGCAGAGGTTCTCTCCTGGTGCAAACCTCAGACCCATGCTTAGCAATTAGGTAGGAGACTAGTTAGGAAAATGCAACTGGTCATACAGAGTTGGGTTTGTCAGGCTGAAGCACCAGACTCGTCATTTAATTTCTCAAGTTTTAGCAAGACTTTTACGAGAAGAAAAAAAGTGATCAGTATTGATTGGCACTCAGTAAGCTATGACCAATCTGCCAGTGAGCATTGCTGTTCTTAGACCCAAGCGTGCTTTACTTAGCAATATGTTCACACTGTGTGGTGGAGAATCTTCATAGAATTGTGTCTGGAACCCAGGGTTCATGAAGCCCACCCTGACATGGATGATCCCCAGGACTCCTTATCACTCCCTCTGACTATGTTAGGGAGGTATGACATGTGTAGGTGAGCTTTAAAATGTGACTAGAAGGGTAAACAATTCTCTCTCTGATGCCCATTCACTCTGCCTTGCTGGTGACCATCAAACTACTGAGCAAATTTGTTTTGCATTGCTGTTCTGTCCCAGAAGCTGTTGAAAATGAAGTTCTTCTTCTTTTTTCTTTTTCATTTTATAAGGCCCATGAGGACAAAAAGCAATTTTTTCCTTCATACTCTCAGTAGATTAGGCCTTCTTTTTGTTAGTTCTCAACTCGGTTCTTCCTGGTTAGAAATAGCAGCACTGTTGGGAAGATTGTGTGTTATCTGTAGTTGTGTAACAAATCTCTCCAAAACAGGATGGCTTAGAGCAAGAATAATAATAATAAAATATCTCTCACTTTCTGAGGATCATAAATTCAGGAATGGTTTGGCTAGGCAGTGCTGGCTAGGGGCCTTTCGTGAGGCTTTAGTCAAATGTCAGGGAGGGCTCCTGTCTTCTGAAGATTTGGCTAGGACTAGAAAATATACTTCTGAGGAGGCTCACTCACAAGCTGGCAAGTTGGTATTAGCTGTTGTCAAGGGTCCTCATGTCTTCACCACAAGCATCTTTCCACGAGGCTGCTTGAGTGTCCTCACAACATGGTGGTTGGCTTCCCCCAAGGTGAGTAAGTAATATAAGATACCAAGCTCAAAGCCCTTATGGCCCAGTCTTAGAAATCACACACTATCACTTATGATTTATTCTGTTGGTAATATGATATATTGTGTTTATTCTATTGTGATATATTCTGTTGTCACACAATCAGGACAGCCTGATTGGATAGGATAGGGAATTACACAAGGTGTGAACCCCAGGAGGTATAGAATTCTGGGAGATTTTTTAGAGGCTGACTATCTCAGAAGTGCTGTGTCTCTGCACCTCACAAGTGGATGTGTGAGCTTCTGGAATTAAGAAGAAAAACTACCCTGTTTCTGCCCAAAAACTCTAGGAAAGTTTTTCCTAATATCCTAATTTTTCCTAGGAAAAATATCCTAGAAGTATATTTTCTCCTAGAGCAGTGCTCATTGGAGATTTGCTTTAATCTGAAATAATGGTCAATAGTGGGTCAAAGTATTTTAAACATACATTAAAACAGTAAACCTTTTATTTTAGCTTAAAGTTATAAATGTGTATTCATTTACCAATATTTTCATTTTTTCTTTTTTTGAGAAAACAGTAATTTTCCTTTGAGTAAGGGCCTTCTAATTAAAGTTCTGCATCATCTTTTCCCCCAAACCATTCCCAGAATACATAATTTACATAATCTAGTTTTGGTTTCCTTAAAGTGAAGCAAGACCCTAAAATGTGTTTTCCAAGCAATGCAAAAATAGAATTTGTCAAGACCTTTATAATTTTTGTCTAATTTCTTAAAGCTACTTCCCCCATACTCAATTCAACATCCATTTTTAAAAAATCAACTTCCTACTTATTGACTTCCTCCAAAGCAATCAACTTGAACTTGGTTTTTATCAATGAAACAACTCTCTTTGCATTTGTATTTCACATTTTTGGATAATTTTTAAATAAATTACATACTTACAACTACAACCAGCATAAAAAGGCTTGAGAACAAACATAAGTGATTCTTGCAAAGCATATGGAATAACAGGTAGGACTAGAATGCACTGGCCTCCTAGTGAGGGTTGTGCTAGCCTCAGAGTTCATCAGGATGTCTTGAAGACAGAATGGACAGGATCAGATAATTGGTCGAGTATTAAGCCAATGCTTATGATCAGTATTTTTATTTGTTTCAATTTTTAAAAAATATGCATTGAAATGACTGTTTCATTTCAATGACTTCGTGCTCCTTCCTCCAAAGTCAAGTCTGTGAGTCAACTATACTGCAACTGATCAGAAAATTTTTGACTATCAGTGAACCCACAGTGCTCTTCTTACCAAGCATGTAGGAGCGGCCTGGAAAGCTTTAAGGAATGGAAGATGAATGCTTAAGAGTTAATTCTATTTGGCCCCAAGCCTTAGGGTGATAATGTGGTTCAGCTTCTAATCCAATGTTGAATGGCAATATGTTTCAACAAGCGTGTCACCATCAGTCTCATAGTCAGGGTCAGCTTTCTGGAGGAAAGGCCCTTAGCTTAGCCTTGAATAGGTTATGAGACATCCAGTGGGACAGGAGGTTATACTACTGTGAGTATGAGTGGGAACAAAAAGAATATTTATAGAAGTCATGGAAAAGAAAAGCTGAAAAATGTGAGTCTCTTGGAGATTTTGAGGGTATTGGAGGACTATCAGACTTCCAAGAGGGCACTGGGCAGATTCAAGTGGGGAGAGGAAGCTGGAGTTACAGCCAGTATACAGGATCTATTAGAGTGTTTTGGAAATAATGTGTGAGAGGGTCCAGACAAACATAGTTTGTGGGTAGAGAGTTTTTGCGAGAAAATAATAGCTGAATTTGGGAGCTGTAAAACAGGGAAGTTTGGTAGGAGAAATGCAAGTTTGAGTCTAGGGAGTTATGAGAAATAGTGGTGCCATTGTCATTGCATGAATATATAGAAAGGGTAAGGAAGTGAATTCAGATTTAGGCTGAGTTGGGGGATGGTTGGAAGAGGAGGAGCAGAAGGTTAGACAGGGGAGGACTGGACCCAAGGAGAGGGGATGGAACCCAAGGGGTAGATTGAGGAATCATCTGCAGAGCAGTCTGTGGGAGACCCCAAAAGTGGGTGGGTCAAACCTCTGGGGACGGTCTTACAGGGAGAAAGAAGGCCAACGTTAAGTCTGAGCCTTGGCCAAAACCCTGCTCCATCCCCTGAGCCAGAGCTTTTCGGGGCCCAGAAACAGTGGCTAAAGGTGCTGCTGTCTAAAATCTTACAGCCCAGGCTTTTCATTTCCCCATTTGCCCCATTTTGGGGAGTCCCATTCTCTGTGTTTCCTTTCTGGATTTCCCTTTGGACAAGAGGCAATCAAACTTTGTGTAAGCATGTGCTCCATTTCAGTCTGCTTTTTATTTTTATGTGTAGACTCAGCCTGGCTCCCCCAGCCTCTCATTTATCTCTGCCCTTTCTTTGTTCTCCCCTCCTAACTTTTCTACTCGTTCCATTACCTAAAATTTCTCCCTTGTTAAGGATGGGAAGCCCTCCATTAGGACCCACACTCCATTGTGTCACACATCGTTTAAATATCTTTATCACTTCCCCACTGGGAAAAACAGTAATTGATGGTATTTCCATTTATCTTCACTTTCTCTGTTGCGTTTGGGGAAAAGATGACGGTTTCAAATAGCTCATTATTTATTTTCCACTCAGGCTCAAGCTGGATTCCAGCACCATCTTTACAGGGACCCAGACTTCCCACAATCCCATAATGTTTTATGAGCAGTTTTACAATCCAGACACTGCATTATCATGTCCTTCTGAAGGGTGGTTATGTGAATTGTCAGGAAACAGGAGCAGAAAGATAAGGCAATCGGCCACTGCTTGACAGTTAGTTCACGGTTTGCCCTGGTGAGAGCCCTTTGCTCAGGAGCTCCTGTGTAGAGGAGCTGCTGCGGTAGGGCCAAGTGACCACTAATTTTTAAAAAGCTCTGATATTCAACAACAGTGTGCACAAGCTGAGGGGCTACATGGGAACGCTGACATGGAAAGATCCCTTAAGGAGAAACTAGGTTATCCCACCCGTTTTATGGATGAAGAGACCGGAGCTCAGGTATGGGATGTGATCCACCAGGAACACACATACATTGACAACCTTGGAATGAGGAACTAGGCTTTCTGACAGCCAAAAAAAAAAAAAAAACCTCTTAAAAAATTGTTTTGCTAAATACATAGAAAATATGACACCCAGCATGTCTATTCAACTGTCCCAAGTAGAAACAAAAACTCAGAGATGATGGCATGCCATAATTCTAACTTGATGTTTTATGTTGAGAAAACAAAGTGAACAGAAGTCCTAGTAATTGACATGCCTTTGTCTCAAGTGTTGGCGCTCAAGTGCTCCATTTTTTATTTACCTTGTCAGACTGCATCATTCTACCCAAGATTTATTGAGATGGAGTTTTTCCCATCCCTTACTCATCCTCTCTTTTGCTTTCCTACAAAACAGAGAAAAAAACTGAAGCTGAGTAGAGCAGCTTCTCCCCACCGTCTTTGGAGCATGCTAACCAATGCCACTCTTGGGGCTGGCTTTTAGGGAGATGCCTGAGACGGCAGATTGAGGAGAACATAGACTCACAGACTTCGCATAACAGTGTCTGTTAAGAATCTCAGTGGAACCCTGGGCAGATGGGATTTTCTATAAGAGGATGGTTTTGGGAAGTAGTATGGTGTTTAGAAGGCCTTAGGTGACATACAGTAAAAAGAACACTGGACTTGGGCCCAGGTTCTGGTTCTGACTTTGCAGCCAGATAGCTGCATGACCTATCTGGACCTCCATACTCTCATGTATAAGATAAGATGTTTGTTCTACTCGGAGACTCCACCCAGCTCTAACATTTGGAGATTCTGTGGACACTGCTTTCTGGCTACGGTGAACAATGAGTGCAAGGAACATGGGCCGAAATGGGAATGCTGGGGAGAGGTTAATGGGAAACACATGGTGTGGATGACTCGAAGCAGGAAGAAAGGGAGGCCCGGGAGCTCCCTGTAAAAGCTTCACTTCTCCAGGGGCAAACTGTTTCCAAATCACAACCGAGCACAGGCAAGAGTTAGACACCCATAACCTAACTTTTTTATTGCTTATCAGAGAAGAGGAATTCATAATCATCTCTGTTGACTTTCAAAACACCCCCATGAAGTAAACAGATTCTATAATCCTGCATTTATATAGATAACAGAGGCTCCCGGAGGGTAAAAGACTTCCCAAGATGTATATTTATGGACTGAGTTGAACAAGTTTCAAAGTTTCCTAGGTCCTACTCACAGGCCTTCTCCAACTCAGTTTGTGATAATATACTTCCATTTCTACAGAACATTTTACTTTCTAAAATGTGTTTTAAAACCATTACTTTGCGGACACCTGTGTGACTCAGTTGGTTAAGCAAGCAGCTCTTGATTTTGGCCCAGGTCATGATCTCAAGGTCAGCTAATGGAGGCCCTCACTGGGACATTGGACTCTATGCTCAGTGGGGAGTCAGCTTGAGATTCTCTCCCTCTCCCTCTGCTCCTCCCTTCACTCTCTCTCCCAAATAAATAAATTAAATATTTTTAAAAATTACCTCATATTTCTTGCACCATGACCCTGTTAGATACTAGGGATTATTTCTTCTCTTTTAGAGATGAGGAAACTGAGTCCTTGGGAAATTAAGTGATTTTTCCTGAGTTATCTATTTGTCCAACAAAGCCTCATAGAGCACTTATTATTCTCCAAGTACAACCCAGACATGGCTGCCTGATGTCAAGGCCAGTTTTGACCTCACAGTGTCTCAACTACATATCCAGTGTCCTTTGAGAGCTATGATTTTTTTTAAGTTGGCTCCACACCCAAAGTGGGGCTTGTACTCATGACCCTGAGATCAAAAGTCAGAGCCTTTACTGACTGAACCAGCCAGGCACCCCTAAGAGCTGCATTTTTTAACCTGAAAACAAAAACTCTCAGAAGCAGCTTCCAAATATGGCAAGGATAGAATGGCCCTACAATTGTAATATCCCATCCAAATATCCAAATAGCAATCTTCTATCACCCACTCTTATTTTAAGATGGTCTTCTAGCCCCAGTTAATGACTTAGGAGATATATAATAATCCTTAGAGATGTGGCAGGGCATTAGCCAACAGTTGATGAGGGCACCAGGTCCAGGCTTCAACTTAAATTTGAAATAAGCAAACGCATGTACCAATGCTGTCCACCCTCCCAGTGCTATGTCATCTCTCCCTTCTCAACACCATGATTCCACAGCTTCCTCCACCCTAGAAATGGGTGCTTGGTCTAGTCCCTCCTACTCCCCACTGATGTGCCAGTACCTCAGTGGAATCAGCAGTTTCAAGAAGAGAGGCTGGATGGCCATCCCTTAGAGATGAGGCAGAAAGAGATCTCTGCCCCGGGAGAGGGCTCTGAGACTCTTGCCACCTTTAAAAAATATACTCAGTAGAAGTACTACAACTACCCATTACCGGACGTGTCCTGGAATTTGGTCCTTCAGCAAGCCCTCATATATATTAGTAAGTTGTCCAGTACTCTAGTGGACAAACATGACATTAACCCTCTACAGATCCTCAAAACAATCCCGGATTCCACATTTCCCTTCAAGTCTTCTCTATAGGTAGGTAACACAGCCCAGGGGGGTTTTGTTGTTGTTGTTTCCCAAGTTGGGGCAAAGGACATGGAAGAGAGATTTTATTTGTCTGAAAAACTGTGTGTTATCCCTCCACTTCAAAATGGTGTTTCTCAGCCAGGAAGTGCCAACAGGTTTGTCCACGCCATCCACATTACCTTGTATAGTCCTTTGTGACTTTGAGAGAGCAAGTCCCTGGGCGCAAAAAGGAAGTCTGTGTCCAGGAAAATGACCAAGCCATGTTCCTGCTTTCTCCTATCTGCGCTTCTCTCCTTGTCTTTGGCATCACCTTCCTGATGATACCACCCATCCAGCAGCAATCCAGTAGTCAAGACCCAACTCTAGCCCTGCTCTTCCGATTCTGTGCTGACCATCCTATCCACTTTGAACCTCTCCCTTTCCTGGGCTGCCACAACAAATATTTCTCTTCTTCATGAGTGCCATTCATCATTATTATTCTTCAGGTGCTCACTGACTTGTCAATGTATAGTCACAACTTTCCAGTTGGAGTGTAAGCTCCCTGAAGGCAGAAGACATACTTTCTTCATCTCTGTTCTGTGCTATGGTGTATGTTAACTGGTCACTTGGAATATGTTAGCTTGTTTAAAAATGAATTCCAAGCAGAGCAAGCCCTGACAACACAAAGCAGAGCTGAGTGAATCATATGTATACTGAGTGGAATAATAGCTTGAATAAGACTGAACATTTTCTAAGGGGAGCACGATGCTGTCCCACAGTTCTGGCTCTGCCCCCAGAGAAGTTGCATTGGTCATGCATGCCTGCGTGAGGAAGTCCCTTCTTTGCTGATTCTGGACCACCCATCCCAACAGCAGGAAATCTATCCATCTGCTCTCCTCCCTCAGGGAATGACTGCATTGTAACCATCTCCTCTCACCTCTTAAGATGCCAAATGTATTCATTCCTTCTTCAACACAGAGTTGGGGAAATATTAGTATTGGCTGAGTTGAGACTGTGGGTCATTTTACTTAGTTAATAGTGACTGAGTCCTTCCAAAATACCTACTGAGGGACATAAGTAGCGTGGAAATGGACACCCAACCCCTTTTCACTGGAAAATTGTGGGAGTGATTCTTTATATTTGTCATGGGTGAAACTAAACCCCTGATCTGACATTCACTTAATTTTTCTTCATGGTAAAAGCTGTTGACTTCTCTTCTATTAGTGGGATTAGAAAAAAAAACCAGCACTGGCCTGGAAATCAGGAGGGCTGGCTTCTCACCCTGGCTCGGTGCCCAAGACCTCCTCCCCTTAGTTCTTTCCCTGGGACCACACCACTTGCACACCTGCCTGTCACTTAGTACCAAGTGATGGGTTCATTTGGGTGGCATGCTTCCTTTGAAGACCACCCAGAAGTTCCTGCTGACACTCATGCTTTCTACTTAAAATTATTGGCAGCAGGGAGACCAACCTCTGAGGTGCACAGTATGTGTGCAGAAAGGTGTCACAATTCCATCTGGAGGGTCTAGGAACCAAGTTCTCTCTTATGTCATCCACTGATCCACATGTGATCAGCAAAGCCCATTTAGTTTCTCTGTTTGCTTCTCTGCCTGTAAGTTGGAAACATTGATAACCATCCCCCCCAAGGGTTTCTTCCAGGGTTCTTGAGAATTAAATGGGATTAGAAATATGATCATATTTTAGAGGCAAAATGATGTGGAGAAACAGATGGTTGTCAGAACATCATTGTTTGTGTATCCAAGGGATAGCCCAGTCAGGGGACCTGGCATGTGATTCTAAGTCATAAGATCTCCCAGGCCTTGCTTTCCCTATCTGTCAAATGGGGATTAAAATAACTGCCCTACCTTTCACACAAGGGTTCAGTGAAGATCTGAAAGAATATGTATGAAAGAGCATTGATAAGTATACTACACTATTTTCAAGTAAGAAAGAGTTCACTGTTTTTAGCAAGTCTATCTGGATTGAAGTCCATTCATTCCATGTAAGAAACTTACCCTCCTAAGAGAGAGTCCCAGAGGGAAAGCTTATATGCAAATTACCCAACTACTGCACCTGCATTACTTCTGAAAGATGTGTCATTCAACACAAGGAGCACCAGCCTGGGAATTAAAGATGGAAGGTAGACATTTATAAGGAAAACTCACAACACAGCGAGTCCCTGGGGAGAGCATATATCTTAGCAGTATTATATTCAACTCAAATAAAACAACACCTTTCAAGGGCGCAGTGTCACTTCTTCGGATTGTTGGATAGAAATGATCCATGTTTAAGAAGCTATAAAATGGCTACCATAGACCATAACTTTAAAATAAAAAACCTGCTTTGCAGAATTGTAACTGAAGAAATTGTACACAATATTGGAAGTGCAGAGGAGAAATGGTGCTAACGTGAATAGAGGCAGAGAAAGGCACCAACAATGGCACCGCAAAATTTTGGGGAGGGAAATCCCTGAGGGCTGGAGAGAGACCTCCCTATGTGAGCTGGAGGTTATGGACACATAAACCCCAGGGCACATACCATATAAGTTTGTCCTAAAACATGGGTTATGATTGGAAAAATCAAAAAAGCAGACATGGATCTGGGTAGGGAAGTGAGCAGAGGGAATAGCAGATTTAATGATAGAATGGGACTGCAGTCACAAAAGACCTGTGTCACTTACCCTAAGTCAAAAGAAGAAAAACTAACTAAAACTTCCATTTGGGTTCTATTTAATAAATATAAGACATATAGAAATTAGCTTCTCTGAAGTCATTCAGGATGATGGCTGATGGTTCTTGATGAATAGTGGTACATAATTGTTGATGATAAGCCCAACTTGTCACCTACCATTGATTCTAGATATCTGGGAAGAGATGGGAATCTGTTTCTCTCATGAAAGAAATCCTATAAGCACTAATACCATTCCCTCACAAGGGCCTGAAGGATAAGATGACTAAGTACCAGGTGCACTAATGAACAGGGATGAGAGAGAGTCCAGGGACCAAAGACAAAATTACGTTCTTATACATTTGGAGGAACACTGAACAGGACCACAGTTGAAGTTATGTAATGGAGGACAAGGGAGATGAGAACAAAGGTGTTAGAGTTCTGAATTTATTGGTGTGAAGATATGTTCACAGTATATCATTAAATTAAAAATTTCCTTATGAAATTATATATACTCTGTTCCCATTTTTTAAAAAGAAAAATACTTATTAGATTAACACAGGTAAATTTTTTAAAGCTAAGTCCATCAAGCCAGGAGTCTGTTAAGAGCCCACAGTTCTAGAAAGAACCTGCCTATGACAGTAAACTGGCTGTGGCTAAGCATAAGAAGTTGTTCTTTGTGCGTTATGATTTGAGAGGCAAGGACCTATCTGAGCAGAAGCAGGCTGGCAGTACTCAGGGAGGACCATCTTACCTGTGCACTCTCAGGGTGTTCCATAATAGCCCTGGGAAAGCCTTGAGGGAGGAAAATAGCCCATCACTATCCCCTCTTGTTGAAGCTCTGTGATATGGTCAGTTAGTAGCTCTTAGGACCCTTTACTCATAGTCAAACAGGGCTCTCTGGCCTAGCCAGTCTTGGCATAAAATTAATTCATATTTTTGCATAAATTTCAGTCTCACAAAGAGAGTCTAGTCTTGGACAGGAGTCTAGAGGTAAAGGAAGACAGAGTACTTGAGTGTGATCCTCCAAGTCAAGCTACCTGTGGGGCACCTGGAAGTCTCCTCCTGTGGCTCCCCAGGGGGTCTGAGTTCTGATCTCTGCACTGAGAGGACCTGTCATTGCAGCCAGGTCCAGCAAAGGTCTGTGATGGAGGAACGTGATCCTCGTCTCTCCAGAAGGTTTTTTCATCACTCCCTGAAGACTCAAAGGTGCTCACTTAAGGAGGACCAGATTGCCTGGAACTAGTGATTTTTTTTGTTTGTTTGTTTTTTTGTTAAGGAAACGCAATAGTCTGTTTTAATGACAGTGCTATCTTTTGCTCTTTCATTCATATAGTTCACACTCAGCCTCTATTCTCAGAACACTTGTGTGTTAAATAATTAGGTTTTGGCTCAGGCCTTTCTTTGTAATTTCCTCTTTCTTCAAATGTCTAACCAGTTCAGTAAACTTTGAAAAGAGACTTAGAAGCCATTTGCCCAAACATCACCATTTTTGCCGTTGGAGACAACAGTTCTTTGAGAGTTAAGAAATTTGCCCAAAATCACAATAGCTGGTTTGTAGCAGAGCTGGAACAAAAGAAAAGTTTCCAAGTCATGAACTCAGTGTTCTTTCTATGGCTTCATTTTAGCAGTTAGACTTATTGAACATTTGCTACAAGGGGTTAAAGAAAAGCGTAGGCCTTGCCCCTAACCTCAAAGCTATAAATCGAATTGAGTAGACAAAACACACAAGAAAATTAGAAGGCTATTGTGGTAACCCATTTAACACTGACTGAAGGATTTCAAGAAAAAGGGAGAGAGCTGTGTGGCTTGGTCTCTGGACTGGCTCCACCTGTGAATGGGAACTGTGACATCAGGAAGACACTAAAGGGAGAAGTTTGAGAGGCAGGTCGAAAAACAAATGTAACCCAGATACAGAGGGCCTACAGAGGTAAATAGACTTCACATGGTGGTAACATGGAAGTCTATTATCACTGCCCACCAAAACAGAGATTTATAGGTTAATGGAGCTGACAGGTGGGGTGGGCCCCTAGAGAACCCCATTAGCCTTTGGCCAGTGTGAGCCCCTTGCTTAGTAGACTTCTCTGGCCAGGTGCAGATGACTCAATTTTAGAAGGGGGAGAAAACAGGGAGGGAGTTTAGGACCCAGGCACGGGATACAAATGATCTGGAGAAGGGTGAAGAAGGAGGTTGAAGATCTTACATAATCCACTTTAGATCTCTTACCCTGTATTTGGAGACAATCATATAACATTTCATTTGTGTTGGTAATTAGATAAAGCTTAATGCTGAATAGGCAGAGGGAATAGCTCCTTTATGGCATTATTTGTGTTCAAGTCTGACAGTGACCATTAAACTCTCTTCTCAAGGGATTTCTGGAGACAGTATTTTTGTAAGAATTAAGAAGTTGTATATGGCATGCCTATTTTCAAGAAGATATATAGAGAGATCTCCCCCACCCAAGATAGATGGATGGATGGATGGATGGATGCATAGAAAGATAGATAGATGGATAATAGATAGATAGATTGATTGATTGATTGATTTTCTTATGCCTAGCAAGTAAATCAGTGTGTGCCATATGTTTGTGCATCCAGCGTCTGGCTAATGAAGAATCTTGGCCTATCACTAACTAGTTCAGTGATCTTGGGTAATTTTTGAAACCTCTCCTGTGCCTTAATTTCTTTACAGTGAAATAAAGATAATTACACTTACCTTGCAGGATTATCCAAAGAAGTAAATAAGATAAAAACACCTGAGGAAGTACCTAGCACATAGTATGCAGCCAAATAATGTTGGTTCTCTTTCCTCTTTTATATCTATAAAACAGGAGGACTAATAGGGAATTGGGCAGGGGCGGGCAACAGAAGGCTGGAGGTTAAGATGCTGTTTCAGCACAGTTAGAAATCGTTAGAAACTGGATGTCATGGTCAAGCAGTGTGTGTACCATGTGCTTTAGGCAGAAGAAACAGGCACTATCCAAGCTCAGCGACTCTAGCCTAGGGCTGGTGGCCCACTAGAATCACAGGCACCTACGTGCCCTGGCTTGGGTTTTGCAAGGTACGCAGGGAAGTCATCGTGAGGTAATGATTCATTCAGTAAGATTAAGAAAATGGGAAGTGTGATGCTGGAGAGGGGAAGAAACAAACTGCCCTTGGCAGAGCCCTTGGCCCTTGGAGGGTTCTTGTTTTTCCAACTGAGTCTGTTTTATTAGGTTACTTTGACAAGGGAGAGCAATACAGTGCTAGTAAAAGAGTCCACACAGCCCCTGGTTTGTGCAGTCCAACAGGTTTGGAGCACAGAGCTTCACTCTTGAATATCATTCATTCCCCCCAGCAAGACAATGCCTCATTTGCATATTCTTTCTAAGTCACTATTTGTTTTAATTCACAGCAGCCATTGACCTCCTACTATGTCTCCATCTTTTATAATAAGCATAGCACTACTCAAAAGGATAACAGCATTCCCCAGCACCATGGCACCTTACTCATGTAGCTGCAGTGTTCTCCATAGCAAGGAAGGAAAGAAAATGACAGACACTCCCATGTCACAGGGACAGGCCAGACCCAGTGACTGTTAGAAAGAAGTTTCTGGTATAGCTTTGGGGAAATGACCATTATGGAACTCTCTTCTGAAGAAAGTAGCTAAAACAATAAAGGGGTGATTGATTAACAAGTGGCCCCGAATACTCAGTCCCAGATCAGACCTTTATTTGACATACCCCAGGGAGTTAGCTGGGCACATGCCTCCTAACCCAGGAGAGCCAACTTCTGTGCTAGAAAACGGCCATCCTGATCAAGGGGAGGCAGAGTTCAAGAGAAGTCACCAACTCCAGTTTCTCTTCTGTTCCCTGATGCCCAACCCCTGATCTTCAATCTTGATTTGGCCATGTAAGACAGCTGTAGTGTGTTCATGGTTCTTGCACAGTTCTCTACAAAGCCCTGTACTCCATCTACCTAACGTTTTTGTCTTCCAAGTATGAACATTTAGACAATCATTTTAGTCTCCCTAGTGTGGGTGCTCAGGACAGCCTGTGGAAGATGTCTGATCCCAAGATGTGACTTGATGGCACACAAACACAGCCTCAGTTACTAAGTGTCTGTGGGTTGGCCTTGAGCGAGCAAATATAACATTAGGGGTAAGAGTTGTCTCTGATTTTGATTCCTTTATATTAGCAAATAAATCCCTTTTGTCTATTTTCCAAAGGCTCTTATTTGTCAGCAAATCTTCTAACTCTTCCTCTTCTCTAGAGATGGGGTCCATCACCTCTTCTCTGTTACTGCCTCAAAATAAATCTTTACCTTCCCCAAACTATATCCTTCTCAATATGGATGAGACTTGGGTCCTGACCTTAAATTTATTAGCTAAGGTACTGAAGCTGTTATCCTTAACCCACTCAAAACTCAGTTTGCCCGTGTGTTCAGTATCCCCCTCACATGCTAATATGTGAGGGTTAATTAAAATACAGCTTGTAAAGAGCAGAATGTGGAACCTATAACAGAGAGCATGCACTAGATATTATTTTATAATTAATAAAATTGTATCATCAGTGCTTTTAGCCAAACAGAACTATTTGCTTTTTCCTGAATGTAATCTCAGCTTGCCTATGTCCCTTCTCTGCCTCCACTATGCCCTTATCCTCCTAGGCCTTCTTATGATGAAGATAAATGCCTCAGTCATTTGTAAAAGTCATCTCAAATGCATATAACTTGCTCTGATTCTCCAAACGGAACATGCTCTCTCAGAGCACTCCAGGCTGTTCTCCTGGCCCTTACCTTAGCTGTCATGCTTCTCTACCTTGTACATGCTACTGGGGTTAAAGGATCTGGAAAGCTGGTGATATCTGCATTTGGGGATGGGAAGAAGTTTACCTGGATGTGATTCAAACCATGAGGATGTGTGAGTTATCTCAAGTTACAGGGTGTTCAAGCTCTGGGCAATGGTGAAACCCCAGCTGTGGAATGGGTATGGAAGTCCTGAATGGGCACTGAGGGTGACCGTGGTGAAAAAGAAAAGAAAGTGTGGCTTTTCCACCCCGAGATGAGGTGGATGGAGGGGAGAGGGTCGCTGTGGCCAACTTCTCACTGCTCATAGTACTTCTTCATCATCACCATACTTGCCAGCTAAGGGTGGGTCCTTAAGAAGTATGTGTTCTGAGACTGATGAACCGAAAGCCCCTCTTGCAAATGGAGATTGTCCTCAATGATAGGGAAAGACTTTTTTCCGTCTAATGAGACTCTGAGATGTCAACTGTTAACAAATAAAAGAAAAAGGCATAAGACCTATTTTCTATTTCATGGACTAAAAGTCTGAGAGTTTAAGGCAATTTAGTCAGGACTTTGTTTTTGTTGCTTGTACAATTTTAAATACGTTTAATACATTAAACTGTTTTGTACATGTAGCAGCAGCAATGGAAATCCGGGGTTTCTTGGACAGAACCAAGAGCAAGGAAAACCCGCACAAGCCAGGGCGGTCCTTGGAATCACTGCATTGTTAGTGGGTTTACTAACTGACAGCCTGGAGGCAATCTATTTTATTAAGAGATTGAAAAATAGTTTAAAAAACCAGCATGTGAAGATTTCAATCAGAAATAGATGGGCACTTTTTAAACTGCAATTGGTTTCTAAAGAATGGGCCAGATAAGAATTGATAGAGGTGAATAGCTATCAAAACGTGGGGTGAAAAAAAAAGGAAGCAAATTGCCACCTACTTGAAGTGAATAGCTCTTGTAATGTAATGGGTTTTAAACTTTAAAATTGTTTTGTACTGTGACATACATAACAGTGGAAGTCTGGATTGAGAGTGTTTATTGGTTTTTTCCAATGGAAGATTGCCTGTTTGGTATTTGAATAATAATCTCCATATAAAAATATGGTAATGTAATTATGCTAACTAGTATTTTCTATAATTCAAGACTCTGTTTATAATAATATATCATATTTTGCAGTCAGGTAAGAATCCATTTGTCCCCTCCACCTGGGCTCAGAGATAGGAAGAGGAACTTTAATATATAGTTCCCGGCAATCTGCTCCTCTCTGGAGTTAGCATTTCCTCGAAGGTGATACAATGAATCTCACGAGAAATACCTTCATTTGCCACATGCTGCCAAGTGGAGATGAAGCTGATTCTTCGAAATTTTGCAGATAAACTTGCTTCGATCAAACTCACAGATGGAAACCTGCTAGTGTGAGGATATTAGCCAAACTCAACGGCAAAGGAAGTGAGAGTGTGTTTTAAATTAATTTGGAGGAAACAAATAGAATAGGTCAGTTGCCCTTGTTATTACACAGTACGTTATTGAGAAATGTATACATAAAAAGTGAGTATAGCATCAGCTAGTATTATGAAACCACCCACACAAGAAAGCACAGATTGTAAAGTTGTGGATAGGTCTACACTCGGTGGAGTCCTCTTTTAAGCTGTTGTTGTACTAAGACAATTTTGACAAGGCTGGTCCATTATTCTTACTTTTGTACTCAAAATATCAGTGATGGTCGAGCCCCAGGGACCTTCCAGTGTAAGAGTTTGCCTTTGATTGGGAAGGCTAACCCTGAGAATACTGATTAATGGAGTGATAGTAACCCATTGGATGGTGTCTGGTGGCTTGTCCCAGGGTTCTGTATCAACCCTGTTCAGGTTGACAGCTTTTTATTTTTTTAATGTAATGTTAGTCAGCATACGGTACATTGTTAGTTTTTGATCTAATGTTCTATGATTCATTGTTTGCGTATGATGCCCAGTGCTCCATGTAGTAAGTGCCCTCCCTAATACCCATCACTGGGCTCACCCCTCCCCCTCTCCTCTCCCCTCTGAAACCCTCAGTTTGTTTCCCGGAGTCCATAATCTTTCATGGTTCATCTCTCACTCTGATTTCCCCCCTTTCATTTTTACCTTCCTGCTCCTAATAGTTGACAGCTTTAATAGCTAGGATGAGGGTACAGAAAACTACAGTTTTAGTACAAGTGGTATATATGTTGGAAAGTGTGTTGCAATCCAAACTGGTCTTCATGGCTCGTACAGCAGGCCAGACTCAACCTATAAAAATGTAGTAGGCTAAGTATAGATTTCTACATGTAGGTTTCTCAAAAGCTCACAATCAAAGAAGCACATCTTAGAGAATGTGGCCAAACAGCAGCATACGACATGCTGAAGAAGCTTAAAAAATATTGGGGCTCTAGTAATAGTAATACCATGCCCAGAGGATGGGAGGTGATTGCCCTTCACTGCACATAACACCCTTGGAATTTTATGTTAAATTTAAGGGTACCACCTTTTAGTAAAGAAGTTGGTAAGTTGGAAGAAAATGCCCAGAATGGCGAGTGAGGAATGATTGAAAGAAATAAGGCTGTTTATGTTTAAAGGAGGCTTAAGTGGGTAGGAGAAGAATAAATGAAACAAGATGGGATTGGGAGGGAGACAAACCATAGTGACTCTTAATCTCACAAAACAAACTGAGGGTTGGTGGGGGGAGGGGATTTGGGAGAAGGGGGTGGGATTATGGACATTGGGGAGGGTATGTGCTTTGGTGAGTGCTGTGAAGTGTGTAAACCTGGTGATTCACACACCTGTACCCCTGGGGATAAAAATATATGTTTATAAAAAATAAAAAATTAATTAAAAACAAAAACAAAAAAAAAAAGCAATCTGTTTTCAAGTACATTTGGAGCAGTCAGAGAAATGAGAAAATGGACTTATTCTGGGTAACTCCAGAAAGCAGAGGCAGCACCTGTAAGAGCCCGGATCTATAGACCACCTCCTCTTTCCTCTGATGACCCCAAGCTCTCTGTTTTTGTTTTCATTCTTCAGCTTTACTGGGGTACAATTGACGGAAAAACATTGACCCCTAAGCCTTCTGTATGTCTTCTCATGGATCCTCACAACATCGCTAATAGAGAAAATCGTGAGAAGCTTCAATCCTTACCCTTTCTTCAGAGGGGAGATCTGGGAAGGAGGGGAAAGTAGGGAAAATCAGGGGAGCAGTACTGGCATGTCCTTAGAGCAACAGATAAAACCCTTCCAGTCTTCGTTCCCTTTCCCTCCACACTCTTTTCTCCTCTCCCCTCCCACCAGACCTTACCCCCACAATTTTTGTCTTTGCATATGGGAGCCTTGAAAGTAAAGACATGACCAGGAAAAGCACATTGATTCAAACCTCCTGCAGCATCCTGCCTGCCTTTCTGTTTTTGCCCAACCACAGTGACAGGTGATTTGAGGTGATGATAAATCCATGCATTTAAAGCCTTGATTGCCTGAATAAATAGGTTGGATAGCTTCAGTAATTGGATAATTAAAGCAAAATGGAGATGCCAGTGGGGCCAGAAGCTGAGAAAATCAGAATGGCTGGAGATTTCATTTTGAAAAAAATCAAAACCGGAAACCATCACGGTAGAGCAGGTAAAACCCAAAGGTACATATTCACAAGAAATAAATAAATAAATAAATAAAACACCAAGATGAAAGGGAAGAGGGGGCTTGATTTAAATGAGCTGAGATGCAAATAGAAAGGAAAGGCACACTTGAACTTCTTAGCATGGTTTCTCTTAAAGCATGCTGATCCCCAGCTCAGGATTCCAGTGGGGGTTGGACCAGGGAAGAGTCAACAGAGGCTGGAGTGCTCAACTTAATAAGTGCTTCTCACTGCCAGACCCTCCCCTCTCCACATTCCCCCTCCCTGCCCCCCACACTCTGCTTTGCTCTTTTTATCTTCTTTCCATTTCCCTCCCATTCTTATTGCCCTCTAAGTGTGGTCCTTGAGAGCTGTGGTTAAACTCCAAAATCTGTAAAAAACCACCAAAGAGGGTACCCACTGAGACACAGCTGATACCAATCAGACCCTAAGGGGGCATAAAAGGAGGGAACACCTCCATGTTTCTAAAGGGTGGAAACCCACCTCAAGGAGATAAGAGTCGTTCATCCAGGACCCCACTGCCAGACAAAGTTGTCTTCTGCTGATAGCCAGATGTACTCCTCCCAATGCTCCAGCTATGCCCGTCCTAACTGAATACTGCAAGGGTCCCCACCTCATTCAACCCCCTCATCAGGGAGCGGACCGGTGTGCTCCAGCCTCTCCCCCTCACCCCATCTGCTCCAGCCCTCCAGCCACCCCCATCTCCCATGGCCCCTGTCTCTCTCTTCCCTACACTCAGCAACTTTCCCTGGAGATTAAGTGTTTACCGTGCAGAAATGTTCACCGCCACCCTCCCAATCTCACCAGCAACAGTAAGGGAGTTGCACTTGGGTGTTGAGCACTCACTCTGGCACTTAACCCTCAGTATCAACAATGCCTTAACCCTCAACATCACCTTTTGCTTTCCATTTTATTGATAAGGAGATTGAGACCTGAAAAGGATAATTAACTTCTAAGCAGATAGTGATTTCCAGAAGGAAAATCCACACTCATATTGAGAACAAAACCCATACTCTTACTGTATATGATTCCCTTTTGACTTCAGTCATACATCCAACAAAACATTTATTAGGCACTTATTATATACGAGGGACTGTGTTAAGAACTATACCTGTAGAAATGAACAGCAGCATGGTGCCCTCAAGCATATAGAGAAACAAAAATAAAGACTACTAGTAAGTATAAAATGTAGTAAGTTCTTTGCTTATGGTAGGTGCTCAGCGCATATTTGGTTAAATAAAATCACTTGAATTAAACCTTCAAAATCATTCCTATGAAAATAGGCAGCAAATCAGCATTTCTCTGCATGACTGGCTCAGGCAGGTCAAGGAGAATATATGGTAATGGGGGGCAAGGGTCCCTTCTATTACTATTGAAATCACAAGCCTGCCTGAAAAACACAGAGATATTTTTAACCCTACAGCTGAGAGAATTCACCTCCTGTTATCTGTATCTATAGATGCAAACTAGTTTGACAGAGTTCAGGTACAATGTTAAAGAAAGGCTCCATCCATGTGAATACACACATGTATGTTCATGCATGTGTGTGTACGAAAGAAAGATTTTGTGTAAGACTCTGATTGTCCAAGATGCTGTATAATACCCAAAGCAACTATTTAAAGGAAACCCATTCTGCTGAAGGCTAAACAATACTAGTTCCGCTCAAACAAGCTATGAATCATATCCCTCAGACTGGAAACCAAGAATAAAAATTCGGTAATGATCTAGTTAAAAAGTTAAATTAAATGTTCATATCTGTCCTGTGATAGGAAATGGACAGGAAGACCAGCTCCTGGTGACTAGAGGGTAATCCAGTGCCAAAAATTTTACCTGGCTAAGAGTCCAGCACGGAGCTATGAGGGACACACATGAAGTCCATTATTGGCTAAACTGGGCCCTGGGCACTTTCTGTCCAGTATCTCTTTTAATTTTCCCAGTGACCCTATGTGACCCCAATGTTATCTGGGACCTCTAGCATTTCAGGATTAGGGGAAAACATTGCAGAGATGACACTGAAATGGCAAAGGTACATGGTTTGCTTGTCAGATTCCAATACATGATTAACTTGGGTTAGAATAGGGATTTAGTGCTTCGCAGTATTCAGTGAAGAAACTACTGATTCTCATGCTGTCTCTACTTCCTGGGATATGTTCTTTTGATTTACCTTTGAAAAATGTGAATGAATGCTATTCCTGGAGGATCTACAATGTGCTTGGCACCGTGGTAGGTGCTGGGTTGTGGAGATGAACACAGTCAACCTAGTTCTTGAAGTCTTGTAAAGAAGAGATGCCAACAAAATCATTACATGTAATTAGTCACATCATTATAAACTGGTCTCCACTCTGCGGCACTAAGGGAAAAACACAGAAAAGAGTTGTGTCTATGCTCGGTGCAGAGTTTTCAAGGACACAGCACCATGCCAACCCTGGCTGGGGTGGAGGAGGCACAAGAGTCATGGGAAGACCAAGAGAAGAGACCCCTCCAGGGAGAGAAGTGGTGCCAGCTTACACTTTCTACCCAGACAGTCTCCCCCAGACTCTACCCTGCACAGAGCAGAGCTTGGAGACTCTGTGCTTTGTGTTCATTAGCAAGACCCTCGCCTTACAAGGGAGCAATTCAGCTTGGGAAAACTGGTTTCAGCACCCAACGACTGGTGTAACTGAATGTTTCCCTTCTCAATGAATTGCTTTGGCATAATTTAAGCCCAGTCATAATATTGTGGTTCACAGGAAGCTAAAGAGTGACCTTTGTAAGTTGATCAAATCATAAAACTAATGCAAATGGATGGCTGGGGCTTCCAAAGGGGCAGACATATAGGCCTCCTCCAGGAAGCTCAGCCCCAGCTCCTCTCCATGCAAACACAGCTTTAAAGAATTTTTTTCAAAGTCTTTCTTTTTCTTCTGTCAGCCATTAATTCATGACAGCCTGTACGAAGTCCAGAAATATTGAAGGAACACAAGCAGGGGGAGTGGGAGAGGGACAACAGGTTTCCTGTGGAGCTTGAACCCTGGAATGATGACCTGAGCCCAAGGCAGGCACTTAACGACTGAGCCACCCAGGAGCCCCTGGCAGGCAGAATTCTAAGAGTAAATTCTCTTGGTGTTAGTTGTGTGACATTTGGCAAATTAGCTTCTGAAAGTCGCCACTTGGTCATCTGTAAGTGAGGAGAGTAATAGAAGCTACCTCAAAGATAAAGCCTGCAGATTGACCCAGGATACAGAAACGTTGTGCAGTAAAGGAAAACCATTGCTACCATTGCTTTGAGTCCTAGATGAGAATCTTCCATGAAGTCAGAACGACAAACACTTTGAGTTCTTAGGTCTCAAGGTGGCATTGCCCTGCGACTTAGGTGTTGGTTCCTGCTCTATCTGGGAAAATAACTTCCTTTCTGTGGAATAACCAGGCCACCTTATGGGCGCTGTACTGTTTTGGTCTACTATTGACCCACTTTCTTGTTTCTGGTGTTCTGTCTTGCCTGGCCTTGAGGTTGGTCCCTTGGTTTGTAGCTGGCTGTCCTGCTTCTGCCTGCTCCTGGACTGTCCCTTCTGATGGACCTGGTGCCCTCTCCTGCTCCACTCTGGCTCTCTTTGTCTGCATCCTAGGCACACCAACGTTCTAACCTGATGGGTTGGAAAAATTGCAGCATCCCCTTTCTTAAAATATAGTTTTACATAATTTCTCAGCTTGAGAAATGCTGAGAAGTCTTCCTTGCAGAGATTCCAAGGATAAGTCTCCAAGTACCCTCTTGCTGAGGGGCACTAGATTCAAATGATTTCGGAAAAGGAATCAGATCCAAGCTGGCAGCCATTTTGCTGTCCTAGGGCTCCCCTTTTCTCTACCCAGTCAAAACCCTGAAATAGGAATGCCACAGCTGCTGAGGCAGGACCACCAGGGATCTTGGCTTCAGGACAGATGGTGGAAGAAGGTGTCTGAGGGTGGGACCACTGGAGCTTAGTGCTGGATGGATGGTAAGATGAGGAGGCTCCGGAGGAAGTTGGTCTGTTTGGCTTTGGTGAAAGAGCCAAGTTCAACTTTTAGACATGTGTGTGTTTGAAGGTTGAATGGATGGATACCAGGCGGCAAGAGGGTCCTTTGACCACAGAAATCAGAAATGAGGGAGCGTTTTAGTTTTAAACTTGACTCTCTTGTCCACTCCTGGTGAATTTTGGAATTCACTCTCTCAGAAACAGCATGAAAGCATACACTGTATTTGGGGGCCTCAAATGTATTCCCAGGACTAAACAAAAATTAAAATAAGGTAAAATAAAATGAGAAGATTGAAGTAAGAAAATTGATTTTTCTAATGCTAGCCCAGGGCATTCGATTTGGGGTTCTGCTAATTGCTGAAAGAGGAGAAATGGGGGAGGGGGTAGAGAATGCACCTCAGGGTTCTGAGTTAGTGATAGGGTGTGGGCTGGGAGACCTTGGCCCTGGCTGAGAAAGAAGATCTATCACATCAGGCTGAAATGGAGAGAAAAATTCACCTGTTCTATTTCTTGACTTCCGAATGAAAGCAACAAAGCATACAGAGAACTAAGTTTAAATCCTGGCTCTGCCCCTTACCAGCTGTGTGATATAAGGCAAGTTATTTAACTTCTCTGAGCCTCAGACTCCTTGTCTGCAAAATAAAGAAAATAGTGCACAAAGGGTTTTTTTTATTCATTTGTTAGGGCTGCCATCGCAAAGTACTGCAAAGTTAGGGTGTCTTCAGGAGGTGCTGATTATCTAGAAGTTCAAGAGGCTAGAAGTCTGAGATCTAGGGTCAGCAGCACAGCTTCTTTCTGAGGCTATGAAGAAGAACTCTGTTCCATGCCTTTCTCTTTGTTTCTGATGACGTGTTGGCAATCTGTGGCAATAATCTTTTGCATGTAGAGACATCACCCAAATCTCTGTGAAACCATCAGCGGTTTACCTGCATGTAGGATTAGGGAAGGTGCTGAAGAACCCATGCCCGTGGTCTGGGGTTTTCTGTGGTGTTAGCAATATCATGGTGATAAGACACTTGAGAGCACTGGGTGGGGAACTGCCGGTCTGGGAACTGGTGCAGCCCCTTGCTCTGCCACAGTCTTGCTGTGTGACCTTGGATAAGCTTCTTCCCCTCTCTGTGCTTCGGTGGCCTCATCTGTAAAATAAGTGGCTGGAATGCCTCTTCTCTGTGGACCCTGCTAGCCCAACATTCTTTGATATTCTGATCCCCACTCAGGTCCAGCCCCAAAGTCATTGGAAGGAAATTCTGCTGAATTATAGGTGTCATGAGGGATAATGCTGTCCACAGCTTAGATTTCTTCCTGGCTGAACTGCTGCTGTGCTGAGGTTGTGCCTCTGGATCAGGAATTGGAAGGGAGAAAAAAGAAGGAAAGATCATCTGCTTGTATCTAAAAAAGAAAGAGAGCAAAATGCTAAGCCCAGATCAGTCTTCCTCCTGCCCATCTTTGAAGCACAGATAGGCACTTTCCCTGAATAGTGTGAGTGAGTGTGATGAATGAGGCTATTTGATTAAGCAGGATGAAACTGGCGAGCCAGCGTTCCCTGTGTTTTAGTTTGCCTAATGGCTGTAATCAGAAATCACGCCGTCATCTTTTCAAAAGTGGAAGCCAGTGGTGAGGCTCACAGGTAGTTGTGTGTCTGCGGTTCTTTTGAAGACCCCACATCTCTCCTGGAGCCTCTGCGAGATTGAGTCTGTGGAGGGGTCTCTAATGAAGTCTCCACCAACACCAAAGTAATTGGATCACTTTGTCAATTCAGTTAACAGCCCATTGGTTCAATTTCCTTTTGTAAATTTAGATTAGATAGCCAGTACCTAGGACAGTCCCTGGCACCAAGTAATGTGCTTCAAAAGTATTTATTAAATTAATTAATCAGTGAGTGACAGGAACAATGAGGGAGTGCATGAATAATGGATGGAAGCCTTGTAGGTAGGGGGGAGAAAACGTACGGATGAATTTTTGCTCTTTCTGTCAAATTGACATTGTGTTTGATAGGACGTGATAGGTATTTGTGATGTAGACCCCATCTGTTTATTGGTTTTCTTATGGATTAAAACAGAGATTCCTACTTTTGAGCCTTGGGTCTTTCCCTCAGTTGCTGTGTAAACTTGGGGAAGTTGCTCAGCTTGTCTGTGCTTTAGTTTTCTCATCTCTAAAATGAAAATAATAGCAGTACCAAGCCTAGCTCCTGGGGATGGCGGGAGGATGGGAGATAGTAAGTGTGAACTGTAATTACACTCTGTGGCCCACGGACCTACAGATTAGTCTAGATGAGAATGCATTAGAGAGCTGCCTCTACAGTGTGATGCAATGACATCACAAGGCAAGGAGTCCTTCTCTCCCAAATACCATGCCACTGAGCCAGTAGTGTACCTAAAATTCCTACTCTTGGAATTCCCTTTGGGAAAAAGAAGAAAGAAAAAAAACAATTCCCTTTAAGCTAAAGAAGTCCCACTGTTGATATGAATGACATGAGAAGGTAAACTTATTCAGTAATTAACCACTAGTTATTTCCCAGACTTCAGTCTACCTTCAAAAGACTGGGTTGTATGCATACATATTAATGCCTTGGCTTTGGAGTCACTCAGTTCAAATCTGGGAGCACATGTGGCTGTGTGACCTTAGACAGTTACTAAACGTCTCTGAATCTCTGGGTACTCAACTATAACCAGCTAATGATACTTCTTAGTGTTCCTATGGGGATAATACGAGATAATGTACATGAAACTATTTGCATATATCACTCATATTCAGTTAAAGGGTGTGATTATTATTACCATGATTTTTCTCCCATTGAAAACGTGTTCATAAAAACATTATTATGGATGAAATGTTTGTGTCGCCCACTCCCATGCTTATATGCTGAAGCCCTAATCCCCGATATGATGATATTAGGAGGAGGAGCCATTGGGAGGAAATTAAGTATAGATCGGGTCATGATGGTGGAGCCCCCAAAATGGGATTAGTGCCATTATAAGAAAAGGAAAAGATTCGATGCTCTCTCCGCCCTGTGAGGACATAGCGAGAAAGTGACTGTCTGCAACCCAGTACAAGAATCCTTACCAGGAGCCCAGCCATGCTAGCACACTGCTCAGACTTTGATGTTCCAGAACTATGGGAAATAAATGTCTGTAGTTCAGGCCACCAAGGTATATGGTATTTTGTTACAGCAGTGCAAGCCGACTAAAACAAACAGGAAAGGCAATTCTCAAAGGTTTTCAATCATATTTGGAGCATAGCAACATTATTGAAACAAGTTTCTGCTCCCAAAATGACCACTTTGAATCACACCCCTCATCCTTATGTAGCTCCTTTCCCATCTGCCACAGATCAGTGACCGTTGATTGGCCTACACTGGCAAATGGTTCTGGAATACACAGAGGGTTACGGAAGGTCTCTTGAAAGATATAGTCTCTGAATGGGGTTCAGAGAGATGAATAGGATGGGGTGTGAAGCGGGGGAGAAAAGTCATTCCTGTTTCCTTGGGACTGTGGCCACTTTCATGAGTTCCTGGTATCCTGTGTCCCCCTCCTCTCACTTCCCACCCTGCTCTCCATCCCCCCACCCCCATTTGTGCCAAAGAGAGCCAAGGAGAGAGATCTCTCCTTCTCCTTCAGAAACCTCTGTTTCAGTCATTTGTTCCCAGCATTTTATGGTTCCAACGCTAGGAGGCTCCTCCGTGCACCTTGCACCCTGGCCACCACATCTGGGATCAGGCACTTCCTCTGGAAGATTCCCAGGCTCAAGAAGAGAGCTGTACCAAGCAAGAGCAGGCAGGGGCGCGTGAATTCGAATCTTTTGCTGGTTTTAGAGATTGTCTTTCTCTTTCGACTGGAATCTCGCCTTGCCACTTGGCCCCAGGATGGAGTCAGAGATACCACAAGGTCTGGAGACCCAGATATTCCCTCTTTGCTCTATCAGAGGAAAGGGGGGAATCCGAGAGGGGCAGAGAAAGAGACACACCAGACAGCAAAACACAGCACCGTATTTCGGTTGCCGCTGAGAAAAGGGTTAAAGAGATTTTCTTCTCAGATCTTATGGAGATCATTTTATGGCTCCAATCTCAAGGGAAATGAGCAGTTTGCCCATTTACCGTTTCCTATCAGTCGACCATCTGTAGGCACCACCTTTCACAAAGAGCTTATACATTAACTGGTCACTTTATCATCATAATATATTTGGAAAAATCAAAAACCAGCTGTTAGAAAGCCATAAACTGGAGACTTTATTACATATTGTTTATCATTACTTTAGTATTTGGAGATTCATAATGCACGGACTTTGAGATCTATCTGTATTGCCAAGGAGGCCAAAGTTTATTTCCCTAATAATATGCAAATGGAGCCTTTATACCAGATAATGAATAATCACTTTAGATTAAAGGCTGAATTTTCTTTTAGTGGTACTGGCAGTGCAGCCTTTTGCATGCAGTTAATAATTAATTTAAAGAATTACCACTTCAGTGAGCCCTGCTTACATTATTTATTAAGTGTAATTAAAGTATTTATTAGTCAAGTAATAAATGAGGGACAATCCCCAGCACCTTCACAGTGTTGTAAAATAATCACAGACCATGTTTATCTGCAAAACAAGACTGAGTGTGGCTCAAGTGTGTTAATAGATTATTCGTGATCATTCCATGTACTGGCAGTGTCCCTCAATAATGGCTGTGTGTCTGGCGTGCCCACCTGCTTCCATCACTTGGCTCATTCTACAGGAAATGAGTGTCTTGGCTTTTTCTCATTGTTGATTTGTGTGTGTCGATTTGGACGGAAAATAAAGGGGATTTCTTGGTTTAAGCGAGCATCCCCCATCCACCGTGTTGGTGCAGCTCAGAATGGCTGCTCCTAAAGGGCTACTGAAAATATTACCTATACTTAAGATGATTATTTAATTCTTGTCCAAACCGGGACAAATTGGGGAATGAAAGGGGATGTTATTAATAATATGTAAATCGAGAGGGTTTTAGGCAAACCAAAACTGAACCTCTAAAAATTAGCATGGCCTTTATCCAACTAGCTGGGTGGTTTTTACCAGGCTGTGAATATAAAAATCACCTTTTACCCCTGACTGCCACTCACCACGTAAGGTTTTAGATAGAAAAATGGACCTCTGCTTTTTCTCATTTTCAAGCAACTTTGGGCCGCCCATAGTCTCCCCCGGGAAACCTTTCCCAGTCCCTTCAACCAGAAATGACTACTCCTTCTAATACCCATCACATTGCTTAACCCGCTGTTGGTGCCTATCTCAACGGCTCACAGCATCTTTATTTATGTATTTATTTTTAACAACTCCATGAAGAGATTGTAAACTCTTTACAGAAGGAGATGAATTATACTTGCAGATTTTTAGCGCTTCCAACATCCTTACGTTGGTGCCTTGCTAAAAGCAGGTACATGGTAAACATTTACTAAATAGATTTTATAGTTGGGAAGCACAATCCCTTGTCTTTCTAATCAGCAATGAAGGTAAAATTTCAATCCAGAATCCCTGACCAGAATCTACTCCTGAGCAGATGAGTCGGTGGGGGGGGGGGGGGGGCATAGCAGAGGAAGGTGTGACTGGCAGGCCCCATTCCAAGGGCTATTCAAGTCTGCCTGCTTGACAGTAGATTACTTGCAAATCACTGAACAGAGTCTCAAGGTCCACTCTGGTCAGACCAATGCCTCACTGGCCCTAGAGCATCATGGTCAGCTTTTGTTTTCTAAGTCCCTTCTCTGGAAAGTTCTCCATCCTATGCTCTGAGAAGAGCGAATAAAACCTACCAAAGTGTATATAAGGTAAGAGGCTTTTCTGAGGTAACGTAGACGATTGGTTCATCTCTGCAAATTTGACCTCTTCATCTCCACGAACCCCACCTACCTCATGTTCCACCTCCACTCCAAAGACTTTTCCTGAGCACCTCTCTGACCATTTAAAAGTCTGCATTGTCCATACCTCTCATTGCAAACCCTTTACATTTTGGGTTGCCCTAAGCTTTATCCACATATACCTCCAGCCATCCAGAAAAGAGTGATGTGCTCTCCCCTCCCTGTAGTTCCCCACAGTACTGGACACACAGTGCTAGTAAGTGAAGAAAGGAGAACCAGACCTCACCTAGTTTTCCCAGAACGCTTCCTTCTCCTGCCTGCCTTTCTTTAGTCTCCCTCCCTTCCCAGAATCCCCCCTGAAAGCTATTGTCACTTATCAAAAGATACTCTGTATTAAGAAGGAGAGGAAGTGATGTGGGGTCAAAGTTAAAGGGGGCTGAATGGCATTTGAGAAAGCAACCCCAAAGAATCAAACTTCATGTTTTAATAATAGCCAGTACTACTGGGCCCAAACTTGCGGGCTTATAAATTGATTTGTCTTTGGGCCCCTTTACAGAGCTGTTTCTAGGCGACCGGCAGGTGGGCCGTATATCATGTGCACTCGGGCCTCTTGCTGTGGCAGCCTGCTCCTGACCTCTTAATCAAGCCGAGTGCCAGGCCACGGAGAGGAGATGCGCGATCACTTATGGAAACACCCAGCTGGCGTCAGGCCCACAAACCATCTGTCTGTCTCACTTTGGTCAGACTGACTGTCTGCTAATGCCCCCTTCTCCTATGAGCCATTTATATATTTCCCCAGCCTTTTTTTTTTTTTTTTAAACTGGAAAACAGCATTATTGGACCTTTTCCTGCTCTGCTTGGTTACAGCTGTGAATCACAAAGTTTGAAATCAGTCGAAGATGAAGTCGACCGCGTATTCTGCTTGAGTGGGGAGAGGTCCCAACTGCTGATCTAGACTTGTTTGGTGTTTGATCCTTTATTTATCTATAAATTTGACATGGCCCTGTTAGGAAACATCTTTCTGTTGTTCATTTTCTCATTCATTTTGTGTTGCCAAAGGGAAGGGGCCTTTGCTGAGTTGTAACCGAAGGTCAACATTTCTTCTTGGCCTTGTCAAGAGGTAATCAATGTAAAGACAATACAACATGAGAATTGCACCCAGCTGGTAGCAGCGGGGATGGGACAGAGGTAATAGAGATTTGACATAATTCCCCTTGGCTCTCTGCTACTTACTGAAGTCAGTAATAGATCACAAATATAGAGTAGTGAACAGAGCCGATGAACCTGGGGTGGGATCCTTGCCCATCATCATTGTTCCACTCAGCTAGGATTGAGCGAGTACCACAGGGCAGAAAAGCACCATGGCTTCTGAACAGAAACACACAATCCCTATACCTACAAGGTAACACTGACAGTTGGTTAATCATCCAATCAATAAATCAATATTGACAATATCCTCCATGCCTGTCTTGGTTTGAGTTCCCCAGGAACAGACCATATAAGGATGTGAGTGTACACTGTTTACCTAGGAATTGCAGGCAGCACTAGGAGACAAGAACAGGAAGTAATATAGGGAAGAAAAGGCAATGAATAAAGTAGACATGACTGATTTAGCCAGCTACTGCTGTGGGCCATGGAGCCGAACTCTCAAGGAGACTCTGGGAAATAGTGCAAAGCACATGGTTCAGAACCACTTTAAGGAGTGATGGAGTTGGGATGTTTATCACCAGCTTCAGAGATTCATTAGTTTGAGGGCTATTGCTGGAAGGTGGTAACTCTTTGAAACTCTGGTCTGCCATATATACAAAGAGCAAGCTTTCCCCTACTGAGGGTGAAGGAGGAAGAGCCCTCAGGCACAGAGAGGCAGCTACTGATATTTGTAAGTTAGCTGGAGCCCACTGAAGGGTCCGGGGAGTAGGGCAGGGCCCTGAAAGCACCTGTTACAAAGCTGATCCCTAAGTGAGAGAGCAAGAAACTGAACATACACATTCTATGACTTCATGCAATCAATTTGGAAGGATGAAACTATTAGAAAGCAATCCAAAAATCAAGCACTAAGTAACATAATGAAGACTGAGAAAAAACGGAAATTCAGGGGAAGGAAAAGTAACTGTCCAACCATTGGGAAATCTTATGAAAAAAAAAAAAAAACTTAAAATTAGAGGTGCCTGGGTGTCGGTTAGGCATCCAGCTCTTCATTGCATCTCAGGTCATGATGTCAGGGTTGTGAGATCGAGCCCTACTTCAGGCTTCACACTCAGTACAGATCTGCTTTAGAGTCTCTCTCCCTCTCCCTCTGCCCCTCCCACTCATGCACTCTCTCATTCTGTCTCTCTAAAATAACTCTTTTTAAAAACCTTACAATTAAATTAGGACTTGAAGAATGGATAGAATTTGGATTATGGAAAGGAGGGAAAGGAAAGATGGGTTAATATTATTTATTCCCAAAATTGGATACAGAAAGCAATCTGAAAAATAAATAATCGAATTGAGTTCAGTGAACTTTTCCCTCCTATGCACATTTACATGATCATCTTAGAGATAGTTTACCTATATCCATGATTTCACTCTAAAAGACCATTTTAGTTTCAGTTTCTTGCAATCTCAATTCAGTGGCCAAAGAAATTTGGATCAGATGACTTCTCAATTACTTTCCTATCAGAGATTTTAAGAATCACGAGTCATCAGTAAACTATTCAAAGGACCAATGATATTCTATTTTGAAAGATCGTCTTGCTGGTTATGTGAATAATTACCGCCTGCCTTATCTATTTGCCCATTCAGCAAGTCAAACCTCGGTGAAACAGAATATTTTAGAATTTAGGGGGTGTTCATATGAAGAGTGGGGACAGGTCTGTCTCATGCTCCTTTGACAGAGGAATGGATACATGTATAAGAGATGTCCTTGGCTGCTGGTTTGACCCTCCATGGGAGGCAAAACAGTGTTTGGGTTTAGCTGAGAGCTTGGACTCAGAGAAGACTGGGTTTGCATCCCAGGTCTGCCGTTTGCCAACTTCATGACTTTTGCAGCTTGACCCCTGTAGACATTAGTTTTCTGATCTCTAAATTGGAAGTAATAGCTTTCATTGTCAGAATTGCTATAGGGATTAAAGTGAAAATGGACAGTGCCTATAAAGTATGTAGCCTAGTGTCTGAAAAATCCAATGTTCAATGATAATGAAAACAGTGTGTTTTAAAAAAAAAAAAAAAGAAAGAAAGAAAACCAAGGTGCATTATTTGTAGCCATCAATTGTACATGCCCTTCTGGTTTCAGGGCTTCTTACTGCTTAATTTTACATACCACATACTAAGTCCCTAATATTAGTTCATACCATGTAGGAGTGAGATGGGAATGTGCTATTTCTGGCTGCATACTTTGCACATTAGTCCATACATGCACTTTAAGCTCAGGACAAATAGAAAAGGAATCGACTATGTAGGTTAATATCATAGAAATAAGAGCTTTTTTAAAAATTGGCATTAATTTTATGTATTGATTATTTTTCTTGTTGGTTTCATTTTTTTTCTCTCCAACACTATGGACTAGAAAAACACAGTGCTTCTTTGTGAATGTTGCTCCCAGGACAACTACTCTGTGGTGTTGGCAGCAGGTCGCAAGGCAAGGCCGTGAGGGGCCAAGAGTCTGGCAAGATAAGGGCAAGGTCAGACATGTGAAAAATTGCCACAGGGCAAGTAGTAAGCTATGAAGCATAGCTAGGATCTGAGATGGGTCTGAGGAATTCTTCCAGCAGCATCAGAGAGCAGGTCTCAAATGGAGGGCAGTGTCTTTCTCCTTTGTAGTGGTCCAGAGAGGACACTGCAGCCCTGGCATGGACAGCAGCCTGACCCAGGGTGACCACATACTGGTGGCCCAACCCTCGATACTTTAGAGAGCAAGAGGAGGAATTATTAATCACTGCCGAGACAACTGATGCAACCAAGACTGTCCCAGGCAAACTAGGACCTGCAGTCTCCCAGGCCTGGGGTCTTTTTCCTTTTTACTTAGAATCAAACCATTTACGTAGCCCCACTCTGGCTGGGAAGCCCAGCCCTCAAATTCTAAGATCCCAATAGCTGTCAGAATGCTCCCTCTCCTTAATCCCCCTCACCTAGGTAACCCATCCCCTACCTTGATCCTCTTCCTTAGGGATGGATGAGAGGCTCCTATCTGCCTCTAGACAGTCCATTGCTCTCCAGCATCCCCATCTGCAGGCTGAGCCCTCCAGGTGAAGAGGGTGAGGAAGGAAATGACCAAAAAAACTCAGTAATCAAGACGAATCATATTTCAGTGCAATGTTTTTTAAAAATCAAAATCCCAAAAAAACCCTTGAGGAGAAAGAGATCAAAATTTCAAATAAAGACAGGTCAGTAGCAGTACTGTGCCAAGGCATATGGGAGCCTGAAGCAGAAGGAAACAGTCATACTGATCTTGTCCTTAGCTTAAGTCTTGATGTTTCCTTCATTATGGATTTTTGCATTAATTTTTTTAAAATATTAAATTAAAATATTATTTGTCTTGGTGGTGGAATTCTATGGAGGCACCTCCGATTTTGTGCCTCTCTTGCCTCACTCTCCTCCTGGCCCTAAATTTCGTGTAAATAACACTAGCTGACACTCATAGAGCATTTGGTGGGAAGCTGGCCTTGGGCTAAGTACTCTGCTTGTTTAATCATCCCCTCCAGGTAGGACTCCGCCACACAGCTCTGCCTTCACAGTGTTCCCTACTGAAACCAGTCCTCCTGATTACCAGAAACTCCCAAGTCGAGTTACTCTTTCTGAGAAAGTAAAAAAAGCTTAAAGCTGGAAAGACCCACGGAAACACCCTAACTCTTTGCTTCCTTTTTTCGCATGAAAATTTCAGTCTTACTAGTGGAGATATGTGACTGGCCCAGGGTCACACAGCTGCTTGGGACTAGTGTGCATTTATTCATTAACTCAACAAATATTGATCGAGCATCTGCTACATCCTCTCATGTAGACACTGGGAACGGAGTAAGGAACGAAAGGGACGGTGGCCCTGCTGTCACGGAGCATATGCTGTAGTGTGGGAAGGCAGTTAATAAACACACACAGACACACATATACACATATCAGATGAGGATAGGAGCCACGAAAAATTGAATCAAGGTGGAGAGGAAAGAATGGTGGCGTGAGATTGGGGTTTCATTTTGCATAAGATGGTCATTAAGGGATTTTTGGTGGGTGGTTTGAGCAAACACCTAAATGAAGAGAAGGGAAGAGGAAACTATGTGGACAGAGTGGAGGTGATGGGAGCTAGTTCTAGGACAAGGTGCCTCCACTTTAACACTATGGACATTTGGGGTGGGATAATTCTGTATTGGGGGCTGGAGGGGAAGACCTATACATCGTAGGGTGTTTAGGAGCACCCCTGGCCTCTACCTACTTGATACCAGTAGCACATCCCTCTCATTTGTGATACCCAAAAATGTCCTTAGCCATTGCCAAGTGTCCTCTGAGGAGTAAAACTGTCCCCAGCTAGAACCAGAGTTTATGTACATAGTAAGAGGCAAGTGCAAAGGCCCAGAATAGGTCAGGCTCCTCCTGTAGCTCAGAGCAGTGCTCTCTGTCACCTGTCAACCCCACCAGCCCCGAGCACCTACCACCTGCAGAGCCAGCCCCACCCCCGACACACCCTTGTCTCTGATTCATTTCTCCCAGCCTGGCTGTTGGCCATCTTTCATCCTCAAGAGCAAAAGCTCCCGGAGGGCAGCTATCCAGCCTTCATTTCTCTACATCCTGTGGAGGACTGGGCTCCATGTGGGCTGGCTGCATGCGGGCACACTCCCTTCTGTGCCTGCATGGTGGAGACACTGCAAAGAGGGGGAGAGAGCTCAGGAGAACACGGCATCCCAGAACTGCAGCTCAGCCCACGCCCTTTTGTGAATCGCCCTCTCTGCGTACTTAAGGCTGTGCAGCTCTCACAAAGGGACAACATGTGATGCAAGTTCACCTTCCACTCAATTAACCTTGAGAGAGAAGGGTTTTTTTTTTTTCCTCCCCCCAAGAGACTTTTTTTTTTTTTTTGATGACCTTTTTGAAGCATCTTATTTTCTGGGCAAAAAGCCAAATGATACACTCTCTTCCCAGCTGCAGGGCTGTTGTAGATTCTCAAAGCTGAGGTAAAGACAGCCTTTGGAATAAATGCAAGATGGGCAGTGGGGTTGGGGGAATGTGAAGAAATGCCTTATTATTCCATCCAAGATGTGCCTGGAGGGATAGAGTCTACAGGACCCACGAGATGCGGGGACCTGGAGACCTCGGGGCTGCCAGGCACTCCCCCCAATTAGGGAGCATGCATGAATATGAATTTTAAAAAATCAATTCCACTTTGGGTGAAAGTTGAATATTAATAAGTTACAACAAAGCACATCTTGCACAGTATTTTGCAATATATGAAGAGAGTTTTTTTTTTTAACCGATGTAATCTCTGAGTCTCAGCTTCACTTATCAAATAACATTGGATCTTATTTAAGATTGGATCAGTGGGGCAGAATAAATGTTAGAGTATATTTTCAACTGATTTGTTGGACAATGGTACCCAAAGACTCCCCTAGCCCATTCCAGATGTTTAGCATCCCTGATGGTAGGTTTAGAGAGGAGTGGCATCGCCCCCCCCTTTCTCCCCAGTGCAGGGCCTCCATAACCAACTGTGTGTATGTGCAGAAGGGAAAATGAAAGAGAACACCCCGACCAGCTCCACCTCCTCATGGGGTTGTACCATTGGCAGCTCTGGTGGCAAAGGGAGATTCATGAAAGTGGCTGAGTTTGCTTCAGATCCAGTGTTTCCCCCTCTCTCTAAGGCCCAAAGGCAGTTGGGAGACATGTAGAATCTTAGAAAACTTACTCGAAAGCAACAGTATAGAGTCACTGGCTAGTGGCTTGTTTCGTGGGAACTAGGAAGTCATAACTGGAAGTCAGAGGCTATGCTGGCGAAAACACAGAAGAACCACAAGGTCAAGAGTACAGTCACAGAAGCATGGACAGGCTGGCTTCCAATTCTGGCTTTGACACTTGCCCTCTATCCTCATGACCTTGGCCAAATCCCTTTACCTCCCTTTGCCTCCATCCTCCTATCTGTAAAATGGAGATAATAGGAGTAGCTAGTTCTTAGGGCTGGAGGAGAAGGAGTGTCCTGGATTCAGATGCCCTCCAACAAGGAACTGAGTATCAAGGATCAAAAGTGGCCAAGAAGGGAAGCAGGAAGCTGAGGACAAGCACGTGTAGGCTCCCCCTAAAGAATGGTGTTGAGAGGCATGCCAAAGGGCAGATGCCACACTGGGGCTTTGCTCTGGGTGTGAGGGAGTGGAGGGATTGCAGGCTACAGCATGAAGGGAGAGAGACGAAGAAGAGATGCCTGCCCCAGGGGAGGCACTGCTGCCTAACACCTGCCATCCTGCAGCCTCCTGGGGGAGGCCCTCAGGCCAGGATCCAAGCAGCACAAAAGAGCTTTCTGGAACAAGTTTGCAGAAATGGGCACTAATGTAAAGGCATCTCTTTAGTCCCAGTTCCTACTATTAGTCTCCATTTGCTGTCACAGGATGAAGGACCAGTGATTTGTGTTCCATGAAAATGTTCTTCCCGGAACATTAGGAAAGGAGAATTGGCATCATTGCAACACCCAGAGTGGCCCTGAGGCTTCTGGGCGGGGAACCCCCACTCGGGGTGACACAGGAAGAGAAGCCTTTCTCTTCAGGCAACTCACACCCCCAGATCTACTCACCCCAGACCCCCTGCTAAAGAGTCTTTTCTTCCTGACAGTGTCTTGAAATGATCGACTAGCCAGGCGCTGATTTCGGTACAATCTCTGCTGTCTTGTCAGCTGTCCGTACTTCGGTGAATCAGGCTAGAACTGGGCAAGAGCTTTGAATATTTCCAGTCTGGCTCCTCTAGAAGCTCTCTCTCCTCTAGGAGCCGGAGAGATTTTTAATTTGCCCAAGAGCACATTCGCCAGCCACATGATGGTGTCTGAGCCCCATGTCCTCATGGGTTTGTGCAGCTGGGACAGCATGGTAGAGGTAGAGACACGTCACTCGAAATCTGGATGGTGTGCCTCATGACCTTTCATAGCTGTGGCCAAGTTAGAAAACTCACAGGATGTTTGATGCAAGAGAGTGTGCTGATGTACAGAAAACTATACCTCAGGGTACAAATAACAGTTAAAAATAGGACGATTATAATGAAGTGCTCTCTGTATAGCAGGGGAAGATTCCAAATGGGAGGACTATGCATGGCCATCGGATCTGAGCTAGGGTGGACTTTTAAAAATTTTTTAATTTAAATTCAATTTAATTAACATACAGTATATTACTAGTTTCCGAGGTAGAATTTAGCGATTCATTGGTTGTGTATAACACCCAGTGGGCATTCCATCAAGTGGCCTCCTAATGCCCATCCCCCAGTTATCCCATCCCCCTCCTCCCCTCCCCTCCAGCAACTCTCGGCTTGTTTCCTATAATTAAGAGTCTCTCACAGTTTGTCTCCCTGTCTGTTTTCGACTGATTGCACTGGAGTGGATGTGTAGAGATCCCTCAGTGTTTCCGTGCAGCACTTTTGCTGAGCAAGTGAGTCCATGAAGGTCATTGTCAGACCCTAACTCCCTCCAGGAATGAAGAGTGCCAGCCAGCTCAGGTAGGAGACACTAACCTGCCATTCATCGCGCCAAGGTGCCCTACATCTTGCAACTGTCTATTCCCAGGGCCTCTTCCAGTGCCTGGTACACAGGCTGCCCAGAAATCAGCTAAGGAACATATGTTCCTACCCTGGTCTGACGTTCGGGGACTAGATTTGGAAGCTAGAAGTGCTCATGCTATGACTTCATTCACTTCCGTGGGTGGCTTTCATCATGGCTTTGAGGGAGGAACCCCTCTTTGGATGAACCTATGTATATGGGGTGCAGGCCTAACCTGGTCGAACCAGAAGATGAGAAATCTGAGCATTCAGTCTCCTCATATGTCCCATCCTTGTCCACCTTCTCCAGTCACTAGTTCATTCTACATTCTGGGCTCTTCTAATTTCCTTTAATACTCAAAATTGCTCTCAGAGACAGAGCCATTAGGTTCTGAGGGATTGAGAGGCCATTTTCATTGAGCTATAACCTGTTACCTTCTCAAGCATATTCTCATCTGACAGGAAACAGTGCAGCATTAAACATGGCGCATCTCAGGCAGCCACAGCGTCAGGTAAAGGGGGAGGGAGAGGCTGAGACGCCTCCCTGACAGCCCTCCACAAATCACGCACTGACCCCTCACCTGTTTTCCCCACCACCGCTTCCATGCTGTACCTTCCTACCAGAGTCTTTCCACAGGTACATATTGGGGCTGCCCAACTCACCTTGGGGGGCCAGCCCAGAATTTGTGGTTCACACTGTTCCCAGAGCCCTTCGTGAGGGGAGAATATCCTTTTGTGAAAATTGCAGCCTAGGACAAAATAGCATTACAGTCTAGGTTTAAAAAAATACTGAGGAAGCCCTAACAAAATCTACTCAAACCAACAACAGAGACTATGCACTAAATAAAGAGAATATCAGTAACATTTCACATATCTTAAATTAACAATAATGGATCCCAGTGAGTTCTGTGCTATTAATTCCATTTACCATCTTTCCCTCCCTGGAAACTTTTCACATTCTTCCTTCGCTGCAGCTTTAATGAGATACTTGTAAATTCATTTTGCTTTGTTGCAGAAAATACTCACCCTAAGAAGCATTTGGAATGTGTGGGCCTGGTCCTTGGGTATCTTTAAGATTTTATTGGCTCCTGCCTCCTGGGTCTCGCTGTGTGACTTGGAAGCTGGAGAGAGAAGAGGCTTTGGCTTGCCTTTATTTAACTTACTTGGATGCCAATGGAGATTTCTCAAACCCTTGCTCAATGCGTACTGTCATAGGCCAGGGGCACCTGCCCCGGTCATTCCCACCAGATTTCACCTCTCACCTCCCTCACTAGGCCAGTCAACATTATTTTCCCCAGTTCATCTTCACCCTCCCCCCAAAACTTTATCTCTGTTTTCTGTTTCCTGCTGCACTCTTTCCAAGTCCTTCTGTTTCTTATTATTCCCGACATTGACAACCTGCCAGTCCCAGCGGCCCTGGCTGCTGAGCAGACGTGCAGAAGTAAACCGGAGTTCGCTAGTTTTTATTGCATCAGGGGAACTTGCATGGGGGAGAGCATGACTGTGGTCACCTCTCAGAGATGCTCCTTTGCATTAGGGACATTGGAGAATGTGAGGGTGAATCTGAGTGACAGGGTCACCTCCAGGAGCCGCCTCGTTTGGATGTGATTGAGTGATTTATTAATGAGAATTGCATTTCTCTCTCTTCCCCCTCAGCTAGGAGCAGCATTCTGAGCCATCCTCCAGTAGAACCAGACTAATCTCCTTTTTTTAGGACCTACTCTAATTTAGTCTAGGCCTTGGGAATCTATCTATCAACTCTGCTAGGAAGCCTCACACTGATACTTGAGATCAAAGTGTCTAGAATAGTTTTGGCTCTCTAAAGAGCTAGTTCTGAAGCAAAATCCACATTTATCGTCAGAGCCAGCCAAATGTTGAGGGAGAACCCACCTTTGCTTATGTGATACAGCATTAAGGGCCATGAAAAGACCTTCAGATGAACTTGCTTCTCTCCTAAGTGCCTTAAAATCACATCGTTTGAGAGTAAGAATATATTTAAGTTAGGTAGCATTACTCACCTTCAGCATTTAAAAAAAATTTTGTTTAGGTTTATTGACTGATTGATTGATGGATTTGGAGGGGGAAGGGCAGAGGAAGAGAGAGAGGGACGGAAAAAATCAAGCAGACTCCAAGGTGGGTGTAGAACCCATCACAGGGCTCGATCTCGCAACCGTGAGCTCAGACCTGAGCCAAACCAAGAGTCGGGCACTTAACCAGCTCAGCACCCAGGTGCCCCACCTTCAGCATTTTTTTAAAGACAGAAATACAAAAGGACTGTAACCCATTCATTCTTTGTAATTTCTATTAATTAATGCTAGATAATTTTCCTCTCTGGGGAAGACTGGATGACACAGGACACTGGGGTCATTGCAGGTGGGAATCCAAAGGGAGCACAGGATGGGAGAGATACAGAGGGTGGAGGAGAAAACCCAAGAGAAACTTCACAGTTTCCCCAGGTGCCAGACTTGCCTGAAAGAAATGCAGCCCTCTCAAAGCACCCGAAAACATCAAGCTATCATTTAGAAAGTGACAAACCCCAAGCAAAACAAATCAATGTTTCTGTTTTCATAAATCCATAGAAAACAACATTTCTTTTTCCCTCTTCAGCAGTTTCAAACACAGGGCAAATATTTTCATACTACTCCATAAATCTGGAGTCTGTTGAACTATAGGGAATTCCCTCTTCAACTGTCCCCCATAACAGCCTCGAAAGGGAAAATAAAACCTCAGTACCAAAGGCATAGACTTTCAGAGCCAGCCGACTGCTGGAACCAGACCCTTGTTTCCAGAGCCTTCGGCCAGCCAGCGTCCTGCATGCCGAGCATGCGAGGGCCTTGTAGGCCGTCTAGCAGGGCCTGTAATTTCCCCGGTTTTAGGGCCCCCTCTTGAAGCTGCCAGGCAGGAGGTATATATTGTTCACTAGAGCCTGAGGGTTTCGAGATATACGATTTGAAACAGAGCCGAGGAAGAGTATATAGACAGAGATGCTGTTCTGCCTCAGTGACTGTTCCAGGTAATTGAAATAGATCCTGTAAGGACTAGGACCAGTCTGAAGTTTTAATTATCTAATAGGAAACCTGTTTAGCTGGTGGCGTATACTTCCTTGCTAGCAGGATGGTGGGAAAGCTTTGGAAGCAGGCAGCTTGACGCTGGAATCCCAGACTTACACTTAAAAATGTGAATAAATCCTAAAAGGTTTTGTGGGGTTTTTGGTTTGTTTTTCACATCTTTGGACTTGACTTTTCTCTCCTACAAAATGGGGTAATTCAGAGATGTCTGTGAAACATAAGTGAGGCTCAGAGCAGACTGCTTGTCTCCTACTAGCTAGTAGGTTTCTGAAGTAGACAGTTTCTGAATTATCAGTCACATCATTGGAATTATTCCTCCCTTTTAAAACAAAATATGCTGGGGCACCTGGGTGGCTCAGTGGGTTAAGGCCTCTGACTTCAGCTTGGGGCATGATCCCAGGGTCCTGGGATCGAGCCCCACATCGGGCTCTCTGCTCAGCAGGGAGCATGCTTCCCCCACCCTGCCTGCCTCTCTGCCTACTTGTGATCTCCGTCTGTCAGGTAAATGGATAAAATCTTAAAAAAAAAAAAAAAAGAAAAAAAAAAAGAAAAAGAAATGCTGAACATGCGTTAACTTTTTGTTTCCCTTTGGGTGGATATTTGATAAATGTTCATTTTTTTTTATTATGTTCAGTTAGGCACTCTACAATACATCATTAGTTTTGTTTTGTTTTAATTACTTTTCAGTGTTCTAGAATTCATTGTTTATGCACCACACCCAGTGCTCCATACAATGCGTGCCCTCCGTAATACCCACCACCAGGCTCCCCCAACCCCCACCATCCTCCCCTCCAAAACCCTCGGTTTGTTCCTCAGAGTCCACAGTCTCTCATGGTTCGTCTTCCCCTCCAGTTTAGTGTTCAGTGATCCGTTAGTAACAAATAACACCCGGTGCTCGTCACAGCACGTGCCCTCCTTAATCCCATCACCGCGTTAGTCCCTCTCCCCCCCACCTCCCCCCGGAAACCTTCCTTTTGCTTCCTGGGGTCCAGAGTCTCTCATGGCTCTTCTCCCTTTCTGATTGCCCCCCCTTCAGATTTCCCTCCCTTCCCCTATGGTCCTCCACACTGCAGCTTGTGTTCTACGTATGAGTGACACCATATGCTGATTGTCTTTCTCCACTTGGCTTGCTTCACTTCGCACAATCCCCTCCAGTTCCATCCATGTCAGTGCAAGCGGCGGGTCGTCATCCTTTCTGCTGGCTGAATGATATTCCACTGTGTACAGGGACCACATCTTCTTCATCCATTCAATCTGCTGAAGGGCATCTCGGCTCCTTCCACAGGTTTTCTATTGTGGACATTGCTGCTGTGAACACTGGGGTCATTTTTATAATGTGCTGTGATCCAGAATGCCCTTGGGAGCCCAGGAAGTAGACAGGCAGGTTTAGCCTCCCAAATAAGCAGGCCCATCTGTACTACCTACATGGTGGCTCTGCTGTCCCTTGTTTTCCAGGAGCCTTGGATCTGGATTCCCTGTAAATGGACGAACTAGGAAGCAGTGGGGCAGAGGGTAATTGATAGGGACAGTCCTTGGGGCTAAAAGGCCTGAATTCAGCACTCTGCAATCTCGCCCTGCAGCCCTGTGGGCTTGGTCTCTCTGCGCCTCAGTTAGGGAAACAGCCAACAAGTCTGGCCCAGCCTCCCAGGGGGGCAGCAAGGATCAGGCTAGACAGTGCACGGGGAGCCTTGGACAGTGTCTGGGGCAGGGCAGATGCCCAGCACACGGCAGCTCTTGTTACTAACTAATGGCCACAGAGGAACAGCAAGGCTATTCAAGCTGCATCTTTACATTCAACCCAGTACTGAGCCATGATCTGGTCACAGCCACATCCCCGGGGTCTTCCAACCCTTCCATCATCCTTTCCGCAAAGCCCCATTTCCACTTGGGGTCTCTACCCGTTGAGTGAGGCAGTACCCCAGTGCACCATACACAGCATATAGCCTTCCATGAGGCTGGTGGCAGTGGGCCACTAACCTTGGGGCCAAGGGTCTCCACGGGAGCATAGGGAATGTGGCAACGTGCATGCAGCGGGTACAGGGTGCCCTGCCATGAAATGAACCCATGACAATGGTGGCCCCCAGGGGAAGGACGCGTTGAACATAAGTAAGCACTTTTTTTTTTTTTTTTAAAGATTTTATTTATTCATTTGAGAGAGAGACAGTGAGAGAGAACATGAGCGAGGAGAAGGTCAGAGGGAGAAGCAGACTCCCCATGGAGCTGGGAGCCCGATGCGGGACTCGATCCCAGGACTCCGGGATCATGACCTGAGCCGAAGGCAGTCGTCCAACCAACTGAGCCACCCAGGCGTCCCACTTTTTGATAGGCCTTTGCTTCAGTGTTGATGAAAAGAGCCTCCATGGTTGGAACCAGCTGAAAAGGCCCAAATCAGCCTGAGGTGATTAGCCCTGCACCCCCCTTTTCTCTGTAGCTGTGATTTCCAGGATGCTTCATGACCACTTGGCCAGTTGCAAGGACAACTAAATAAAGTATCAGAAGATAACTTGGGGCTCTAACACCTAACAACTGGGTGGCCTGGGTGGAATTACTTGTCTCCCTGGAGGACCCGTTTCCTCCCTCATTCAAGGCAGTGGGGTGCAGAGCAAGATGGGTACTGTACCAGGAGCCTGAGAACTGGAGTCCCTATCCGACCTTTGCTACTTACTAGCTGTCTGACTTCGAGTACCTTTCTCAGCCACTCAGGTCTGCAGACTTCCCAGCTCCAAAAAGAGTCTTGGCAGAAAGAGCTGCACAAGCCCCATGAGCTCTGAAATCCCACTGGCCTCTGAAAAGAAGAGTGCCACGTCACAGCTGTGACTCAGTTTACACAACTGAACAGCATCCTATAAACAGCATCCGGTCAGCTCCCAGCCTGGTGGCTCTGGGCACACTCTCTTCCAGCGATGTTGTGTGCTGAATTAGTTCCAATATTTCAAACAAGGTAAATTCAGAAGCCACCCTTTAAAAAAGTAAAGAAATGAAAAATCTGAATGTATGGCGATGTTAAAGTGTGTGTGTTCGGGGGACGTAGGGGCACAGTGTGCAATTTTTAGTTTCTATTTTTTGCACCTCATTCCTCGCCTCCGTGAAACACTAGCAAGTCTGGAGGGACATTTGCAAATCTGCCCAATGTCAATGTCACTCGTAGAGCAGTCCATCTTCTCTGGAGTGTGTGTGACCTTTGCAGGTTGTCACATCCTGGGCACGGCACCAAGCCGTTCTCCAAAGGGGCTGGCGTGGGGGAGCGGACCCTGAGCCGCGGGGTGGTGCAAGCGGCAGTTTCCGGGCCCTGTGCCAACCTCCAGATAATTGCCAGCAGCAGGAGAGAGGTGGTCGAGGTTGTCGGAGCCTGCCTCTGACAGATAGATGGTCCCCTTCTCACCACCGCAGCATCGTCATGGTGAGAAGGAGAGTAGGGGAGCCAAAACGCAGGTGGGGAGGCGGGGAGCAGGGGGAGGGCAGGAGGGAGGAAGGAAGAGTCTGCGCGAGACAGAGACAACGAAGGGAAGGGGAGAGCTGGAGAAATGACACAAAAGCAAGAGATGGGAATCACAGCGAGGTCAGCTCAAGAGAGAAAGATGTAGATCTGTAGAACGAGACAGAGGGAGGAGAGCCAGAGCCAGAGAGAGCAGTGCAGAAGCAGAAGGAGGGAAGGGGGGACAGGAGCTGTCACAGCGCCCCACCCACTGAAAGCCCCTGGTGAGAGGCGCCTCCAGGGCCGAATGCAGGGGCCCGAGGGGCAAACACAGGAGAGCACCCAGACCAGCTCCACTCCCTCATGGGGCCTCACTGTCAGCTGCTCCGGGACACAGGGTGTTCAATGGAAGCAGCCAGTCTCCCTTCACACAGCAATTTTGTCCCGTCTCTCCCGGGCCCGGGCCTTGGAGTCCATGACGGCAGGGCTATTCCCTTCCTGTCCTTCTCCTCTGGCCCAGGAGGTGGGACAGCGGTGGGGAGGGGTGGGCGCAGCCTGGGGAGAAACTGGCTTCTCTGGCTCAGAGGAGCCCCCCAGGGGAGACCCTTGACTGGGGTAGAGGTGTGAGAAGCCACTAGGTGTGAAATGGAGAGGACTGTCGGGTTGTCAATAACAGAGACCTCACCTAGATGGGAAGTGGAAAAAAAGTGTCGTCCTGGCTTTCAGTGTACCTAAGATGCATCAGTAACAAACACCAACACTTACTGAGCCCCTCATTATGTGCCAGGCATTGGGCTAAGTATTTTGCATAGGCTGCATACTTACCAGCTAATAAAGTCTATAGTTTTATTAAGCCCACTGCGCAGATAAGTCATGTCCCCTGATCCCAGCGGCTTATGCCAGTCAGGCCAGAGTTTCCTGTTTCACATTGATGTGCACAGACTTACTCCTGTACAGTAATATTCACCGGGCATCAGTTCATGTGAGGCCATGCTAGGAGCTGGTTGGTAGGAAAGTGTGGTGGTACGTGGTGACAGGGCGGGCAGAAGGAAAAGATGACGGGTGGAGGCAGGGACAGGAGTGTCGCCCCCATGGAGCCTGGAGTCGGCTGGGGGAGAGAATGCATGTGCATCACTAGCTCTTGTCATTGCAAGGGCAGAGGACGAAGCCTGCAACAGTAGGCTGTGAAGGTCCAGAAGAGCACGAGATTCTTTCTGAGTGGGAGGAACCGGGCCGGCACACGGCATGAGCTTCTGAGCCAGGCCCTGAGGCATGAGTTCAAAATATGAGATTGTTAAGTGCAGAGAAGAAGTGACCTCCGGGTGCATGGGGTTGCCCGAGCAAAGGCACGGAGGCCTCAGAGGCAAGTGCCAGTCTGGAGTCTCGGGCCTTCTTCACATTGGGAGGCCCTCTGATCATGTGGGGGAGCAGTCAGAGACGAGGCTAGACAGGTGGGTTGACGGTGGGCTGAGGGAGGGTTAAGTGCGGAGTGCAATGGGCAGTGACTGAAGACGTCTGAACAGAAAACGAGAGGCAGCTCGGCCCCCTGCACTGCCCTGTGAATGCACGAATGGCCACGTTCAATGCTTCTTTGACTTAACAAATACTCATCATGTACCCACTGTGTGCCTGGCCCTGTCTAGACAGATGGGCATACCGGAGAACAAAGCAGGCCTTTGTTCCCGGCCTCATGGAGCTCTCATTCTTGCAGGGACACATGCATTTTATGCCTTAGTGATGGGCCTCGGTCCATGTGGGCAGGACTCTTAGGATTCAGACACAGACGGGAATCAACCCGCTAGGAGGCCCCAAGGCTGCCATGTACAGGCACCTGGTCTTGGGTGGCCGAGGGCAATACAAGGGCATCTGGAACCCGTGATGAGAAAAGTCACAGATGGGAGGGGCCATATACAACCGGGACTTTCTCGGTTGCAATTAACCAATTAAACTGGCTTCGGCAGTAAAAAGTGATTTACAGGCTCATGTGGCCAGACTCCTGAAAAGCCAGGGTTGGGAGCCGGCCTCATGAATAATGAAAATTGGGGATATTAATGCCACCCATCCCTCAATCTCCATTTACGTTTCTCTGTGGGTGTTGTGTCATTTCCTCAAATTGGCTGTTGTTGAGAATTTGGCATCAGCCCCTACAGCTTCATATCCTGACAGTTCAATAGCCAGACGGGAAAGTTGGCTTCCTCTGCACAGCTCCACTTTGCAACTCCTAGGGAAGAACTCTAGTTGGCCTGGTCTGGGTTATACGCCCGCCCCTTGGGCCAGTCTGATAGCCAAAGAGGTGAGGTTCCATGATGTACCCAGTCTGGGTGACTTGTCCCCCTTCACAGCTGTTAGAGACAGAAGAGGGAACAAAAATCATAGATATCCACTACTAGTATTGTGACAACTTAAAACCCACTTTACTTAATGGACAATTATGCTGAGGGGTGCCCCCAGCATCTCTCCAAAATGCATAATACAAGGTCACTCCTACTCAATTAGTCTGGGACATAAATAGTACTCTCCCCACTCCACCTCCACAAATTACAGTGATAGCACTGAACCATTTAGGGAAAGAGAAAACACAATATGAATGAGCTTTCCTGGAGGAAAGTAAAGCGGACCATTTTAAAGATGCAGTGAGAGGAGTGTGGGGGGAGTGGGTCATTCGAAATAAAACCAGGTACCAGCAAGTTCCAGGGCTCGCCCGAGCTGCCTTAGCAGACTCCTGCCTGTGACGGGAGCATCAGCACGGGCCTGCCATGCCTCTCCCGCCAGCCGCCACCCCCACCTCCCAGCAGGATTGGGAAACTTGGTCAGGAACAGTGCCTTCAGCTAGAGGCTCCTCATTAGCCGAGAAGGCTAGCCCTGCAGGAAATCCTGAGCTGAGGAACAAGAACAATTTGAAAGGATGCAGGAGGCATTAAGCCAGAATGGTTCTCCGGGGGGTGGCGGGGCTAAGTGGAAACTCAGGCAAAGAAAACCAAAGGGGGACCAAGTGGGGCCATCATTCAGGAAAGAAAAAGAATGCTTGCCTTCGGTGGGGAGGGCGGGATCTTCACTAGGAAGGAGAAATCAAAAGCAAAATAAAGAGCCATTTTAGCAAAAATCAATGTTTTAAAAACACACATTCACACTTCCAGAGAGAAGTTCTAGAAACTTAGGCTAGAGACACAGCTTGCCCTGACGTAAAGGCTACTGGACTAGTAGCAGAAGTCAAGGGTCTCGTCTCGCTGGCACCAGTGAGGCACTGACTTTATGTCCCCATTGGTGAAGTGAGCTTATACAGTCTCTGCCTTGCCTACGACACACTGGCCCATGTGGGTCCAACGGAGATGATGGACGGGGAAGCGGTTTTCAAAATATTAAGCAACTCTATTATAATTAATTAGGCTAGGTGAACAATTAGAAAATGACAGTCAGAAATTGGGTCACCATAACCCTGGGAGGGAGGAGGCAGGGAAGGAGGCCTTTTAAGATTCAGGACTCAGGTGAGCTGCCGTCCTGCTAAAGGACATAAATGGAAGCAACAGATTCTCTGTTTTTAAAAAAGGCACATGTGATTGCTAAGCACCTACTATATTCTCGATCCCTTGTAAGATGTCAAGAATAATGCAGAAGAAGCACGAGATACCTCTCCTGAAGCTTACTGTCAAATAAGATGGACACCAACTCCTAGCATGAGTTGATAAAAGCCAAGCTAGGGTGTTGATAATAAAGGTTCAGGAGAGTAGGTATCTGTGGGCTGGTGGGCCAGGAAGGGGTACCCCTACAGTTGATCTTGAGGCAGAATGGGGATAGGTAGGCAGAGAGAAGGGGAGGGAACGTGAGGGACATAAAGTGCAGGTCAGGAAGCCCCTGGTGATGGTATGTGTGTGTGGCATGGTTGGAGGGCGTGTCGGTGTGAGGGGAATGGTGTAGAAGATGGGAATGCTGGACAGTCATTCTGGAAAGGGCATCATGCCCAGTTGCACAAAGCCTTGACTTCAGATGAAGGAACTGATCGTAAAGGAAAGGGAACCCATCAGAGACACTGGATCGAAGGAACTGGCTTAACCAAGTGGTGCTTTAGGAATTCAGGAGCAGTTGTTGAATCAACAGGAGAGGGTGAGACTGGCGGCAAAATACTCAAAGAAGAGTTGCTCAGGAAGGTGGGGGCAATGGCCCGATGGGTGCAGAGGGAATGAAGAATGACACGGGAAGAGAAGGCAGGACTTAGTACCTATCTGCTCGCAGAGCACGAGGTTGTTGTAAAGATGCCATGATCGCCTTGATCCTAAAGAACTGGGTTTGTTACCACGAGATGTAAGCATGTCCTGTGTCCTGTACCTGGCAGGATTGGGGGCAAAGAACTCTTCCTAGGAAAGTGACATTTTCGTGAAGTCTTAAAGGTTATGTGCACCTGCTGTCGGAGAGCATCCAAGGAGAGGAAACAGCATGGGCCAAGGCAAAGGCAAGGAAGGGTGGGAAGGAGAAGCCCCCTATCGTGGGACGTCCCTGAACACATGAAAAGTGGAAGAAGGCTAGAGGAGAAGGAGGCAGGAGCCAGGTCACAGAGGAACTTCAGGACTTTAGGCACCAGCACTGGGGAGCTTGGAAGGCCTTATTATAGCAAGGGAGAGACATCATCAGGATCTCTTATGGTTGTTTGTACAAATATAGGGAGTTGAAAAGTATAGATAACCACAAAATGAATTGTTGTGTGATTCTGAAAGCATTCTCTGATTACACTGAACGGAGGAGATTGTATTAGTCCCTTACTACTCACGTGTCTCTGCCTTTATTTTTATATGTACCACCTTTCAGCATAATAATATGTTACTGTTATTAAAAAAAGTGGGGGTGCATAAATCCTTTAGATATTTAGAGCATCGAGTTTGCAGTAAAGTTCCCATCTTTACATCACTTACTGTTTTGTGCCACAAACTCAGCCTCGTCTGATACATATCTAGATATTAAAATTGGGGTCTCTGCTTGCTGTCTTTGTTTTGCTTTGGTTTGCTGCTTTGCCTTTGCCCACCTTGTATTTTCAACTTTACAGTCCCTTTGTTTTAATTGTTTCCTTATTACACAGCATGTGATTGGGGTTTTTTTATTTGTAATTTAAACTGAGAATCTATTTCCTTTAATTGATACATTTTAGTTTTATCAATTTTATTATGATAAGTACGTTTGGAATTAGTCTTAATATCATGTGCTTTCCGCTTTTATTTCACTTTATGGTCTTTGTTTTGTTCTGTTTTTTAATTTAGTATATGTGGGTTTGTAATGATACTTTAGAAAGTTTTATTTTTTATTTTTAAGTGATTTTCTTTATAGTTTCTAATATAAATATATTGTACTGATCCTCTATATCCTTAGATGTGGCTCCGCGAGATGATGACATCTTCATACTTAACCTTTTCCTGCCTCTCCTTTTCCTATCCTACCCAATTTTAGTTGATACTGCTGCGGCTGATGATGGTGATATCTCTGTTCATCTTAATTTTATAATTTTTAATATATATTTCTTTCTACAGCTTTTTTCATTGGCCCTACCTGGTCATTTTAACCCTGGCTATCTCCCACCTTCTCTCTTTCCTCCCCTCCTGAATTGTGTTAGTTTTACTGGTTTTCATGTTGTTACAGTTTATTAGAATTCATCATTTTCTAGAACCACAATTGCCACATTCTTTTTTATCTTCATGCTAAGCTAAATGGTTAAAAACCCAGCACCAGACTTTCTCCCACCGTTTCTGTATTCCCCACTGGTTGGTTGACATCACAGTTTATTCCAGATAGAGTCCTGGTGACCGTATTTTCTGGGTTATAGCAACATTTGTACTTTAACAAAAGCTCGAATATAACATTTTTTTTAATGTTTTAAATTTAATTCTTAATGAGGTTTTTGTAAGCATGGTTCCACTGTCTCCTAGAATGAGATATTGCTGTGGAAATCTCTGAAACCAACCTAATTCTTTTCCCCTTAGAAAAGACCTTATGGGGACACGCCTGGGTGGCTCAGTTGGTTGGACGACTGCCTTCAGCTCAGGTCATGATCCTGGGTCCCGCATCGGGCTCCCAGCTCCACGGGGAGTCTGCTTCTCCCTCTGACCTTCTCCTTGCTCATGCTCTCTTCTCACGGTCTCCTCTCTCAAATAAATAAAAATAAAATCTTTAAAAAAAAAAAAAAAGAAAAAAAGAAAAGACCTTATGGTTCTGGTTTGGGTTTATATTGTTTGTTTTGGGTTTTTTTGGTTTGTTTGTTTTGATGGTAAAGAGTCTTTCTTTACGTTTTGGGCTATTGGCTCTGTATCTGTATTTTCTCAGACAGTTTATGTTTAGTTTTGGTTTGGTTTGGCTTTCCTTTATATGTAGACTTAAATATCTTATTTCTGGAAAATACGTTGTGATTACATTTCTCCAAATACAATTTCTATTCTATTTTTTTCAGTACTCTTTATCAAATACTGCTTGGTCTAATTATGCATATATATATATAGGTCTATTTGATCTGTTTCATCTTCCACAGCTACCATGTTCTTTTTCTAATCCTTTTCAACTATTCATTTCCATTTTGCTCACTTCAGCATTCCTGTTCTTAACCCCACTTTTCTGAGCATTGTCTGTTTACCTTTTTGTTGCCTCTGATGGCATCTTAATCTCCTCCACTTCCTTCCTAAACTCTGCTAGCTCATTTTTTGTCTCTTTCAGTTGTCTTGACATTTCTTCCTTGAGTTCTTATTTTATATAATTGATCTTTCTTCATTAAGGCTCGTTGTCTTGTCTGTGCTTATTTGCTTGGCCAGTTCCTTTAGCTTTGAGACAACACAGTTTCTTCGTTTTCTCTAATCATTACCTTCTTTTCTTGCAGTATCTTCGTAGAGCTCTTCAGGTGGTTTCCTTCCTTTTTTCATAAGTAACACAAGGCTTGAACTCAAAACCTGGAGACTGAAACCTGAGCTGAGGTTAAGAGTCAGATGCTTAACTGACCTAGCCCCTCAGGCGCCTCCTGATAGTTTCTTTTCTATTCTGACTTACACTTGATGGAGAGAAGCTCTTTCTTAACCAACTATTTTGCAGAAAGTTTATGGGGCAGGATCCAGGCCATGAGAACATCCAGCAGAGCGTCTCTTTCATTTACAAGACTGCACTTTATGACACACAGGGTTGTGTGTATCCATATATAGACATGTTGATTTAACCTTCACTTCAATCCAGAAGAAAGAAGAGATTGGCAGATGCAAGACTGATGAGTACTGAAACTGTCCTCTCCAGTCTGCCTCCCCAACAGACTGTTTCCTGCAGAGACAGCACCCCTAAGTGTTTTCTTGTTTATACCATATTCCCTGCTTCTTGATGGAACCAAACAGGGTCCGGGGATGCTCTCACAGACAGCTGATTCACCATAGACCAGTTGTTTGTCAAAAGATGGTGTCGTTTCGGGCGCCTGGGTGGCTCAGTGGGTTAAGCCGCTGCCTTCGGCTCAGGTCATGATCTCAGGGTCCTGGGATCGAGTTCCGCATCGGGCTCTCTGCTCAGCGGAGAGCCTGCTTCTCTTCCTCTCTCTCTCTGCCTGCCTCTCTGCCCACTTGTGATCTCTCTCTGTCAAATAAATAAATAAAATCTTAAAAAAAAAAAAAAAAGATGGTGTCGGTTCTGTCCTCTTTGATAAGCTCCGTGCTCTGCAAACCTTGCTTGCGGTCTTCGGCGGCAGACAGCCTTCAGCATCTACTCACTCCTGGTCAGAATTTTATTGTATATGACAGCTTTTCCCTCAACAAAGGTGAAATGTGCATTTCTGCTTTTTCCTTATTGTTCTGGGATAGATATATAGAGAATTGGGCAAGGCTTTCTTAACACTGCTATCTTAAAAGTAGAAGTCCCATCTAAAAGGCTGTAAACCCCTGTCTTGCTCCTTCTGAATCTCCAGCACCTAATACCATATCTGGAAAAGAGAAGAGGCTCAATGAATACTTCTTAGGTGACATGAATAAATGAAAGAATGAACAGTTATCAAATATAATAGTTGAGACGTACTTGCCTTTAACACCTCTCTTCCAAAGAACTTCTGGAAAGAGTCTACTGGTTCCTCCTTGCTACAGCATAACAAGGCATGTTTCCCAGGGCATTTCTTATGGTTTAAAGATCTGCCATATTTCTCCCATCTTTCACTATCTTGTCTGAGCATCCTGCTTTCGCTCACTATTGGAACAAAGAGTACCTGGTACACATGAATTCTGTAGGAACACTTTGTGTAGTGGGGGTTTTCTTTCAGTTTTGTATCTAGCCTATTTTTATGGATACATTTTGCAAGTGTTTCTCCTTGGCTTACTTCTGAAATTGAAAAAGCTCTATATCTTCTTTACCATAAATCATCAGAAAATAAAGGCAGAATGATGTCATTCTGTACCCTGTTTTAATAAGGAATGGAGATAATTGTTCACATTTCCCCGAGCCCCCCAGGGTCCCATAGTGGTCTGGACTCCATCCAGATACAGCCAGAGAGGAAGGATCCTTAGAGAAATGGAACACTGCAAGATGCAGACACTCTTTTCAGCCCTTATGAATTCCATGGGGGTCTTTAGCATACATGTGATCCAAGAAAAGATCAGGCTGGCTGTCAGAAAAGATATCGAGTCCAGCTTTCTCTCTGGTCTCCCTTTCAAAGAGAAGAGCCTTTAACTCAAGGAATCTACTTCTTAAGTCCCCTGAGAACAAGATGTATGTCTCAGAGTAGTCTTATGCCTTCTATATAGGATATAATAGGCATTTGGGAAATATATGTGTTAATTTCTTATTGTCCTTGGGATTACAGGTAAAACCAAAAGATGTCCTCCTTGCTCAAAAATGTCCAGTGCCTAATCTGACAAAATTCCTCATTCCTTTAAGAGATATTCAATGGATGTTTTCCTTTCTTATCTTCCTTTGTCTTGAGTCACCTAAATTCCTCCAAATTGCTTGTGCTCTGCACCCTTCTCATTTCTGAGCTAACTGTAGTTGGTTGCCTGTAACTGCCATGTCGAAAGGCACGGAATCCAGAATTACGTTGACTGCCCATGGACTACCCATGCCAGCCTACAAGGTTAAGATTGATAGGACAACAGAAAAAGGAGAGCCTGGGAGATATACACCCATAGTCCTTATTATAAGTATTACAAACAAAAGCACAATGACCAGCCATGTATTCCCACAACCAGGTATATCAATGCTCTTCCTTCCAGATGTCCAGTGCTATTACCCCTATAGCTCACATAACCAAGGCAGAACTCCCACTTACCTGCCTGTACAGCTATGTCCACCCCAACCTTACTGCTGCCCTGGGGGCCTTGATGGGTTTCCAGTAGAGGCCTCAAGCATCCTGCTTTGTCAGGAACAGTACAGCATTTATATCTGGTGTCCTGGCAAATTAAGCATTTGTCCCAATCAAAAGTGATTTTTGTATGACAAGTTATATGCCCTCTCTAGATTAATTTAATACCTAATTTTCAAAAGGCAGCATGAGTCAGAATGCCTCTGGTTATGAGAAAAGTCTTTCTCTTTTTCCCGCCTTTGTAGAAGAACATTAGGATTCACCAGAAGAACGACCTGGGGTTGGTGATTGGGGAAAAGTTGACACAGCAGGGTGTCAACTGCAGGGTGTCCAGAGAGGCTCAGAGAAATATATGTGAGGCTTGAGGGAAGAAACCTAGCCCAGAGATTAGGAGGGAGGGGCAGGACTCCAAGCTCAGGGGAGATATTTTGGGATAATACAGTCCCCAGGTCAGAAAAAAGGGCATTTATGGACAATAGGCATTTTCTGTGTCCTCTTTCCTCCCTCTTTGTGCCTGCACAGTTTGACCAATAATGCACCGGTGATTTCTCTCTGTTATTTCATTTATGGCAATAACTTCAGGTCCTGTGTCTGGTCATAATGGTGATCTATGTATGCCATCTACAGTGGGCATGGATAATGAATCCTATTTTATTTCTTAATTAAGAATTTGAAAGTACCGCAAATTACTGCAATTAACATGGATTTTCTTCCTCATTTATTTACTTATTTAGATGCCTGAAATTGCACCCTTAGCTTAAACCAACCACAGGGTTCAGAGCCTGTTAAAATATATAGCATTCATTAAAATATTTATTCTTCCCCAACAGTGAAGTTGCAATTTGGAAATGGTGGCCATAGCTGTGTATGCAAAATTCTTCCCCCCTCAAAATAAATTATATCCATCTCTATCTATATAAATACATATATATATACATATATATGTATATGTACATAATTCATCCAGCTAATTTAGAAAGTTGAATTTACTGACAGTCCTTCCTCTGACTGAAATAAACAAAGATTTTCAGAAAAGCTCATTATTATTTTAGCTTCAACCAGTGCTGTTGTTTTCTTTCAAAGTTCTTAGGGATTTGAGCATCATCGTATTTTCAGAAGTTCAGGGCTCGCTGAAAGATAGGAAAAACAATTTGAGGGTGGTTGAATTCATCTGACTGACTTCAAAACAAGAGTGCTCTCAATGAACTGTTCAGCATCATATTATCTAGTCAAGCTCAGTCATCATTCTTGGGTTTTTGGGATTTGGTTTTAGTTTTGTTTCTGACTGGTTTGCATAGAGACACACTCAAGAGAGAGTGGTTGACATCAACCAAAAATAGGCCTCAGAAATGTAAGCCAGTAGCCACTCCAGACCACAGCCCGTAGGAATGCAAACGGGTACAATCCTACCAGAAAGCAACTGGGAAATAACATCTCAGAAGCTTCGAAAGAGGAAATCCCTTAGAAATCCAGCTATTCCACTTCAAGGAAATTATCCTTAGGAAAGACTGAAGGGTGTGTACCAAGATGTAGCTATAATGACATGCATTATTGCCCTGTTTATAATAGCAAAATAAATAAAATAACCAATGTACTGCAGTAAAAGATTGAGTAAACCTTACATTGGAATACTAAACAACTCTTAAAAACTGTGTGGTTTGTATTAGTTATCCATGGCTGCATTACCCCAAAATTTAGCAGCTTAAAACAACAAACATATTATCTCCCAGTGTCCGTGGGCAATGGCTGAACTGGGTCCTCTGAATCAGAACGTCTCACAAGCATGCAGTGAAGTGTTTGAACCATCTCATGGTTCTTACTTGGCTTAACTTGGCGAAGATCCACTTCCAGGTTCACTCAAGTGGGTGTTGGCAGGATTCAGGTCCCCTAAGCCTGCTGGTTGGAGATCTCCCTCCGTTCCACTGCCCTCCTTTCTGTAGAATAGCTCACAACAAAGCAGTTGGTTCCATCACCATAAACAAGCTAGAGAACAGGAGCAGGTGAGCAAGACAGCAGCCAGAGTGATTTTGTGACCTAATCTCAGACTGACATCCCATCATTCTTGCCACTTTCGGTGGGTTAGAAGTAAATCAGTCCCACCCGTGCTCCAAGGGGTGCATTCCATGATGGTGAGGATGCAAGAAAACAGAGGTCACTGGGAACCTTCTTAGAAGCTACGTATCACACTGCTGACATGTATCTAGTGGCAAAAGAAAATTCATGATGACTTATTCAATGAAAGAAGAGCAGGTCACCAAACAGCATATGCAGTATGATCTCAGTTCTATAAATGAAAAAGAACAGAAAAAATATATATCCGTATATACATAAGTACTCATGAAACAGTCTATAAATGTTCCATGGGTTAACTAGTGATTATATCTGGATGACAGATGAGTTTTATGTCTTATTTCCCAATATGTTATTTTCTGTTTTTCCTAAATGAACATATATTGCTTGTAAGTTTGAAAATAACACGTGTTATTATTTAAAAAGCAAAGCAATTTAAATCCTCTAAAATTCTTGTTTCTAACCTCCACTGTCCATCTTTACAGGATTGTTTCTTACTTACTACTTGAAGACACCAAAATAGAAGTTCACAAGACTCCTCGTAGACCCCATTGATCCCACTGTCAAGGAAATCGTGAGTATGTTCTAGAACTATAGAAAGTTCTAGAACTTTCTATATTTATGTCTTCTGAAACAAATGTTATCACCAATAATGCTACCATGGAAAAAACTAAAATTATTTTTTCCCCTCTGAGGTCACTAGGACCACATGGGAACTACCTGGGAGAGCTGGGTCCTATGAAGATCTTCCCCTGGAGCCAGTGTCTTCCCAGCTCATGGCTGCTTTCAGAAGCTATGATAATCACATGGTGTCTGTCTTTTCTGAAAAATTCCGACAGGGTAGGTTCTATTTATGTGTCAAAAATAGATCAACCAGATCTGACACTGCTGAACATATTTGCAAGTTTGTAAAAGGAAAGGGGATGGATGAATGAGAAGATAAAATCATGAATAATCCCCCACACTTCATTAGTTTCCCTGTCTCATGCCACCAGGGGGGCCTGAGTTGGGATGCCACTGGTTCTGGGTTGGAAGGACTTCTCCAGCAATGTAAATGTTATCTTAAGATCACTTGCTGATAAAAACTATTATTTTGCCAAACATGGGCTTATTAGTTGTTTGATAAGGCCACTGTTTCTCTATACCTATACAGAGCACAAAGAAGGCTGCTTAGGATGGGTGAGCTGGTATCCATGGAGAAGGAAGGCAGTAGTTTTTTAAATGGCAGGGAATTAGGACCAGGTCTGAAATACTGGTGGATCTCTTCTCATTGGATCTACCGTACAATAGCTGGTGTAACATATAACCTCAAGTCTCAGTGGTTTAACACAAGAGATCACTTTCTCTTATGTAAAGGCCCAAATGGGTGTTTGTCAGAGTGGTGATTCAGAAACCTAGGTGCCTTCTGTCTTGTGGCATCACCATCTTCTAGGGCTTTTGAGGTGTATGCTAGATCTTCTACATCTACCTGTTGGACGGGGAAGAAGACAGTAAATATGGCACACCCCCTTCCTACCCTCTTTGGCCTTCAATTGACACACATTACATCCCATGGATGAGTGCTAGTCACATGGCCTTACCTTGATTAAAAAAAAAAATACCTTGAGTTAGTCCTTGATTGGCAGTCACTTCCCAACAAATCCACTCTGTGGTAGGGAAACACACATCATGGGCTCTGTCAGGAAAAATCATAGCGTTAGAAAGTTCCTGCTGAGAAAATTCTTAGTGGACATTTCTATATCAATCATAGAGCAGGGATCAGCTGACTCATCAATGACTTTGAATAGTGAACCATTCTGCTACATGTGAAGGAACTTCTAAAACCAACTGTAACTCCTTCTCCGGATTAGGGCAACAAGTCCCTGGTAACAAACAAGGTTTTAAAGGTTCAAGGTTGTTCTACACAAGAAGTGCTAAGTATGCCTGCCACTACTGGAACTTGCAGAAAATGCTGCGTTCTCATGATATCAGCTTTAAAACTACTTCTGGGGCATCTGGGTGGCTCAGTCGGTTAAGTGCCTGCCTTCGGCTCAAGTTTTGTGATTCCAGTGTCCTGGGATCCAGTTCTGCATTGGACTCCCTGCTTCGAAGGGATCCTGCTTCTCTCTCTCTCTCTCCCCCACTCTGTCTTTCATGAATAAATAATTAAATCTTTAAAAAATAAATAAATAAAAACACTTCTGTCTGTTCACCTGTCTCTCTCTCTCTCTATCTCAGTCTTAGCCTCTTGTTGTGTCAAATGATAGAAACAAGTTCTACCTCTTAGGGTTGTTATAAAGCCCCAAGGAACTAATTTGAGAAGGGGCATGGTACACACTGTCCCAACACTAGGGACTTTCCCAGCAAGTATCCACATGTGATGAATAATCTCCAAAGTGCCTTACCAGCACTACCACAATTGCTGATTCTAATAATATCCTTGTTACTGTTAAGCTACAATTACAATGATTAGCACTACCGCCAATAATAAAACCATAACATCTCTTCTCAACAATTCTTTACATTTGGGTATTTAACTCTCATGACAACCTTATAAAGTGGGAAGGACACTCACTCTTATCACACCTATGTCACAGCTAGAGAACTGAGCCTCATGGAGCCTAGGTGATAATGACCAAGGTCACATTATAGCCCAGCTGGAGTCACCACTTGACTCTCAAACCCAAGTCAAAATGCTACTACTGCGCCAGATGTAAAATGGGAACTTGCTGGAAACAATGGCATCACTGCAGAGATCTCATCTTACCCCCTTATTGTCCAGATGACTTGTGGATGCCTTTGAGGGCTGATCCTTTTTCTGCTACTGGCCTCAGGTTGTCCTCTCTCCTTCCAGGTTAGTCAGGCTAATTGGACCTGGGTCATGGAGTGGGGGGAGAAGCAAGTAGTAACGGTGTTGGTGATGTCATTTTACAGAGGCCATAACACACGGCGCTCTTGGAAACTGTTCCAAGGAACATGAGCAAGATCCCAGGAAGGTGGGAAAGAGGGCACTTTGCCTCCTCTCTGGTTTGTATGTGGACATCACTGGCCAGTACCACCAACCCTAGTGAGGTGGGTGACAGATTAGAATCCACTTCTGGTTTCTTAGGGTTTTCTTTCTCTTTCATTCAGTTATTTAGGACTTTTCCCAGCCAATGTTAATGATTCATTCTTAAATGACTTTATTCTTTCTATTGGAAGAGAGAAAAAAAAATGATTACCGGTAGCCTTAGGTTTGCAGTCTAAGCTCTCCTGAGACAGTGTTTGACCCTGAGTAGGGGAACTCCAACTGCCAGGGGCGATGAGCTATAGCAGACATGGATCTCCATGTAGAGTGCAACCCCCAGACCCAGACCTGCTGCTCACAGCTGTGACAACTTGAGGGTCATTTAGACGCTGTAGGTCAGGATTGCCGCATCTGTTAAATCAGGTGGATGATGTCCCCCAACACACACCTCCCCCACTTTCTTACGGAAATACTGAGACCTGGGGGCTTGAACAAGTAAATAGACAGAAAGTGCTTTGAAAAGCATAATGTGCTGAATAAATGTAGCAAGAGTCATCATTATCACTGCGCTATTGCCATTACTGTTTTGTGGTCAGCTCAGCTTTTCTTAACGCAGAGCAGTTAATGAAGTGGCAACTGTATTGGTTTCCCACTAGGAGGGTGAAGGGGCCAAATGAGGCTCTATTTTTATTCCATTTTAGTATCCAGGTTGTTTTTTTTTTTTCCACAACAGCTATGTCTAGTGGGTTTATCAGTATTTTAATTACAGTGCCACGTCATTATGCTTATTCCTAACAAAAACCAGGCTAAGGGCATTTTTTTTTAATCCTAAAAATGGTGGATTTCCCTAAAGAAGTCCTAACTTTCTCCAGCAACCAGAACACTGCTACCTTCGATCCCACCTCTAAGCCTGATACCTACAACTTTAATGAATTATTTTCAGCATAACTGAAAAATTTTTTTAGTTGTACTTTAAGGTCTACTAGTAGAAAAATGACAAAAGTCTATTGGTCATCAGGCTTTGGTTTATAACTTGTTCACAGCTGAGATGCATTTTTCCTGTGGTCATGAGGAGTTATAGGACTAGCAAATTTAGTAACCAACATGAAGACAGACTGGTAGAGCCAGACAAAGGGAAAGAATATCTCCCTCTTCACCCCTGTGCATGGCCATCCTGTGGTTCCTGCAGCATCTCAGGTAGGCTTGCCTTAGTGTTATCATCAAAAAAACAAGCAAACAACTGCCTCGTTAGAAGGAAAAAAACTAAATGTTGCAAATTAGGGAATCTGGCCAGTGAGGGTCATAAAATGTCAAGTAAGAAGCTGTTATGCAAGCATATGGCCCAAAATAACCATTTTATAGATGAGAGAAATAAGATTTACATAGGTGAAGGGCACATCCAAGGTCATATAAGTGTGCAAGTATTACGTTAACCCCTAAGGGGAGTATATTACTTTCCTATCGTTGTTGTAACAAATTACCACATAATCAGTGGCTTAAAGCAACACAAATTTATTATCTCACAGTTCCATAGGTCAGAGACCTTACATGGTCTCACTGGGCTAAACTCAAGGTGTTAGCAGTGCTACATTCTTTTCTGGAGACTCTGGGGAGAATCCACTTCTTTGCCCTGTCCATCTTCCAGAAGCCACCTGCATCCTTGGCTTGTGTTCCCTTCTTTCATCTTCAAAGCCAGAAACATTGCATGTCTCTGATCCTTTTTTTTTCTGTAATCACATCTCTGATCATAGCCAGGAAGGATTCTCTGCCTTTAAGGATTCATGTGATTAGATTGAGTCCACTTGAATAATCCAGAGTAATCTCCCTATCTTGAAGTCAGTAACCTTATTCACATCTTCAGAGACTCTTTTAGCATAGAAGATAACACATTCACATGTTCTGGGGAATTAGGGTGTGGACATTTTTGGGTGGGATTGGGCATTTTTCTGCCCACCACCGGGAGAACGAATTTACGGAGAAAGATGATGGTGAGTTAGTCGGTTGGTTGAGGAAAAACAACAACAACAACAAACTGTGGAAACCTGTTGTTGGCCAGGGACTCCAAGAATCTGACTCAACATAGAGACTTCTTGGAAGTAAGAGTGTGCCCAGGATCAAGCCCTGCAGGGAAAGGGAAGGAGAGAGGAATAGGCAGAGGGAGGAACTGGGTTCTAGGCTGTCCTAAAGCCTCAGCTCACCCCATGGGGATCCCAAGAATGAAATGTCCCTTCATAGTTGTCATGTGGGTCTGGACCTTTAATCTCTTTTCCCTCTGATTGCTGTGACCACATCAAGCAGTCACAGGGTGTTGCCCCAAGGGGGGTTGTGACCACGGGCAAGTCTGCTCTCTACTGAGAGGACAACTCTCAGTAGCTCAGGGAATGTGTCCTTCATTCATGAAAGAGGCTCTAAGCAGACAATCACAGCCTCTACTGGAGAGCTTATGCCTACATTTCATGCCCACATTTGAAAAAAAATAATAGTCATAAAGTCAGCTATGGTCTGTTTCAAATGATACCTAACTGATGGATTTTGCAAAGCGGTTTGTGAGATAAGACAGGGTCTGGAAGGAGAATCAGACTCTTGATGTTGCATGAACATGGAAGCAAGAACAGGCAGGAGTCCCATGGGAAGAAGGGAATGAGGGTGGGTCAGAAATGGTGTGGATCCCAAAGGAAAGGACAGGCAGATTGTGAGTTCTGGGGACTAAGATCCAAACCCAGGTCAAAAGTCCAGGACTCTACCCAGACCACAGTGGAGAAGTAGACATTGCCAAAGGCCATGGGCAGGGGATGGTAATGCTGATAATGGTTTAGGAGGATTGCAGCAACTTGTAGCAGAGACCAGGGGTCAAAACATGACAGTGCAGCATCAGCCATGGAAGTAACTAGGGAACAGATAAGAAGTCCTGTTTCCATAGAACTGAGGAAAAGGCAAGAACCTAATTACCAAGGAAAAGGGTGTTCTGTATGGGATTGAGCAGGTGGACTACAGTCTCATGTCATCTGGCCCATGGATGTCACTTGGAGCAAGATCAAGTCTGATCTCGGCACAGATCAAGTCTGATCTCTGGCCGTCTGAGCAGCAAGGATTAGAAAGATGTCTCCCACCAGTGCTGAGCCCAGTACGTGCACCAGAGTGAGCTCTGTTTGTTTGTCCAGACAAACATTATGGAATCTCAGCCACCTCCACTTCTGTGCACTTCCAGACTGCAAAGTCTAAAGGAAATGGTATTTCAGAAGGGGACTGCCTGCATCTTTAGAAGACTGTGTAGATATGTACTAGGGCTAACCATACTTACAAAGTGGGTTTGTTTCCCCTGCATGCCTTGATTCAAGTGGTGAGAGAAAAGCACTTTGACCTAGCATGCACCATTACCTTCCTAAGTACTTTGTCACATGTAACTATCAGCAAGAGCACTAACAAAAATAGGCCTCCTATTTTACCAGACAATGGACTTTCGTGTCCACATCCATTGCTTCCTTTCTATTTGACAGTACTCCTCGGGGAGGGAATGGTCTTGCCCCTTGTAAAGATGAATAAACAGGGATTCAGAAAGTTGGAGTGATTCATCTGATGTCACAGGTTAGAGTCTGAAATTGGACCCGGGCCCTCTAAATCCAAGTTGCCTCTACCACATTATCGTAATAAGTCTACCCCAGTGACAGAGCTCTGTGTCTCATAGCCTTGGGAATTTAGGAGAAAGGAGTCATGAAGGTTAGAGAAGGTAGAGAACTGAGGAGAAAATTGTCTGACTCTCGCCTTTTGTCTCAAGCTAGTCCTGAGATTATTGTTTTTGACTCTTTTTTCTTTTTCTTTAAGATTTATTTGATTATTTCGGAGAGGGAGAGAAGAGGGGGGGATAGGGCCGGGGGAGAGGGAGAAAAACAGGCTCCCCATGGAGCATGGAGCCTGACTCAGGGCTTGATCCCAGGGCCTTGAGATCATGACTGGAGCTGAAATCAAGAGTCAGAAGCTCAAGCGACTGAGCCACCCAGGCATCCCTGGTTTTGACTCTTTTTGACTTTACCTCAATCTTTTTAACTCTCCCACATAGTCCTACACCCTTACCTCACTTGTTCCGCTCAGCAGTACTGTGAGGTAGGCAGAACGCTTCTGACAGATGAGGAAGCCAAAGCCCAGAGAGGTCAGACCACTGGCCCAAGAACAGTTGGTGGCAGCATTGGAGCTGGAACCCAGATCTTGGCTATGGGGATGGGATGGGGGAAGGATCTGCTGAGAGACGTAGGAAGGAAGCATTCCATTAAAAGATTTATCAGTATTCATACACATTTCACAGTATACAAAATGGAAGTCAAACCATTATGCCGTATGCTTTAAACATACACACTGATGTAGGTCAATGATATCGCAATAAAACTAGAAAAAATAAACTTAAAAATTCATATGAAAGTAAAAAGAGCCAACAACAGCCAAAAGAGTTTTAAAAAGAATGTAAAAAAGAAGGGCTTACATCACAGCATCAAAACACATGATAAAACCGTGTGACAGAGGTATAAGGGATACAGAGATTAAGGGAATAAACTAGAAAGTTCAGAAAGAGACCCAAACATATGGGGAGCAGTTGACTACAAATAAATAGGCAATGTATAGACTTTTGATAGTGTCACAACATTTGGTTCCCCATACTGAAAAATCAACGTTATAGCTCTATCTCATATACAACATAGCAAAATACTGCAGATAAACTCCACTTGGATTGGAAGCTAAAAGTTCAAACAACAACAACTTTTAAACTACGAGAAGAAAATTCAGAAAGATATTTTTATATCAAACCAGGAAAAGATTTCTTAAGATTCAAAAAAAAAAAAAAAAGCACAAAAGAAAAAGATAAATTGGATCACATTAAAATTTAATATTTCTATAAGACCAAAGACACCATGAACAAAGCCAAAAGACAAGTGAACAATTTAAAGGAGGCAGTTGCAATGCATTTGGCCAACAAAGGATTTATATCTAAAATATGTAATAGGAAAAAGATAAGCAACCCAATAGAAAAACAGGCAAAGTATAAAAATAAAAATAGAAATCAAAATGGCCTATACACACATGAAAAGATGCCCTACCTCATTAATTGTCAAGGAAATGCGAAGTCCGGCAAACAGTTACCATTTCACACCTATCGATTTGTCAAAAATTAAATAGTTCGTCAGTGCTGAGTTTCTGTAGGAAATAGGTACTTTGGTTCTGGAGGGAGTGCCTTGTTTTAATCCCTTTAGAGAGCAATTTGGGAATAACTTATAAAAGTGAAGAGAAGTATCTCTATGACAACTAGTTTTATGTCTAGATATGTACCCTAGCAAAACTCACTCCTGTGTGTAATATGACTTGTAAAAGGATGTTTATTATTGCATGCCTTGCTATTTTGATAATTTGGAAACAATCTGTACGCTCAGGTCAATGGAGAAACAGTGTACATTTCATTGCAGTGAGCCTCCCTGACTCCTGTGTCAAGGAGGAAGATTTGGGAAATTCCATGTTGAACAGAAAGAATCCAATCGTATCAATGTGCCATTTGCATACACATGTTTAAAGCATAAAAAACAGTATTGTCTATTTCTTACAGATTCAAGCAGAGGTGTGGTAAATGCATAAAAACACAGAGAAAGCTCCATGCAGCTCCGAAAAATGGTTTCCCAGAAGGAGGAGGAGGATAGACTCAGGGACAATACAAAGACAGTTCAACTGAGCCTATGTTTTATTTCATTAATTTAAAAAAAAAAAAAACTAAAACAAATCCAGCAATATGCGAACATTATAACACTCTGTGCTGTGGCTACTGAGTGCGTGACATAGTAAACAATTCAGGAAAGAAGAAGTTATCCACCAGCAGCCTCTCTTTCCTCCGGTGGAAATGAGAAGGCAGTGGGAAGCACGAGTCCGCAGGAAACAGAGCTGACAGCTTTGAAGATTACTTTGGCTTTGGATTTCTGCTCATGCACACACTCCGAGACAGTTCCACACACAGGAGCAGCAGGGTCACGCAAGAAGCACTGCCAAGGAAAATAGTCAAGGCACACAGGGGGCCCTGCCAGCCCCAGCTCTGCCAGGGCATCAAGAACATTCTGTGTCTAGGAATAGGGCCCAGGAATGACAATGGCTTAAACACAATAGGAGAGTCTCCCTCTCTCAACATAAAAGAATTCAGAGGTTGGCAGTCTGTGGCTAATATGGGTGTCTGCGTGATGTCCCCAGGACTCAGGTTCTTTCCATATTTCTGCTCTGCCATCCCTGGTTACATGAGTTCCATCTCCAAGGTCACCTCATGATCTGAGATGGTCCCACAGCTAAAAGCCAGCTGGGTCGGAAGCAAGAAGAAACAGGGGAGGACAAAATGGCTCCTATGGTCTGTCCTGTACCCCTCCATCTGTTCTTTCCTGGAAGTCCTTTAACTTACATGAAAATTTTATCGGCCATCCCTAACCCCAGCTAAAAAGTTGGGAGCTCTTAGGCTAAGGAAGAAGGGGAGAGGCTAGTTGATTAACAGCTAGCACTGGCTGCCAGTCGGCAGTAACTCATTTTGCACCCCTAGGCAAGAGCTTGCCTCCTCTGGAGAGTGCTTTCCTATCCATGCAAGAAAGCATGTTGACTAAGTGGCTTTCTCAGTGGAGACAGTCAACTTTGCTGTTCATCCCTTCACACTGTGGTCAAACTTCTTCTTAGACCAATTATACCTGAAACCCTTTTCTGCCCATTTGCCTTCTTCCACGCAGGGCTAGGTCTGAGTTGGGCTGCTCACCTTTTTCTCCCCATTTAGCTGTGGTTCTGCACTTAATGCTCCATACTCCCCACACTTTAGGAACTGTAGTTTCTCTTCCAGGCTCGTCAATTACTAGAAACAGATCTAACTTTTCAGTTCACCTCTTCCAGGGAGCCTTCCCTGGTTTGTGGCAGCCCCCACTGAGACCACTTCATCTCTCTGTCCATTGTCAACACCACCTTTCACTTAGGTAATCAAGTACTTTTATTGAGGGTGGGCCTTCGACTGCCTGGCCCCGTGATTCACAATTTTTTTTTCGTTTCAGAACTCTTTCATCTAGTGAAAACTCTGTGAAACCACAAGGAAATGGATAAAATGAGTAAAATGGTGGTGCACAATGGAGTGGGGCCCAAAGTCTTCAGAACACACTCTGAAAAGAGAATATCTTGACCTTATTTTATGAGTGAAGACATTGCTGCCCCAAGTCAGAAATGAATTGTCCCTGGTCATACAGCTCGTGACAACAGCAAAGATAATGACAGCATTAGCTAACACTCACCCTGTGTGTCAAGCACCAGTCTAAGTGCTTTTCATAGATTAATTAAAGGCACTAAAAGTAAAAAAATAAATAAATAAATAAGACTTTGATTGTACCTTAGAAACAATATGAGATTCCATTTCTGTCCAAGGTCCAGCGAAAAAGCTTTATACAGAAATTGCCAAGTATATAATCTATTTTATAGCTATGAATGATGGATCTGTACACTGTGTAGCACAAATTTTCTAAAAGGTTTAGCAATCAAATAAATCAACAACAAAGAAAGCTGTTGCCCAAATACATTTCGGCATTTTCTACTTAAAATCACCCCAGGAGAATTGTGTTTGCTGGGGGCTTAAGGAGAGGCCACTGGGAGCAGCTGGAGAAGCCCCTGGACAGGGTCAGTGTCAGATGCTGGGAAATAGAGACTCCGAGCAGGAAGGGCAGTGGGAAGCTGCCAGCCCTCTGGAACCAGTGGGCCTTGTGCCTGGAGGTGACAGGCACAGCCCGGCTGGGCGGCGTCGCGCGCCACTCGCTGTAACTGCCGTTAAGTAGAGCTGTAGAAGGAATTGGCAGGAAATGGGCGTGAAGCTCACACTTTCTCTGCATCTCCACCTCTCCCTTCCACCACCACGCCTGCTTCAGGGGAGTCTCAAATCTATGCTAAAGTTAACCCTCCATCTCAGCTCAGGATTCATCCCACCCCCCTCGCCACCCGTCTCCTAATTAGGCTCCTGCATTCTCCCCTGGTCTCTCCCTTTCAATTAGATTCTTCCTCCACAAACACATCATCTCCCATTTTTAAGGGGAGTAAAAAAAGAGAGGTAGAGAACTTTCCTTAGTCCTGCTTTCTCCCCAAGCTGACACCCAGTCTCTCCAGTGTCTTTAATTGCCAGATTTTAGAGACGCACTTCTGTGTTCACGGTCATGCCTGCCTTATCTCCACCTTCTTTAACACCCCTCTGTCTGCTTCCTGGTCCCATGATTCCACAGAAACTTCTCTAACTGCCAGATATGCCAATTTGTCCAACCCTCTGGTCTTAACAGCATTTACCACTGTGTAAGCATTGCCTGGACCCAACGTCTTAAAATAATCACCTCTTTTGGCCTGCATGAGCCTGTTCCTGTGCTCTCCTCCAAAACCTTCTCACCTACCCTCCTGGTCCCAAGACCCCTCTCCAAGCCACCACCTTTAGTCCACTGGTGGAAAAGAGACCAGAATAATCGAACTCACTGGGTGTTTGGGAGTAAAACACTCTTTCAAAAATCTGATGGAAGTTTTAAAAAAACTTCTTAAAATATGGCTTGTGTATACATATACATGCATATAGACAGACACACACACACACACATATATACAAGTATTGCAGGAGAAGTTCATGGACTCCCTAAATTAAGGACCTAAATTATTCTCCCCAGAGAATAACCTTTTGTACAGAATGTAATGATAGTCTCATGTGGCTGTTCCATGTTGCTTTTTGTTTGTTTTAAAAAATATTTTATTTATTTATTTTAGAGAGAGAGCAAGCACGAGCTGGAGGAGGGGCAGAGGGGATGGGAGAGGGACTCCACGTGGTCCAGAGTCCGAAGCCCCAGGGTTTTGAGGTCACACCCTGAACTGAAATCAGGAGTCAGATGCTTAACTGGCTATGCCACCCAGGCACCCATCCATGTTTAAATCTCATATTCTAGTAAGTTCTTGGCTTCTAGCAGGGCTGTAGTGGAGTCACGTGCTTTATCAGAAGGCTGGAGCCCACAGTTCTCATCGTAGTTTTCACACCTTAAAGGCTTAAATGAGTCACCTCTCTACACCAGATTTACCTCGTCTGTAAAAATGGGTATTATAATTTCTTCTCTGCTGCCCAGGATTGTTGTAAAGGTCAAACAAGATGAGGAATTTGAAAACAACTTGCAGACTTCAAAGCACTATGGGAATGATTACAATTAAAATCACCGATCAATACCCTCAGGGCCGCGCTAGCAGACTGTTAGCTAGCGTTGGAATCCTACATCAGGCACCATTTATGATCTGACCTGGGTCCGCTTCCCAGTTTGTAAACTGGAGATAACAGCTATTCTAGCTGCCTCCGACAGCCAGTCTGTGTCTCAAATGAAATAATGATTGTGGAGGGACTTTGCAATTCAGCAAGACGGAGGCGTCTGCCATTTCTCATCCTTTTCTTTGTCCCTCTCCACGTGCATTAATTGAGCTCCATGAGCCCAGCAGAGTGAGGCTGTGCTCACAAGAGTCCCACCGTGCCCAATGATGGAGCATTCCTCCGAAAGAAGTCTGGAGTCAAATTAGACTCCAGTGAGTTAATCATGGATAATGTAATTATAAGAAGCAGCAAATAAATTGATAATAATTGGCTACTTATTATTTTTATAAAGGGGGCATGGAGAGAAAGAATATAGTGTGTGAGAAAGATTATCCCATTGTAGAAATAATCACTCCTCCTACCCACTTGGCCTGTATTTGAACCCACCGCCAGGAACACACACGCATGTCTCTTTGGCACACTGAGTTGCTATAAAATACTTTCCAAAAGGAATTTTTTTAATAAATAAAATACTTCCTGACCTGAAATCCTGACTCTGCCTTGACCCTTGAGTGTTCATAGCCTCTGGTAGGCATGCACAGGTTGCCAGCTCTCCACGAAAGAGCACGGTAATGGAACTATGTGTCTTCCTTGTTCTCAGTCCCTTCTTCCGTGCTCAGTCCCACTTCTGTGCCCAGCCGAGGTTCAGAGTGGTGGGGCCCAGGCACAGGTGTGGACACACCATCAAGCTTAAGGAGGATCCATCTCCTCCTTCTCACCAGCTTCTCTCTGGTTTCAGAAAGAGGCGGGGTTCCCACGGTGCTGCGGGAAGGGAGGACTAGCTATTAGCTGGTGAGGACAAGCCAGGCTGCTATCAGAGTCAGACAACACAGCAAGAAGAATTTCTCAACCATCTCTGGGAACTGGGAGGTACAAAACTGGCCCTTCCTTGAAGAAGTGGGGAGCAACAGAGTGTCTTGGGCTGCGTGTGCTGGGGAAGGACAGCCAGCGTTTATTGAGCCAACGGTATCACCTGCATTATTTCATTCAGTCCAGTCAGCAGTACTCTCTGGTATGGGTTTATTGTCCTATTTTTCCAGCAGAGAACCTGAGGGTCAAAAAAGCTAAAACGTGGCCAAGGTCACACAGGAATAAGAAACAGAAGGATTCCGAATGCCAGGCTGTTTGCACTGCAGCAAACTGGCTCACTAGAGCCTTCAGAGGTCTTTCCAAGTACTTGGACACACCTGGAAAAAGAGTCCCTCTCCAGTCATGGCCTGTCCAAGACACTCCCCTTGGTAAAGGACTTTTGATTATTACGTGAGAGTCACAGACTACAGCTGAAGAAGGCTCCAGTCTGAGACTCGCCTCTTCCATCTACTGGCTTGTCAACTTCACTAAGTCCCTTAAACTTATCTATAAAATAAACTGAACATGATGTCTCTTGGAAATGTGTGAGTTGTGTAGTTCAAATGCAGTGATATTTGTGGAAATGCTCTGTCTTCAGGTAGAGAGAAGGTGGCATTGCCTCCAATCGCAGGGCAACAGCTGAAGGCCACGTCCCTGGCATACACAAAAAAGACCAAGGCTGTAGAGGTCCAGGGCACTGCATAGGAAGAAAGCAGGAGCCCAGAATGCAGCTGAGGTCTGATAATGAGTTTCTAGGTCAGAGGAGCACTAGCAATGACAAGGGATCTCCTACAAGCTGCTTAAAACCTTCCTAGGCTTGAAGGGAGCCCAGAGCCTTGGGCAGAGCTAAGTCTTCCTGTGGTAAGTCCTAGTATCTTCTGTCCTGGGAAAAAGAGAGTCATGAGGGAGGAAGTTGGCAGGACATTAGAGCTGACTAGAGCAAAAACATCATGAGGGATGAGGTCTAACTCTGCTTTTCCCCCGTTATCCCTGGATATGGTGTCCTGGTTATATGGCTTTGGAGAAAAGTATAGATTGTAAGATCCCAGAGGGAATGGACTTTTTATCTTATATGTTATTGGACTTCCCAGAGAACCTAGAGGAGTTCAGAGCTCAAATAAGTGGTCCATAAAGGCAGGATGCTGTGCCATCCTCCTGTGAGTTCCCACAGCTAACTTTTCCCATAATGAACTTTTCGTTAGGCAGACAGTCCTAGAGGGCTTATTAAACAGACAGATTCCCAAGTTCCACTCCTGGGGATTTCGATTCATGAGTCAGGGATGGGACAGTAATGTGCCTTTAACAAACTCCCCAGTTGCTTCCAGTGCAAGTAATTCCTGGGAGAGGGAAAAAAAAAAAAAAAAAAAGCTTTGAGAAATTCTCTGATAGTCTATTGTTTCACATACTATCTTGTACTGAAAAGATCTGTTTGTGGGTCTGATGCCCCCCACAACGGTTAGCTCCTCTAACCCAGGACCTGTGCCTTCTCATCCTCATACCCCAGAGCCTAGCAGAACACCTGTACTCACTTCCAAATACATCCCGTTCCCATAGGAACAGTTTCATGTCTAGGGTTTGTGTAGTTGACAAGCATCACTGGGAATCCCCATATATCATAAACATGGTGACAATATTGCACAGTGGGACGCCAGAGTGATAGAGCTAGAAAGTGCCTAGAGCCATTCCTTGGCATCGCTAAAGCAAAGGCACCACTCTGATCTCTGCAGTCCTTGGGGCTACAGGACCATGCTCTGAGAAACATTTTCTGAGAGATCATCGACTCAGTGTAATACCCTGTACCTTACAGTCACCTTGTAAATGAGAGGACAGAGGCCTAAAGAGGCTGACATGTTCAAGATTGTACCCTGAATCAGTGTCACCCCTAGAACTCAGACCTGGGTCTCTGGATTTTCTGAGCAGAGCTTCCTTAAAACCGTAAGATTCTCAGAAGGACCTGCATTGTCTTTTGTTTTTTTCTTTTTTAAAGAATAGTCAATAAAATCTTTTTTTAATGCCTCTAATTAATAAATCTTTTTCTAATGCCTTGCTACAAGGACATTTGTCACAAGAAGAAGGCATCATTTTAAAGTTCCCTGGACAGCTCTTACCAGGGACCTGGGCCATGGAAAGTCGTCCCCAGAGTCCCTTGGAATTCTAAGAAGGAAACAAAATTAGAGCTAATTAAATGTGTAATTACTGTTGATTGTAGCAAGCATGCTTCTTTTAGGTCAGATTTATGATGCAGGGGCCTGCGACACAGGATAGCATTGAGCGTGTTTTCAGGAAATTGGGACCCTTGTCTTGGCCTTGGGAGTGTGACTTAGAGGCTGGTTTTAAAGGATTGCGGGATGGGCTGCAGTGGATTGCACAAAACAAATGCTACAAAGGGCATCTCCATGTTACACACTTGAACCCAAATGGGACCATCCCGGCCGCTGCACTTACTGAAGGGGCTTCCCTTCTGCCCTGCCACTTCTCTGCCTAGCCAAGCGGTTAGCAAATCACATTAATGTTACTAACTCAATGTCTGGTTTGTATGTGCCCTCTTTCCATTCCCTGTTCCTTCTGGTTGGGGTTGTTAGTCACTGGACCCTCCCATCTTACTGTCTTTCTGACTTTTCAGATATTCCTGCTACTTTTTCTGGCTCCCTGTGCCATGCATTCCTTTTATTCAGTCCTCTAGCCTCATCTCCCCTTTTTTCCCTTATGCAAAGTCTTGTTGTACTCTTTCCTGGCAACTCTAGTTAAAATGCTCAATTACAAAAGTGCCAGACCCCATTTTTAGTAGATCCAATGAGCGAGGCTGTGCCCCTTCTTCCTTGCCCACCTGCGCTAATGAATAGAAAATAAATCTCTCTGATGGCTTGTGTGCTATCTGCTGCATTGTCATCAGCCGCGTGGATTCAGAGGAATTTTCACCGTCAGAGAGGCTTCTCTCACAAGGCTTCCCACACCACTGAGAAGTGGTGTGTCCATTTTGCGGATTTGTGTCCATTTTGCGAGTTTTGAAGCTAAGGATCAAGGGTCAAGCTGACTTACCCAGAGTTGGTAAATAGAGCCCTTTCAAGAGTCATGTCTTCCCGTATCCTGGTCTAATGGTCTTTAGTCTTTATTTCCCTCTGATCACGCTATTGCCTAGCTAAAGTGTACTCACAAGGTTGGCTGATGTGTCCTCAATAGGATGGAAGGAAAGAAGGAGGAAATCTTTGTTTTCATCTCCTGGAATGTTCCAATGGTTCCAGCTGTGGCTACAGTTCATGACTGTGGGGATTTTTTGCTTGTTTATTTTCTTTTGAAAGATTCTATCTCGATTCCAGAAAACTTTCCAGCAAACAGTACTTTGAGGCTGCTGGGGAAGGGAGAGCTGTTCCTTCCCTGTCATATGTCCTTAAAATAACACAATGGGGGAGGCAAGCCCTCAGGGCCCCCTTGAGGTACCAAGGATAGCATAATGAATTGGCTAATCATAAACCCTTCGCTCCTGAGTTCCAAGCGATATGGTAATGAATTGCCAACGAGCCATTCGCCAGACTGCAGCCATATGGTGAGGGATGGGACCCTGGCACATTGTAGCCATACTGTGGATTTGTCTGTGTAATTGTTCCCATCCAGGACCTCCCCATCTCTATGGCTGCTAATTAACGTCCTGTTTAAGCTTCTGTTGTCAAAACTAATTATTTGTTTGTTTTATGCAGACAGGTCTTTCTCTTATCTGGCTAGTAATAGTGACCATTAAGAAATGAAAATGTGTTTGAGTTCACATAAAAATATTTAAATTTCCTATCTTGTATTACTTAGTGGGTACCCAAGCCTAGCAGCACTGGGCCTATGGTCGCAACTCAATCCAGGAGCTTATTAAAACCAACAAATTATCATCTTTCCCAGTAGAAACACAAATGAGGAGTCAGTTCATTAATTTCCCCCATTGTTCTTCCTGTCTGTGGACATTACTCTAGTTCGATCTTCAGCTATCAAATGTGGATTTTATGATAACAGTGATGATAATAAAAATAATCAGGAGAAGAAGGAGATTCATTTATTAGAATAAGGCCCCATTTCAAATTCACGTTCCCTGTTGGTCTGAGGAGACGGTGACATTTTGGAAAGATCCATGTTGCTTTCCTTTCGGCTCCTCTGCTGTTTCCTTTCCTTGCCTCTTCCGTTGCTTTCCTTAGTCATCAGCCAGCTGGGGCTAGAAAGAGAGTTTGGGGGAAACGGAAAGAAAACAGAACAAAGCTACCCTGAGAGGAAAGGGGAATGAAGACCTACTACCAGTAAACAGCAAAGCCAATTGGAAGGGAACCAGTTTATGAAGGCTTTAGGAGACCAGTATGGTTGGGGAGGCTCTGATTTGGTGTGCTGCTTCACAGACCAGCGTGGGTCCATTGTCCCCCAACCCTCACCACTGAGGAACAAGGGGTATTGACCCTTTATCCTCCTTTCTGACAGCCTTTCCCCACTGACTGCCTATTAGTCCTGTGCACTGGTTTTCCTTTTATGATGGTGTTGAAGAATACAAGGAAATGAAGGCAAAGAGGAAAGGAGATGAAGGTATGAGGCCGCCCACAGGGGAGTATTCTCTGAGAATGCTCTGGGCTCCTCACTGTCTACAGGACGCAGTGGGAACAGTCTCTCTGTTTCACAACTTCCTGATTTTTCCCTGCATCCGCGTCCACATCCCAGAAACGGCCACCGTGTTAATTGCAAGGTCAGGCCAGTGTCTTCCGTGGCATCTGGGACGTGGTATAATGCACACAGATTTCCATATGCGGTCCCTCCCCATAGTCCTCGGCCCCGGAGCACCCACACCACGTGAGAACGCGGCTTCTCGGGAGATGCTGACATTTTAATTGGAAGCATCTGTTGCCTTTTCTGTTATTTTTGGCCAGGTTTGGTTTATTTGTATGAGCCGATGTTTGTGTACAGACCCGCCTACGTGTTTCACAGGAGGCGGGACGCAAAGCCTAGCATTGCTGCCTCTCTCATTTTCTTCTCAAGTAGCCAACTGGGACATGTGACAGGGCCACCTGCGTTCACCCTGGTCTGCTCTCTGCTGGGCTTCTCTCAGATGAACTGGGGGTGGGGAGAGCCAGGCTGAGAGCAGAAAACCACCTTCCCAGGAAAGGAGAGATTTGGGGGAGAGACACCTGCCTCCCTCTTCCCCCCACCACCGGCCGCACAGCGCAAGCCCTGGTCTGTGCTGGGGCCCCTTCCACCGCCCCCGCCCAGCAATTGTCACTCCCCTGCTCTGATTCACACACTGGCCAGGTCCACCATCCTCAAGTCACCTTCAAGCCCTGTTCCCACCAGTCTCTGAGATCCTACCCTTCACTCAGAAAACCCTCCCCTCTGTTTGTCAAAGCCCCAGTCACCTCCACAGAGCCTTGCTCCAGCTGGCTTGCTGGCCTGGTCCCACGCTGGGCAGTACCCCTACCAGTCAGCAAGCAGCACGCACTGCGTTCTTGCTGTATTTAGAGCCAGAGTGGGTTACTAGGGCCCCCTCTGATGTTGTTCCCCCAGAATCTCAGAATGTGAACTTTGGGGAATGAAGGTCTTAGAGGTACCATTAAGGTGAGGATCCTGAGAGGAAATCATCTGGATGAGGGCAGGTTGTGAACTAAATGGCAGAGGAGACAGAAAAGGAAATGACGGAGAGGAGGACAGAGACGGAGATGGGAGTGATGCCGCCACAAGCCAGGGAGTGCCGGGGGCCGCTGCATGCTGGAGGAGGCAAGAAAGGATCCTTCCCGGGAGGCTTCAGAGCAAGAGTGACCCTGCCAACACCTTTATTATGAACTTTTAGCTTCCAGAACTGTGAAAGAATAAGTTTCTATTGTTTTAAGGCACCAAATTGGTCATAATATGGTAAAGCATGCTGAGTCTAAGGTGACATGGTGGGCAAAATTCTAAAAATGGAAGTTGGAATCAGCCCTAGACTTGAAACTAGGGGTCCTGTTCTGCTCTGTCCCCTCAGAGAGGTCCTATACGTCCCCTGGGCCTCAAATCCTGGTCTGTACATTGAAGGAGGTGGACAGAACAATATGTCCATGACCCTCTGCAGCTCTGTTGTATGTTCTGTGCAAAAGAGAGGTTATAGCTACATAGGACGATGACATTACGAGCCGAGGACACCACTATGAAAAGCAGACTAAAAAAGCCATCACGGATCAGAGGAGTTCAAGTGCAGCAGAGTCTGTGAAGGCCCTACAGAGGAGGAAGTCTCTGAGCTCAAGCACAGACTAGTAAAGAGAGGAGCAGGGGAGGCATTAGAGACAAGCGTCAGGAGGAGGGAACAAGCAGAGGTTGGATGAGTGGGTGCCCGAGAGGAAAATGGGCCAGGGTAGAACAAGGAAGACCATGGGAGCACCATCCCCACCCAGCCAGAAATCAGCCTTTGGTAATGTCTACTCCACTGCTGGCCTCCCAGCACCAAGGAAACTGCTTTGCTCCATTAGAAAAATCGGACTGCCCCTCAACTTGCACGCATCCATGCGTTAAACAAGTAATTACTGAACACTCGCTGTACACCCAGCAGGGGTCCTAGCATTGAAGAGTCAGTGGTGAGTGTAACCTCTGCCCTTAGCTCGCAATCAGATGGAGGAAGCAGATCATCAGGCATGTAACTGTGTTCCAGGTGGTGGGTATTTTAGTCAAGAACATACACAGAGGGTACCTCAAGTTGAGTCCTACCTCAGTTTGGGGGGCTTGGAAATCTTCCCAGAAGAAGTGACTTTTAAGCTACCTGAAAAATGAATAAAAGTTGGCTAGTTGACAGGAATGGTGAGAGCTTCCTTTAGCTCTCCCTGACTTGAGTATGTATAAAATAAAGAAGCAAAAAACATACATACAACAGGAATAAATAGGAACAGTAAGAAAAGGAAGAAGAAGAATCGGTTAGAAAAACATGGCCATCTGGGGCCATTTGGCACAGGGACAAACATTCCTGCACAAACTAGGGCCTTCCAACTACAACCCTGAACCTAAAATACAAGCTGAAAATAGATTCAGTGTCCTTTGCTTTTCTCAAAGGTAGGAAAGACTGGAACATTTTTCAGAAACGCCATTATCCAACATCATCATCAGAAGCCTCGCAGCTCTCTGGAAGACTGATTTGGGTAGATCTGTTTGCAGCAGGGGCTGACCTGCTGAGTCTTCTGTGTTGACTATTATGACAGACTGGTCTTCATCTCTATTCTCAGTGTGACTGTCCTCTCTCTTTCTCTCTCCGCCTTTGAAAGAGAGTCCTAAGTTCCTCAAAGGCAGGGCCTTTATTGTTTCTTTGCTTGCCAACCCACTGATGGGTGCCTAACCATCTACCAGCTTTTCCTCTCCAAACAACCAGTATTGGTTTAGTGAGTTTCCTCAAACCTTCCAGCATCCATTCATGTGGATCACTGAAAGCTGTCTGAAGACACGGGCCCCATAATTCAACAAGACTATATTAAGGGCTCTTAGGTTCAAAGGATCATGCTCACACAAAAACACTGTCCTCAGGGAGTTTGGAATCTGGTTGTAGAAACCAGACATAAACATGTAAACATGTAAATGGAATCACAAAATGTAGAGATATCTTGGAATCAGAGATGACCTCTGAGTTGATTTCATCAGTCGCAATGCCAGCATCCCATCGCTTTCAGGTCCATCCAAGGCAAAATGTAGGGATGAAGGATCACTGGCCCTCGCCTGGGGACTGCAGATGATGCTGGTCTATCCTGGAGCCTCCTGTGTAGCCAATGGCCTTGAAATCTCTTTGAAAAGAATCTCTTTGAAAGTGAAGACTCCATATACCCCTTCGTGGAACACTTTCCCCATCTCACCCATCTCATCTGTGGACTTGGCGGTTTCCATCCCTTCTCTCTTTGTAGACAGTGAAACAAAGAGGAGATAGACCAGCGTTCCAGTCTCTGCCCATCCGTCTCCAACCTCTCCTCCCCAGTTCACTCCCTCTCTGTCCTTCTGTCAAGAACTGTGTGGGGCACCCGGGTGGCTCAGTGGGTTAAAGTCTCTGCCTTCGGCTCAGGTCATGATCTCAGGGTTCTGGGATCAAACCCCATGTCAGGTTCTCTGCTCGGCAGGGAGCCTGCTTTCCCCTCTCTCTCTGTGCCTGCCTCTCTGCCTACTTGTGCTCTCTCTCTCTGTCAAATAAATAAAATCTTTTGAAAAACAAAAAACAAAACTGTCTGTCTGTCTCTCTCTCTCTCGTTATCTCTTTCTGCCTCGCAGTCTCTCTCTCTTTGTTACATGCACACAATTATATTTTGGGGAGAAACCCCTGCCCTTGTCACAGTGAGGCCCAGTTCTAATTTATTAGCATGAAGGAGATCAAGGTTTAAAAGAAGAAGAAAAGACATTTACAGAAAAGCCTAGATAAGGTTGTGACTGCATTTCAGGTCACTAAGGGGACGGGGAAGGAAAAATAAGTTGGAATTAGAAAGTGAAGACCAGAGAGGCCTGGTCACATCATGTCAGCAATCGACTACTCTAATGGCTGTGACTACAGTCTATGGGCCCCTGCCCTCCTGTGGACTGTTCTTACAGGAGCTGTTGGGTCCAAAGCCTTTGAGAAGTTCCACTAAGATAAATTCTCTTTGTAGAACTGTCTGACTTAGAGCCCACATGGTTGCTTCTTCTGGAATACAAAGCATTATGGGTCATGGGCCAGGCCTTCGCTGCACAGAGGCATGAACAATGCTCCTTCAATTTCAGGACTGGAGGAGGCTTTGGAAAGTATCTGATCTGTCCTCGACTTGACAGAGAGGGAGCCTAAAGCTGGAGATAAGGTTGTCCAAAATCCCACAGCTAGTTTGGGGCAGAGCCAAACCAGAGCATTCCTCTCCCACCTCCTCTCTGTGCTTCCTGGACTCCTGCCTCACCACCATCTCTGATGGGTGATGCTGGGGGAGATGCTTAACTTCCCTGAGCCTCAGAGGTCTTAAGACAGAATGAGGGAGCATGGGAAGAGAGCATTTCTGAGGGCTTCTTACGGAGTAGCAAGTGTTTGCAACTATTCTCATGTGTAAACCTGACATTTCTGCATTTTACAGCAGTCCTCAAAATTCCCATGTTTGGGGGGAAAAAAATTAGTCTCTGTGAGATTAAGCAAACTCCTGAAGGTCATGGGGCTTGTAGAGTCAGAATCCAAATCCCGATCCCAGTGGTTTATCCAGTGCCCACCCCGCTCCCCACCCCTAGCTGTACTTAGCACAGGCTTAGAGGAAACGAGATGAGTATGGACCCATGACCATGCACTCCCACACTTTCAGGCCTCTACACACTGCTCCTGCCATTGGAGACAGGGAGCTGCCCCTTGCTCCCAGACCCTGCCACCAGTGGAGTGAAGAAGCAGGTTGCCATGCTCACTGGAGAGCTGCCTGGCTCACTCTTTCATGGCCTCCAGAAAGTGACCCAGGCCAGTGCTCCAAATAAAGCTGTGGAAAAAAGAGGCACTGAGCCCAGCTCCCCACACTCAGGTACCTCACAGAGAGAGGCATCAAGATGCCCAGAGCCCCTCTCCAAACAGCTAGATGATCCCCCAAAGTCAGAGAGGAAACTTGGGAAAGGGGACAGCTCTCCAGCTTGTCCTCATCCTGCTGCCGCAGCACAGCAGCATTTCCAGCTGGAATTTGCAAAGGCCATTCCCCCCACCTTGGATTTGGGATGTCGCGCCACCAGCCCGTGCTCAGAGCTAGCTGTACTGTCAGGCATTTCCTTGGACCCATTCACGCACATGCACACCAAGTCTTATTATTTTTCTTTTCTTTTTTTCTTCTTCTTTCCTAAAAATCCAGTAGCGTCCTCTGTAGGGCAGAAGCCGAAGAAGCCAGCCACCCAACCACATGACTTCATGGACAGCAAAAAGGCCCCTGTTCCTAGCTCATGTAGGAATTCCCCTATCATGGTTTACTGGGTCACCCCAAGCCAGCAGCCTCGCTCTATTCCAGCCTTTGAGGGGGGCTTTCCCTGAGCCAGACAACCTCCTGGCACTGAACACCTCCACGGTGCTTGTGTGTATCCAAAGCAGCAGTTTATTATGGAGGGCCTTTCGGCCTTTCTCAGCTATTGACCACATGAGGGATTTTTCTCAACCAGGATATAGCTCCTGTGGGGTCGGAGCTAAATTGAGGGCAATGGACTCTGAAATTCTAGGGTGTATATAGTCATTTAAAACTTCTTTTTCAGATTTACATCTATCACACATAACAGTGGACCCTTTCAGGGTAACTCTTCCCTGGAAGACCCTGGTCCTCCAAATCGAACCTTACCCTTCTTTTAAGATCCTCTTCCACTATTTTCGTTGTGACATTCTTGGCTTCATCCCATACTGCAGTGAAATGAGTAACCCCCTTCCCTGTACTTGCTCCGTGGCCCTTTATACATACCTTTATTATTGCCTGATCACAATGGTTCATGTTTTATCTGTTAAATATCTAGATGTCTTTCTATCCAGAAGGTGAACACCAAGTGGGTAAGTGCCATGCCCAGGAACAGCTGGCAGGACAAGCTGAGATCACAGGGATATGAGCTTGAGAGAGAAGGCAGTTGGAACTAGGTAGAAAAGAAGAGGGACCTAATCCAAGTGTCCCAAATTCTCTCCCAGTAAAACTTCTCTCATTTCTCTTAAGCGCCACCCCCCAAATGGATCTCATAAAAAGCACTGCCTTGGAAGAAGAGTACAGAATTAAAGGGGCAGGATGGTACCATATAGGTCTCCATCAGAATACCTGGCCAGTATATCTGGGTCAGGCCTCCATCTGTATATCTGAGGGTTCAGTGTGGTGGGCAGAGCATCACTGCAGGAAATGCCCAGGGGACACAGAGTATTTGAAGACAGGTAGGCTCTGGCATCAGTCTACTCATGGCAGGGCCCTCCTAGGAAAAGAGAGGTAGAAAAATGGGCTCTCAGTTCTCAGAGAATGAGCCTAGCAAAAGCCCAGCCTAGCAGACTGAAGTTTGAGATGCTGTTTTAAGCCCCACAGGGGAATTAGGAGGCTGGGAAAGTAAAGTGAGGCAGGAGCCCAGATCCATGTACTAGAGCACATTTCCGGGAGGGTGGGGATAATTGCATAGAGACTATATACCAGCGCCCATGAAGCATCCCTGGGCAACAGACTAATTCCAGTGTCCATCAGATGGTGGAGGTGAGGCTCCCAAATGAGGTCTTGTCCTCACCATATATAGCTCAGGAATTGGGGTAAACTGGGCCATCAGGGAAATGTTGGGGAACAGGGAAACAACCCAGATGAGGAGATTCCCAGGGCAGGAGGAAGAGTTCTTTCTCAATTGTACACCTCCCACACCCAGCAAACTGCCTGATCCATATCATACAGTCAAGGGAAATTTGTTGGAGTGCATTTAGGAGTGAGAGAAGTTTCCAGATACCTTTCCATCATTCTGGCAGGTAACTCCCAGCTTTCCTGGTCAGGCCCTGCTTACTGGAACCCTTCGTCCAGTGCCACAGAGAAAGTGCAATTCCCCCTCTACACCATTGCTCATTACCAAGAAAAATGACGGCTTGATAGTCTTCCAGCAAGAGAGAACAATCTATTTCATTTGGAAGTTTGGTAATTGATTAGGGCAATAGATTTTCTTCAGGGCAGCCTCTCTGGGAGAGTCTGGCTCGGGCACAAGATTTACATACATCAGGTTCACTATGCCTTCAGAGTTTGTCTCAGACGATGAGATCACAGGGCCATTACTGGAGGGGGTGGTGGGCTGGAGGCATGGGTGAAGCAGAGGGGAATTCCCAGACATCATTTCTCAGCAGTGAGGGCCGTGTCTAGTTCAGAATACTTTCAAGTACTTTCCTGTCAATAACTTTTAGGTAAATCCATTACTAAGGCTCCGTCTACTCTGGGCTGTGATCAGAGAAGGTGCATCTCTGAGGGAACCCTGTTGACCAAGGTTCAGCGAAGGCGGGCCCCAGAAACTTAGCATGAGCCTGTGTGGTGCCCAGTCAGAGAGGCGCCCAGCGATGCCTGCACCATTCCATGGCTACACCTCAGCCTCGGTCACGTGATACCTGGCGAGTTCGTATCATGGAGCCACTGTAGAGGGCAGTAGGGCCAGCTGGTAGCAAACACAGGTCTCCACCACAAACACCGTCTGAGGCACTGCCTCACCCTCTATAGCACCCAACCCTCACCTCACTCTCTGTCTCTGGGTCAAAGCCTGCTTTAAGAAAAACTCCCAAACCTGTCATTTCTTCCCCGGTGCCAAACATAAATCATTATGTTCTCTTTCCCATAGTAACCTCCACGTTAAGCCTTATCGCTATCTCTCTGGCCAAGAAGTTTCCAGCATTGATAAGATGGGTGGCGGGTTGGAATACATGGAGGGAACACACACATAGTAGACGAAACACACTTTGTGATACCACCGTGTAACAATACTATCGTCCTTTGAGTTACAACCCCATCTCCAAAGTAGTCAGGGCCTATAGGACTCAAATGCAGAGTTCACTGTGATAAATTTAAATATAATAATAGCAGTTTGAGTTTAGCCCCAGATGCAAAGGTGGAAGGGTGAGAGTCTAGATTTACCTCCATATATGCAAAGACCTGATGGCTGGCTTGGGCCTACGTTGTCCAGCCCCGGATGTCTGATGGCAGAATAAGATGCTCATCTGGTCTGTGCCATTCTCACTGTACCGACTCAGACCCATGATACAAGAAGGTTCTCCTTTGGCCAGCAGAGGATGGACCCAGTCTCCATGGGGGTGCCGCAGATTAAGCGAACATCTCCACCTCCACACAGTGGTCTGCCCTGGAGTGCTGAAAACCCATCACCCTTTATGTCCCTCCTTGGGCAGGCTTCCTACCCTTTCTATGGCTCCAGCTCGTGCTTTCATCTCTAGACCTAAAAGTCATCCCTACCTAATCAGACTAATAACATCAGGCACAGATGGGAAAAAAAGACTTTCCCCAAGGACAATGCCATGATTAAAAAAAAAAAAAAAATGCAAATCTGGCCTTGCAGATGACCTGCCTTGTTAAAATTTGCTATCGATGCTTTAGGTGAAAGCTCTAAGGGGGACCTGGCCGATATTACTTGTTGAGCGAGTGGTGATATTGGGAAGCATATCAGTTAGTTTGCAATTTTTATTGTATATCTGTGGTGTGCAAGGCTAGATTCTACGGGGGATACAAAGATGAATAAAGTTCAAACCATGCTCTCAAGATTTTGCTGGAAACCCACCCAGGTAGCAACTGCTGCAAACTTCCTATTGCTAACGTGGCACCACTGAGATAGCTACTAGTATAGCCATTAATATCCATTAGTATGTTAATTGATATATTAATAAAGGCTTTTATTCCTACCCATTAAGGCTACCTTCTTTCCTCTGTCCCCCAATTTATCAAAAATTGAAATGCAAGCACCAGATTCAGTGATTCTCTTGAAACCTAATAAGAAAACAATGAGAACCCCATTAATCATGATGGGATGCTCCCGGGATAGGTTGAGGGGGACGTGTTAGCCAAACAGGATTAGTACTTCATTCACAGAAGTGTTAAAGTAACCAGTGGTGTGTACCTAGCACCACAACAGTGCCTGGCACTAGGCGATTTGTCAACAAAGATTTGTTCAATGAATGAATGATCGGTTGAAAATGGAAGAGTTTTCAAGTGCTCTTAATTACAATTATAAATTATGGGCATTATGATCTTAAAGTAACTGCCTTGTCATACTAACCCCAGCATCCCTGAGTTAAAATATCTTTTAAGGAGTGATTATGGGGAGTGTGGACAGAGTGTAAAGTTGGTATTCACACTCCTGGGTACTAAGATTGACAAATACTGACTCACCAGGTTGGCCTTGGGAGGATTCTTTTGTCTTTCTGAGCCTCTGTTTCTTTATGAAGTCGTCTGGGAAAGGGAGTACAAGCCGAGTGAAGAGGAGGCACAGAGGAAACAAAGGAATGACCCAACAAACTCAGGGAGCCCTTCCCAGCTCACCGCCATGGATGGTAGACACTTGGAGCCTGTGAAGGCAGGGCTGGGCAAAAACCACAAAGGGGTGACATCCGGGGGCAGAGAAACTGTCCATCACAGGAAACAGGGCCCAGAGCAGAAGGATTTAACATAGACCGGTCATTTCTGGGAATGAAGCAGGGTCTGCTCTGCTTTACTCTCCTTTAAGTTCCCTAAGGGTAAGCCACCTTGTTCACCCAAACTGCCCCGAAACTGAAAATTCCTCGCTGGAGAAATTCCAAGTCGATAGGGAGTATGGAATCTTCCTATTAATAAGTGACTGCGTTCATCACTGATACGGTCCCTAAACTCCCTTTCTGAAGCTCCTCTTTACAAAAACCTAACATTTGGGTTTGGGGGAGTGTAGGGGCTCTGCTACACCAAGTGTAAGGCTGCGTTGATGCCGGGGTCAAAGAGAATATTTAAATTAAACTCATCCAGAACATATTGAAGTTCCATGTTTTTCTTTATTTCCTTTCTCTCTCTCCCTACTATTTTCCTTCCTTTCTTCCTGTCTTTCCTTCCTCCCTCCCTCCCTTCCTCTTTCTTTCAGCTGAGGGTAAAGCATCATCATACATTGGAAACATCACTCAGGCAATACTTTGGAGACCCTGGTTCACCTCCCAAATTTGCCACTGAAATAAGCGTGAACCTAGTGGGGTCACTGTATTTCTCTGGCCCTCAGCGTCCTCATGTATGAAGTGGAGGGTCTCGACAGCTGAGTAGTTTTTCAAATGCTGCCTCCGGGAGCTGAGTGGGGGGAAAGAAAGATCAGCCATGGGGCTTCCAAGCCCTCTGCCCTTTCCTCGATCAGGAAGCTCGTTTCTTATCTGCTCTCCAAAGGGAGGAGACTTCATAAGTTTTGAAAGAACAAAGTGCCCTCTTCGCTTTTTAAAAACAAAATGCTAGGAACCCACTGGGCCACTTGATCTCGAAGGTCCTTTCGCGCGTGGGTTTGCAGTGTTTGTTGGGTTTCTGTCATGGGGCAGACACGGTGTTGGTGATGCCAAATGAAACCAGGAGCGGTATGAGGCAGAGCCTGCGGCTCGAGGCGCTGCCACAGCTCTGGGACTCGCTGTGGGGGGACAGGAGAGCAGGGGTGCTGAGTGGCCAGGGAGCGCTGGGCGGCAGAGGAAGCTTCACAGAGGGGTGGAGCTTGAGTTAAGCCTTCAAGTATAGGCGCCTCTGAGAGCACATGGGGACAAGGAGGTCCACCCCTTCCCTCACAGTCCAGCATGGACACGAGAACCCAGAGCAAACCGAACATCATTGTTTGCTGAAACGCAGACAGCCCACCAGAGAACACAGTGGGCTCCTTTTGGGGCCTTGATGGTGACGACAGAGCTTTTCCCACGAATTCATCTGACTCTAGTTAGCTTGGAGAAGGCCGCCTGAGTCAGCAGCAGGGCAGACAAAATGACCTCCCGAAGTAACTTCTCATGAGACACAGCCCTGGCTGATTCGGTTTGGCTGGGATTCCGAGACATTCCAATATCTGCACAAAGGGCAGGCCCTCACCCCAGCCAGACTGACCTCAGCCTTGCCTCTCCCAATAGATAATTACGACTTTAGGTCTCCAAAGCGAGCCCTGTTGTGGGTAACCCTTGGAAGTGACATGCTGATTTCTGAAGGGAATTAAAGGGTCTGGAGTAGCCAAAAGGCTCCTCAGCAGGAGGGCATGTTATTCTTTTAATTGTGGCATTAAACCTCAGGCTAGCATTACATAAACATCCCTGCTGCTAACCAACTGCCGAATTAGCTTCTTCTGACAGGCTTTATCATGGCCGGGCCAGCCTCACCCAGAGGTGAAGGCGGCCGCCAGTACTTGGCCGGGAGTTGAGGAACTCTGTGGTACCCTGACCTTCCCTCCCAGAGCTTTCTCGCCTTTTGACTAATGCCTGAAATTCTACCTTTGGGATTTGGGGCAGTCTACTGAAGACTTTAATCCCTCTTTTTTCTAGGAGGGAATATTGGGTTCTTAGGGACGCAAAAAAAAAAAAAAAAATAGAAATTCACTGGTACTGGTATTCGAACTCACTAGAGAAGAGTTAGAAAACAAGCTTGCTCAATGGGGCAGCTGCTAGGGAATAACGCATTTTATTGCATCTTTTGTAGGAGATGGCTGACTTGGAATGTCCAAACTGATACTGTATCTTAACTCTGACATCTTTAATTAGTTGTCTTAAATGTAAAAAAATAATAATAAGGAACACAGCATCTGTATTCAGTCTGCTCTCTGCTCCATCATACAGAAAAAGGAATGAGATGTGTAAGATATTTGCCCAATTGGAATTCCGTGCTTTGGAAGAGTTGTCACCACCCAAAGCATAGATCCTAGCTCTGGGTCACCGCAGCATCTCCAACACATCTTTGAGATGGTCCATTTCCTTTCAGTGCTGATACAAATCAGATCCCTGCTCACCATGTGCTACGCACGTTAGCTTTCATACTTTATTAAATACCGTAATTTTTAAAAATGGGTAATAGCCTTTTTTAAAGATTACATATCCATGATTTGCATGTTCCCAGTGTTAAACTTCAGTGTCACTCTTTTGTGACAGGTATTCGGTCATTTGTCTTTCATTCAGTCTGTTTAGTAATTATTAAATACAGTTCAAGACATGAGGATTACTGGTGGAAGGAAGAGATCTCAGCGCACACTTGCAGTCTGGTAGTGAAACAGGCATGTTAGTAAGTTTAGTAAGTTTAGTAAGTAAAATAGCCCTATCACCACTGGGATTGAGTAGTGACAGAGAACCCAGGGCAAGGAATTCTAACCTGCTGGGTCCCCAAGAAGAGCTTCACAGAGGAATGGTTCATGTTGATGCTGTCAGAACTCAGCCACCAATGGTCAGAGATTAAGACATTGTGACCAGAGCTCACCTTCCTTTGTGTTTACACAAAAAGATGGGTAGTCTGGGGACTAGAGCTGAAATTTCTTTCTAGGCCTTTCCTTATGAAAAAAGAACAGATGGATCTCAAGTTTTTTGGGCACCTCTTCAATAGAGTGCCACCTTAGCTCCTTTTCCCTGGAGAGCAGAGCCAAGGGCAGGCAAGCTAGTTTGCACAGGTGTCAGGGAAAACAAGATGCGTCCACCGTAATTTTGGCAAACCAAGAGCCCCAGCTGGCGGGGGGCCAGCCCGGTGGCATGCGAGTAATCTAATATACAATCTAAATGCAAACGTTTGGGGCCTGTTTGGGGAATCAATTAACAATAAGCATATACATCCATTTACAAAAATAGCAGTGTGCTGGAGTATACCCACATTGTAATTGGAAACTAAAATAATACCAGGAGGAATAATCATTAAAAACTCTTCTCCGAAAAGCCAAGAATAATATTAAGAAAATAAAAAATGTCGTCCATCTGCAGAGTTATATCCTTAGGGAGGCACCGCAGAGCACACTAACAAGCAACCGAATCCGAGTATAAATGAACAGAGATCCACGAAGGCAGGGCAAGGCGAGGTGGGGCTCAGACTGAACAAAATCTCCCTTGCAGATTAGCTACCCCTGAACCAGGCCTCGTTCTATTTGATCGCTTCTTGTAGGAGATGGAATGCTGACCCTCCAGGGACATCATCTGCCCCATCACAGAGTCCCCCGTGTTGGTTCTGAGCTCGGATCACCCTCTCCCACTTCCACAACCCCGTGCCCACACGTGAGCTCACGTGCAAAAACACACACGCTTCACTCGCTCATCCCCCACAGGGAATCCCAGACTCGTAATTTACTGCTAGTTACTAGCTGGTGAAGGGGAACAGAATAGGACGCCCTGAATTATGCCTTTTTGGTATAAGGATTATCTTTAGCTGATTATTTTTAAGATGCAGGCAGAGGGAAAGCTCTGGAAATCCAGTAAAAGTTACCTTTTGTAAGAGTCATTTACATTTGTAAGGGGAATCTCTATTGGTATGGATGCCTCCCTCTCTGTATGAGGAGTACAGAGATGATTCTCATTCTCTAAAACTCTTTATCAGCGGAACCGGTGTGTAAACCTGCAGCCATAACCCTTGTTTACTCTGCGTTTCCTGGTCACCTCCCAGAATGCACTTTGACCTCCCCACTTGTCCTGTCTTCAGCACACTCTCTTGTCTCCAGCTGAAGATGGTATTTAGGGCGATGGCTTGAACCATTTCAGAGAGTTACTTAGTTGTCCTGGGTCTCTCCCATATATCCAGGAGGTATACATATTACTAAACTTTTGTTTGTCTTTTTTCCTATTACTCTGGTTTTTGTTTGTTTGTTTTATTTTGTTTTTACTCTGTCTTTCATTACAGAGGTATCTCAGCCAAAAACCTTAGGAAGATAGAGGGAAAATTGTTTTCCTCCCCTACACTGGGGAAGAGTCCATGACTGAGAATTAACCAACGGTAAAGGGACAGAGGTGAGGACAAAGAAGGAGAAGAGAGCTTATAAACCACAACCTGAGCTCTTGGCAACCAAAAAGGTGTCACACCAAATATCTTCTGGCTAATGACTCCCAAGAAATTAATCCAAAAGTTTGGAGAAAGCCCTCCACGCTGTTGCTCCAGGACCTGCTGCCCCCAGGGACGTATGGTCTGGAATTCCTGTGGCTTTGAGAACACTTGGGGTTCCACCATAGTCAGGTGGCGTCCTGAATTAGGAACTAAAAGGCTGGTGGCACCAGGCACCTGGCAGAAACATCAGGCTACTCACCCACCATCTCTGGTCTTTAGCAGACCTTCACATACAGGCATGGAGCTGGCAACTGCTGCCCCCTTCACTGACGGGAAACCACACCTGCGCCGTGCTCAGAGCTCCTGGGCCAACGGGCATGACTTGTGCGTACCACTTGTATCCCTCATGGTGCCAGCGGCACCATGCTTTGTTGTAAGACTAAGGACTGACTATATTGATACTTTCTGAATGATTGCCTAAATGTATTTAAAATTGTACTTCTTTCTATTCTTTTTTATTATAATTTATGGAATAAATTCTGCATGTAAAGTGACTTAGATCTTTATGGAAGAGTGTTCCTCTGGGGGTTTACCTACTAAAGAGGTGCAGCCTACAGGTGAGCAGCTACACGGTCTCCTGGGGCGAGCATGACATGTCAGCATCAGGAAACTTGCATACTAACACATCCAGCTGTGTGACCCGGGGCAGTTCGCTTCACCTCTGGGAACATCCACTTCCTCTTCCCAAAACCTGGAGGTAACAATTTATTTAATTTGTAGGTGCTTACGGAAAGACCAGGAAAAATGCTTAGTAAATGCCAAAGCCCAGAGCAAATAGAAACTCTTACCATCATGATTGTTACAATTGCAGGAGGCCTGCATTCTGTTCCTTTGAATTGGCAGAGATGATTTTCTGTGCACTGGTGGAGTAGGACCTCAGTGCCAGAGTGGCATGGCACACACACCTCCCCTCCCTCCCTCCTGGAGATCCTCTGGGATCTGAACAGCTGGCCCAGGCAAGAGCGATGTCCATGACCAACCAACAGACCACTTGTAGGCTGGACCATCCCCTGCACCCCCCAACACTTCTGTTCTGTACCGGCTGACCCGTCCACAGTCACGTTTCATACACCCATATTTGTGAGCCCCCATATTTTTGAAGGGGGTTTTTGAGATTTTAGTTTTTCATCTGGTAGGGACTTGATAACCTATTAGATAAGGGGCTTGGCATCTGTCTGCAGCAAACACACCTGATGGTTCACACAGATGCAGGGGGCAGTGCTAGGTAGAGTCCAACTGAGTGAAGTGGCTTGTTCCAAGAGTGTGCCAAAGCCATCTTTTCAGTCTTCGGTGTTGTGTCAGGGACTGAGGCCCACCCTCAAAGAGTGCCCAGGGGAGGGACCCAAAACCACAGAGGCAGACCCACAGTGACACTATATTAGGGTGAGTATGATACAGTTCAGGGACCAGACACCAGCACAGGGAGAGGGTCAGAAAAGCATGGCAAGTTGGCAGAAGCAGGAAAGGGGGGCATTCCTGGCAGAAACAGTGACCTTGGAAAAGGCCATCAAAAAGGAAGCCTGTTGCTTTTCTGTCTTTTCTTTTTCTTCTTTTTTATTTACCTTTCAAGGGAATGGATTTACATGTGAGATTATGTCTGGCTCAAGTCATCTTCAGAATGTACCGTATTCTCTAAACCAACAAGTCACGAAGTTTAACACGCAGAATCCCTGAATGAGTGTGTCAAAAATGCCTCTTGTTACAGAATCAGAATTTCGGGGGTTGGGCCCCAAATCTGTATCTGTACCGAACTGTCAGGTGATTGTGGGGACTCAAGCAGGAGTGGGGGTGCACAGGTGCCTATAATGAGTGGGAGGGAGCCCCACCAAAAGGCAGGAGGCATTTACTCTGAGCTTTAGGGGGGCCCGAGCTCCCAAGGGTCATGCACGCTCATTGAGAAGTTGCCTCATTTGGAGGCAGCTTGTCGAGGAGGAAGGAGCTATGGCAGGAGACATGGGTTCTAGTCTTGCTTTGACTGTCTCCTGAGTCATGTTAAAGCAGTCAGCTTCCTGACCCTCAGCCTGCATGTCTCACGAATGGAGATAACAGTCTCCCTCACCAGGTTACTGTGGGCTTCAGAAGGGAGTGTGAATACAAAGCATCTTCAGAAAGAAAGTGCCGCAGGCATGCAGGCGTCATTTTATGGGTATGATGCTCTATGAAAAGGAAGCATTTCTTTCATTGGCCTTGTGATCCAAGCAGCTAAGCCCTAGAAGCATAAACACTGTGAGCCCCTGAGAAAATGTCTAGTTTACAGGGATAAACTTGGGAAGGGAGCCCTGGCAGATTTGCCCTTAACATTTCAGACAAGTTTGAACCCTGCCATCCTAGGTGCAGCAGCTTCCTGGCAGCATCTGTCAGCACAGGTCTCTCATTCTGCTTGGGGAGGGGACAGTCCTACATAACTCACTACCCGGAATGGAAATGCCACCAAGCACACTTAATTCTGCACTGACAGTTCCCGGGAAACAGGCCTAGTTCTCCCTCGTGCTCTAAAAGAAGCTGATGGTTTTGGTAAAAGGACTTTTTTCAGGAAATTCCATTCATGTATTCATTCATTCATTCTGGACCACAACTATTTATTGATTTTTTTTTTCCAGTGTGTTTCTTGTCGCTACTGTTGTTGTTGTCGTTGTTCACTGCATGAGATTTTTTGTTTGCCTGCTTGCTGCTCTCCTCTGATTCTCACTGACATCCCCATGTCATTGGAAAATCATATTACCCAACAACTATACTTCCGTTGCCTTGGGCAGTGGAAGTCAGATGACATTTTAAAGGACACCTCGTTTAGACAATCTGGATTGCTTAAGGTTCCCAGTGCCACTCAATGCCAATGCACAGCACACTGGCTTTGTACACATGCAGCCCAAAAATCTGGTCCATTTAGGGTTCAAGTCAGGAGTAGTCCAAGGGTCTAAGCAGAACCCCGTACTTAATCTGCAGCAGGCTGGGATGTACACAGATCACTAAGATAATGGGAACTCAGGGCTCTCCACTTGTAAGCTGGTGAGGATTATAGCTGATAATCAGTTGAAGACGGGATAAAATAAATAATTGGGGCATAAATGCCCAGAAATTCCCTATAGCCTCCCAGTATGACACTGGGTCTGGATAATCCAGGGCAGACACCCGGCAGGGTAGGGAAGCATCACAAAGATACATCACTTGGGGCAGCAGCAACCAGAGCCCTTCGGTGGCCACCATTCTTGAACCCAACAATTCCTCCCTGTCTTTAGAGACCCAGGTCAAATGATGTCTCCTGCCCATGACTTGCCACAGTCCACATCTGGCTCCATCCAGGTCTTCCTTCACAGGTGTCCCACTTGTCCTGGAACATCTGGGCCTCCGGTCGCATTTGCCAAGCACTTTCCCAACAAACACTAGGTCTTTTGTGTGCATTTGATCATTGAATCCTCAAACCCTATGGAGGTTTTGTTTTCTTCATTTTGCAGATGAAAGATGCAGAGAAGTTAAATAACTTGCCCAAAGACACATAACTGGTAGAATGGAGTAGGAATTTAGCCTTGAGACTGGTTACAAAACTGGAGCTCTTTTGAAGGTACTGGGCTGCATCTAACACCTATCTTTCTTGGCCTTGGAAGGATTGGCAGTAACAAATATAAAGTGCCTGGGACGGAGTCCGGGAATTTGTGAGTGTTCAATAAATGATCTTTATTACTAGTACTCTCAGCCTTGAGCTGTGGGTCTTGATTGTTTACAGATCTATCTTCCCCTTGAGTCGCGAACAGAAAATGTGTTTTATTCACTTAGTGTCCTCGACACCCCCAGTAAATGTCTGGCTACACAATGCCTTGTATACATGAGGCCCTCAATAAATGTCTGTTGGATTGAATTACATTGCACTGAACACAACTGGGCCTTGAAGACCTGGCAGGGCTTGAATCAGGTGGGAAGAAGAGAAGACAAAGGCATTAAGAGGGGTCTGCCCTTGACCCACTGTGGGACCAACCCAGCTGGACCTGAAGAGAGATGGGAGGTTGGACAAGACTCAGAAGAAGCTCAGAGCAGCCTGATCACCCACAGCTGGCAAGGCCCCCGGCCTCAGTTCTTCAGCTGGCACTTGGGACAGTAAGCAGGTTGCAAACATTTGTAAAACTTTGGCATTTCACTCTTCTTCTTCTTAGCTCGGGGCTCATTTGGAGAGGAGATGAGCGATGTCTTAGTGGCAAGAACAGTGGCCCAGAAAGTAGGCACACAGGTGCAGACCTAACTCTTCTAAGCCCTTTATGAATCACCTACCTTCTCTGGCCCCACCATCTCTCCGTCTGTGAAATGGGGTTGGAGGCACCATGACCCAGCCAGCTCCTGCATTCCATGACTCTGTGACTCTACATGAAGCTTAACACTCAGAGCGGCTCTCTCTGCAAATCCCCACTGCTGTTGTTCTCCAACAGCACCAGTTGGCCCTCCTTCAGCTAACAAATAACACCTACTCCATGCCTAGATCAGTGTCAGTCACCATGAAAAACAGGAAGACTCTATCCTGAGAGAGTCTGATTTGAATGTGGAAACTGGAAGAACATTCCTGAAACCAGCGGGGCAAGAGCAAGGCAGTGAGGGAGGGCCCAAAATACTCTATTTGCTGGCTCCAGGTTTCACATACCCTGATTGCAGCCAGACTCTATAGCAGGACCTCCCCCTGAGCACTCTGTAGTGTGTGAGGCCAGACAGAGGCATGCGGGAAGGCGCCCTCGTCAGGGTCTCCCAGAACGGCTGCCAGAGCTTGACCCACCTCATGGCAGCTGAGGGCAGCATGGCGGCTCACAGGCCAGAGGAGGCAACCAACTCCACATGGTCTCTCTGAAGACACTCGCCTTGTTGCTTGTCATTTCTAAAGTGGAAGGAGAGCATATAACTGCCTTTCTAGCTGGTTCTTCAGGATGCAAAAGCATTCCCTTCTCCGAGTCATCAAGAAGGCTCATTTTCTTGGATGACCCCATCGGGGACAGGCCGGGTGAGCCTTGGCTTCTGCATCCATGAATTCTGTCTGTCTTCAATCTCACCTATTGGGACATTCCTGGCAATATCCAGGCTAGTTGCTAAGATTCGGTGGGAAATGCCTTGCTTCGGCCATTTTGCCTGTGCTTGGACATCCCTTCGGTCACTTCCTGCCTCTCTAGCCCTGCAGCTCTCTGCTCCTCCATCACCTTGTGCTCTGTGCTTCTTCTAGATACCAAGTTCCTCCAGTTCTTCTGTTTTTCTTCTCTGAGTGCCCCTGTCATATCTTCTGGGATGGCCTCCTATGCCCCTGTCTCCCCACTGCCACACCAGTTTTAGGCATAGGGCCTGACCATTGGTGGGGCTCAGTAGATACTTGTTTAATAAAAAATAGTGAATAAATTTAGAACATTCAAAATAGATGGATCAGATGACTGAGGAGGTCGGAGGCTGTGTCCAGCTTTGCCATAATTATTAGAGAGCTCTGGGTCCCCACTGCCTCAGCCTGGTCCCCTCACAGCTTGCTCTAGACTTTAGATACTTGTCAAAACACCAACCAGTTCCTCTCATGTTAGGATAACTTTTTATACATCTAAAGCACTACCACAGCCATGATCCCATATTAGGGTGCTCTGCACAGTAAGGATATCGTGAGACTCGGGTTGGAATCCTAACTTCTGTCACTTACAAAACCACATACCTTGAGCAAGTTACTTAACCTCTCTGAGTTTTAGGCTTTCCTGTATAAAATAGAGATAATATTTACTTCAAAGTGCTATTGTCAGGATCAAATGAGAAAACAAATGGGAGAAGTGCCTATCCCAGGAAGAGGTGCCCACGGATCCCTACACCTTCCCCGAGAGTCACAGAGTAGACATGATTGTTCCCACCCCATCACCATTACCAATGAACAGATGGTGAATCCTGAGCTGAGAAAGCCAGTGAGCGCCTTGTCTAAGTATGTGACAGAACCAGGAAAAGAACCTGGTCTCAGATTCTGTCTGTTTACCCCATCTGGTTTCCCAGAAACTCCCAGAGCTGCAGCACCTGTCACAGGGTCATGCTGTCTGACTTAGAGCAATGCATGGCATCAAAGAAGCAAGTTTCTGGTACAAGGCTGCCTGGCGCCCATGAGGTGTATTTGGGCAAACAACTTGATTTATTCATCTGAATGTCAGAATTTTCTATTTTAAGCTAAGAGCAATGAACCCAGTCTTACCATACAGAATATTTCAATGATCCAATTAAAAGATATGTGTAAAAAAATTAAATTGAAGTATAGCTGACATACAATATTATATTAGTTTCAGGTGTACAACATAGTGATTCAACATTTATATACATTGCGAAGTGATCACCACTGTGAATCTAGCCACCATCTGTCACCATACAAAGTTGTTGCATATTATTAATCATTTTCCCTTTGTTGTACATTGCATCCCCAACTGGAAGTTTGTACCTTTTAATCTCCTTTCCCCATTTTGCCCATCCCCCCTATAAAATGCTCAAAATCATAAAAAAATAATAGGGATCTGGATAGTATGACTAATGTCCTTTCTCCTCATTCTGAAACTGAAAGGCTTTTCCCCACATTTTGCTTTCCCTCTCCCCAACCAGTCCAACCTTGAGATTAGAGACCTCTTTCTTCTTTCTTGACCCTGGCACATAAAGTTAAAGAAAAGCTTTCTTCAAAATTCAGTGAGATTTCTGGTAGAATAAATTCAGGAGGCCTCCACCCATCTTCTGACCACACATGGTCACCAAAGATGAAATAATTTAGACATCCCAAAGTAGATGACTGTGTGTGTGTGTGTGTGTGTGTGAGAGAGAGAGAGACAGAGACAGAGATGGAGACAGAGACAGAGACAGAAATAGAGGAGCTCCTCTATTATCAGGTGAAATGCTATAAAGTAGCCTGTCTTCTGTCTCTGCCCATCCTTTAAAATTCTCCCTCCCACCTATCTGGGAATTCTTTAAGTGGTTTCTATTGGTAATGAAGCAAACAGAATTACTTGCAGTTAATCATAGAAATAAGCAAATGAAGCAAGGATTTCATGGGATCAGCCCTGGCCCTTTCTCCTGGGAAAGGTCTGGTAGATTGGGCTTGCAGTGAATGATTGATTATAGTGACACTGGTGCAGTCCACCCTTCATGTCTTGAGGAATGTCCCTTCTACCACTTCCAAGCTCCCTAGAGATATGCAGCTTAGATATTCCTTGGCTCAATTTCTCTTTATTACTGGTTATTAAACCTTTGACTTGCACTGAGCATGTGCCAAAGCCCTTGGCCCAAACACAGAAATGGTTTTTATTAAACACTAGGAATAAAAATATGCTTATATCACCCATGATAATTTCAAAATGTTCACAAACTTAACTGACCTATTTGCTGTGCATTCCAATTAGCATTTTGTAAATCTGCTCAAGAATTATTTTCACGTTTTAGATGAGACTCCTAAGACCAGGAATGTATTTTCTAATACTGTTCTAGATGTACTCTGGCCCATGAACACCTCCAATGCAACAGCTACTCCATATTTCCAATTGTGCAAATTTCAGTTAATGGCAGGTGTGCCATTCTTAATGCAGCTGATGGTGACCACCTTGTTTCTCACTGTCCTCAGAGCCACCATGGAATTCAGGGTGCACCTTGGGCCCTTTGAATATCACAACAAGCCCCATCAAAATGAATTCACTGGCTCAAAGGATATTTGTAAGCAAAAGGAATTAAAAATACTAAATGGTCAATAAAAGCATCAGTTCACTTGGTTAAATGAAGAAAAAGGCAGAAGGCATAGAGACATTCTTTCTCACGTGAAAGATAGCTTCAAGAGAATGAACTAATGTCACAGCTGTAAATATTTGGGTTGTGCAGGGAGGGTCTTCGCTGTAGCTTAGCTGAGCCTGCACAACCATTCTCTTCCCAACAGTGACCCCTCATGGTCTGTAGTCACTGGGATTCCCTGTCCAGCCAAAGAGAATAAAAAAAAAATCCTCTTTGCTAGTGCAATCGGAGAGAATCTTGTGTAATGTGACCAGCAGTCTTTGACAGGATGCTTTTATACTGCAGTGAGACTTTCATTCCTAATTCTAGTGCCTAACTGGGGAACAAGCTTTCCCAGCCCATAGACAACCCCACCTATCAACAGACCCAGATGCACTGTGCTGGGTGCTGTGGGGATGCAGAAGGAGGCATCACACAGTATTTGCGCCAAGTAGCTTGTAATTTACTTGGAAATTTACTTGGAATTAACAAGTAGCTTGTAATTTACTTGGAAAGATTAAATAAATAAATAAATAAATAATGATAGATAAATAAATAAATAATCAGAAAATCCAGTAAAGGGAAGGCAATAGATCCAAATGCAGCAATATTGGAGTGAAAGTGGTAGGTAGCGAAGAGTCCCAGGGTGTATAATCTTAGATCACTGAGCTATTAAGAAGGGGAGGTGGATAGAATATGTGTCTTAGCTACAACAGGAAGTTCCTGCAGAAGAGGAAAGGGAAATACATTGTGGACAGGCAGAGTGGAGCAAGATTACAAAGGCCTTATCGGCCAGGGTAAGGGGAGGTGGATTTTAATTTTCTCAATCTTTTATGATAATCTGGAACAGGGACTTTATAGGCCAGAAGGGAGCTGCTATGAAATTTACCACGACCTCACACAGAGCACCAGTAGAGGAAATGTAATTAAAGAAGAAGGAATTGAACAGGAAGATTCTTCAAAATCAGAATAATGGCTGCTGGGTAGATAAGAGTGGAAAGTTATAATCATAAAATATAAGCATTATAAGGATCTCAGAGATAATCTACCAAAGCGTTCATTTTATAGGTCAGGAAACTAAGGCCCAAAAGGAGCCTGTCTGGCCTAGGGTCACACAGCTGGTGATGACAGAGCTGAGATCTCCCAGTATCTTTTTCTAAGAATCCTCCAAGAAAAGAAAGCTTGGCTTTCTGTCCTGGGGTGGCAGATTTCTTGAGATTCTGTTGAGCAGTAGATCTGAGTCCTTAGATGGCACTTCTCAGCTTATGAGACAATGCTGGCAGATCCAAGACATGAGATGATTAAGAGTAAAGTCACCTTCATGATCCCATTTTACATCTTGAAAATCTTAACAGCACACCCCTACAGATGTTTTATTTGTTGTAGATGAAATAGATGAAATCAAATGCAGATTTGATGCATTCGATATAGATGTTTGGTGATGTGGTAGGAAATAACTTGAGAGAAAAGCAAGACAAGGTTGCCCCTAAAATTAGCAGTATGGAATAACATAGATTACCTAATTCATACTATAACCTATTTAAATTTTACACAAGAAGAAAAGCTACATTTAGAGAAAAAATATAAACCTAAGTCATTATGGATCTGTGATATAGAAAGGACATGGCAGAGCTCCAGGTTCAGCTCTAGCCGGGACCCACCTAACAGCTGTGTCCTCATGAGCAAATCACTTGCTCTCTCTGTTTTTTTTCAACTATAAAATGGAGGTAACATATCTATATCATAGGATTGTGAGGATTAAACGCAATAATATATTTGAAAGTGTTTTGAACAGGTGCCAATTGATGCACAAATATGAGTGATTACAGTTGGTAACCAACTTCTCTCCTAGAAAGCTACTCTTGTGACCAAATTAACAGCTCTCTCCAAGAAAAGAAGTCTACTTAGGTGGAATCTTGACACTACCTCCAGCGAACACTGTCCTATAATTAAGGCAGGAAACTGTGTGTGTGTGTGTGTGTGTGTGTGTGTGTGTGCAGATAAACTCCCTCAGTCTCTCTGTTTATATGCGAAGATATTCTCATTTCAAAACCATTGTGGAATTCCTCCCCAAAAGTATCTGAAAGGAACAGGATTGTTCTAAATTTAAGCACATAGGTAGCCATTGGAAGACACCATTAACCTTTCATTATCATCCCTATAGTTTCCAATTGGACTTCAAAATCCACATTGCTTATAAAAGGCCCACTGACAGCCTAACGTCTTGGGATCATACTAACCTCCTTACCTGGGCTGAGAACCTGTAGCATCCACACTGACCAGAAGCGTTTACCACACAGGTCATAAATCACATACAGTTGTGTATGTGATTTAATCACCCAGCCAATAAGAATTCCATTCCTCTGCTCCCAGTTAAAACATACTCACACCCCACATTTGGTTCCATCAAACCTGATGGATTCATTCTAAACCAGAGCCATGGAAAACACTGGGGATACAAAAAAGGGCAAGCTCTGGTCCTGCCACCCAAGTTACAACAGCCTAAAATCTGTTCAACTCATTGGAAAACAAAGACTCCAGTCTTCACTAGATAGCATCCAAGGGCGGCTGCCATCTATTCTGCCTCTCCCCATGTACTTCTTCCACCAAGAAGGGGAGGCTATTCCACCTCCTCTCAGGCTGACCTAGGAACTTTCTTTGACCAATAAACTGAGGTGAACATGACCCTGTGTCAATGCCAGGCTCAGACTAGAAGCTTCTACTTTTCTTCTTTCTGGGGAAGCTATGAAACCCTTTTCTGGGGAAACCATGCTGTAAAGAACCTTGGGCTAGACTTCTGAATGATTAGATGCCAATAATCACCTGTTACTCTTTCTTCCATGGAGAGAAAGAGACCACATGAAGGAAAACCAAGACACCAGATGTGAGAGTGAAGCTTTCGTGCACCTTCCTATCTAGCAAACAGTTGAGTGACTCCAGCTGATATCAGGGTGCAAAAGAGTTGCCCAGGCAATCAATCCCTGCTTAAATTTTTGACTCACATAATCATGAAAACAAATTATTGTTTTATTGTTGTCAGGCAGAATATATAGCTGAAAATCAGCAGTGGGAGGATGAACATAGTCAAAACACATATTTAACCTTGTGCAGTGAAAGATTTCTGGGAAAAAACAAACATCACACCACAACCCACTTATCCCTGGTTATTGGGCCATATATCTACACAGATATTAAGTATATAACCCTATATGAGGAACTATGGGCGTTGGGGCCAATCCAAGAGGCACAGGTTGTACCTCCTCCAACCCAAGCTGGTACTACCTTAGCCCTTAGATGGTTTTCTATAAGGAAAGGTGTAAGTCTTCTTTTTCTTTGGCCCCTTTCTAGTTAAAACTTAGACTTAATGTGCTGGGCACATGAGACACCACTTAATATGAATGAATTGATTTCCTGAAGTTTAACCCAGATATCAGTCCCTAGCTTATGACACTCTCTCTCTCTCTCTCTCCGAAATCTTTAGCCTTGTCGTATTGAGGTCCAAGACTTAAGATTGAATTGGAGCTAATCAGCCAAGAGAAAAGTAGCTTTGATTTAACAAAAGAGCCCAAGGTGTAGGAGGGTGGAACGAAAGACCCATCTCTTGTGTACTCTTCAGCATACCAATCCTATGTGGGATTACCTCTCCAAAGCTCTTTGGTGGGGACCTGTCTTGTGTCTGAGGGTTTCAAATAAAAGAGTGTTCAGAATGGATTTCTCTATAGCCTTTAATTTCTCCAAATAGGGTCTTCCAGGGTCCCAAACTTTGCCCAACCTTTAGAGCCAAGCATCATGATGGTTCACACACTCACTGCTGCAAGGGGCTGTCATTGATCCAGCACTATTCTCTGAGAAGGAAGACCCTGCCTCCCTGGTTGGTAGGTTTTCCACAAAGATTTTTGTTCAGTGAATCATTGGAAGGCATGATATTGTACATAAGTGAATTTTTCAGAAATTAAAAAACACAACCCTTCAAAACATGCCTTCTTTTCATTCATCAAGTGTTTATTGAGCGCCTGCTGTGTACTAGGGAGTGTGCCAGATACTGGGGATACGGAGGTACAAATCAGAGTTCCTGAGCTCAGATGAATCTCATCAATAATAACCATTTGGCAGGGAGGACAATTTTTGTTGGCAATTTTCCTAACAAAGATTATTTCCTCCCTACTCTTATGTAAAGGAGATGCTGAAGTTGAATGTAGCTTCTTCTCCATAACCCATGATTAAACAGTGAAAATTCTCATGAGTTCCTGAGTTATGTGAGGCTACTTGCCCTGATATAAAACTGTCTATTGCTGTGTTTTCATGTTGGGTCTAAAATGTTTTTCTTTTTCATCCTACACTGTCAGTCTTACTTCTTCCTCATGCCAGTGCCTCTCATAACCCTTTGCAGTTGTGATTCTCCATATCTAGTCTTCCGTAAGCCTTGGCAACATCCGTGACTAAGTGTGTTGAAATCGTGTGTTGAAAGGAGTCAACAAAGGGCTGCATGACAGTCTGAGGAGAAAGGTACTTGGACTTTACTCACCTCAAAAATTCTGTGAGAATCTAGGTCAGTAGTTTTGAAGGGTTTTGTTCTTGCACACAGGATGCAGAGTCCAAGCTGCTCCTGGTCTGGCCTCTGAATAACTGTGGTGTTTGGAATAGCATTAGGGCATTATCCGTGGTGAGATAAAGCATTCAGGGTAACTGCAACCAGAAGAACTTCAAGTATTCTGCTATGTGGAAGCTTCTACAAAGCTGGAATCATTTCAGGCTCATATATGCCCTTTGAAAAGTGGGGGCTCCACTCATTTTTATGTGATCAATTTCAAAGTCTATGTGAGTTAATGTGTTTGATGGTAGCATTGCTTCTGGTGGGGGAAGGCTCTTTAGAAATCACATTCCTTTTGTTTAAAGTCCAGAGGCCAAGGGCAAAGACTGGTTTCAAGAGAGAGCAAATGATGCCAGGTGGCAAGGTGGAGTCATGAGCTAATCTCACCCAGGGGTTTGCATTTGAGCCCCACTTTTTCTAGTAACTAAATCTGGCTCAACAGTTTCATAAAGCGAAACATGCCAGGCTCAAGAACCCAAATCAGGAAGAAGGTAGAAAGGGAAGAAACACCTTTGTTTAGGGTCTTGAGCTACCATGGGCTTTGGGGCCTCACACCCATTCAGGTGCAGTGAGATTGTGCCTCTGCTCTGGGATGTACTTGAAGTCTAAGGAAGTAAAGCTGCAACTCTGGAGCTGGGAGAGACCTTCAGAGTTCACTTTGCATGTGTTCCTTCTATGATTCCACTCTCTACTCCTCTCTGTACATTATCCCTTTATGAGACCTTCTGATGTTGAAGGGATAATTCTAGAGCTCGGTGGCAAGTCTCAGAAATAGAGTACTGAGGCCCAAAGAATAACTAAACTAGTTCAAACATCCAAATTTATAGATAGGAATAAAAGAGAGAGAGAGAGAGAAGTCCAGAGAGGTCTGTTGATTTACTCAGGATAGCAATGCAGGGTGAGTCAGAATTAAAACTCAAGCCCAGTGGTTTTTTTCATCATACATGAGTCTTAGTCAGTTCAAGCTACTGTAATAGAGTACCATAGACTGGGGTGCTCAACAACAATCATTTATTTCTCACACATCTGGAGGCCAAAGTCCAACATCAGAAGGCCAGCACATTTGGGTTCTTGATGAAAGCCCTCTTCCTGGTTTACAGATCGGCATCTTCTTATTGGGGCAGAAAGATCATCTCTCTTGTGTCTCCTCTTATAAAAGCACTCGTCCCCTTCATGAGGGCTTCACCCTCAGGACCCAGTCACCTCCCAAAGGCCACACCTCCTAATACCATCACATTGGGGGTTAGGATTCCAACATAGGAGTTTTGGGAAAGACACAAACATTCTATAACACCTAATACAGCTTGTTAGGTCTATAACACCTAATACAGCTTGTTGAGCTTCTGCATTTTATTTCACCTCAAACACTTGTGATGAAGACCTCGTAAATTTAACCCTTTAGTTGATTAATTAATTAATAATAGTAAAAATGTTCATGTTGTTTACACGTACTTTTAAGTATCTGTAAAATGGGAGAGTTGGACTAGACGAACTCTAATGTTCCTTAAGATGCGGCCACAAACATATTAAAAATATTGAAAAAGCATTTCAAGTGTCAGAGGAACTTTGGAGTTCATCTGGTCCAACTTTTTCATTTTACAAATAACTGTTCAAAGTCAAGCAAGGGGGTGCCTGGGTGGCTCAGTGGGTTAGGCCACTGCCTTCGGCTTGGGTCATGATCTCAGGGTCCTGGGATCGAGTCCCACATCGGGCTCTCTGCTCAGCAGGGGGCCTGCTTCCCTTCCTCTCTATCTGCCTGCCTCTGTCTACTTGTGTTCTCTGTCAAATAAATAAAATCTTAAAAAAAAAAAAAAAGTCAAGCAAGGGAGAAATAGGGCCTATATGGAGGATGTGTGATCTGGATGAAGGGTTGAAAATGGAGCAGAAGCATGTAAAATTACAGATTTAGGAGACTCAGAGATCATTATTCCTACCTTGCATTAGCTGAAGGGTGACCTGAGATAGACAGGCAAACTGGCTAGTTCATAGTCAGTTAATGGCAGAGCTGGTTCCTAAATCCTGGCACCCTTATTCTCAGCCCTATGTGTCTGGCACCGCAGGGCATCTTTGCAACCATTGACAGGATAAAAATATATATATATTCTCCAAACATTACTATATTGTAAAATCTCAGCTCTCTGGAATTCTCAGGAAATGAGGCACTCTGGTTAAGTGAACTAGCTGGTTAATGAGACCCCAGGTCTGGTCCATGTCTGTAATCCTTGCCTACTTTCCCATCTGCTCTGATACCTGATCCTTCACCAAGAGGCAACCAGAAAGCTCTTCCTGTTTCTGCTCTGGCTTTTGGAAATCTTTCCAAAATGTCAGGTTCCCATTTTCTTTTTATACTGAGTCAAGTTTAGTGAACATCACTGGGCCTTTGTTTGCTGATGAAGGATCTTGCTAGCACTATATAACACTTGCTATTAGTGACAAGGCTGGGATAGGTTATTTTACACACTTCCAGTATTTCTGACAACTTTTCCAACTTAAGCTGAATGTGACAAATAGACCCAGATTTTGTTGAAAATGTAATTTGTTTCTACCTTTCTAGTCTGCAGTTTATGTGATGGGAATAAAAGTTAAGAAATGAAGATTCGTTGGATTGCCAAGTACATAGGCTCAGTTCCTTTGTGACATTCTCACTGAATCCCCCTTACCACACTGTGAGGTTGGTATTTCCACCTTTGTTTCTCAGATGAGGAGTCTGAACCTTAAGGAGGTTCAATAACTTGCCCACAAATGTACAAACAACGATGGGCCTAGGATTTGAACCTAGATCTTGATCTGTGGTTAGCAATGAGTACACAAGGGCATATATCTCTAACTGCTTGACTTTAAGCAAAAGCCCTAGTGTTAGCCAGTCCTATCTGGAGGCAAAATGGAAACATTTGGTGGCTCTTCATCGTTGAGGGGTCACTTTTCCTGCCTGGGCCTCAGTTTCCTCATTTGTAAAATAGAAAAGAATTGAGAAAACCAGAACCCACTTACCAAACAGTTTATATCAACCAGCATGAATGCCTTTTCTTCTTTACCACAGCTGGACTTATAACTATGGGCAATGAAGGAAACCTATCCATTTCTTATCATTTGATGACGTTTAATCAGAGTGACAACATGGCAATGAATGAGCAGTTCAGAAAAATGGATAAGAGGGACGGGCTATGTTTCCCCAAGCCAATAGAATACATATTAGGGGCGCCTGGGTGGCTCAGTGGGTTAAGCCGCTGCCTTCGGCTCGGGTCGTGATCCCAGGGTCCTGGGATCGAGCCCCACATCGGGCTCTCTGCTCAGCAGGGAGCCTGCTTCCCTCTCTCTCTGCCTGCCTCTCCATCTACTTGTGATTTCTCTCTGTCAAATAAATAAACAAAATCTTTAAAAAAAAAAAAAGAATACATATTAAATATGAGTAAAGAAACCATACATTCTAGAGTTTAATCTTTAAATACTGGAATGCTAAGAACGTTGACCTCTTTCTTTGCAGGCTGTCCAAGAGGGCTTCTTGAAGTACATGAGATTCATTATATTGTGTGTGAGAGAGAAAGACCGTGGCAAATCAAAGACCGTGTGTTCTAATGTCTGTTAGTGCTGAGAGAAGGCAGGACTGGGATGATCTTGACGAGGGTATGGAGTGTGTGTTGGTATCCTAGAACTTCCATAACAAAGAAATACAAACTAGGTAGATTAAAACAGCAGAAAGTTTTTCTCTCAGTTTTGGAAGCTAAACCTTGAAATCCAGGTGTTGGCACAGTGAGTTCCTTCTGGGGCTCTGAGAAAGAATCCATTCCATGCCTCTCTCCTAGCTTCTAGTGATGGCCAGCAATCCTTGACACTCTTAGACTTAGAGATACATCACTTCAATCTCTGCCTCTGTCCTCACATGTGATTTTCCATGTGTGTCCCTTCTTCTTAACAGGATAGTTAGTCTTATTGGATTAAGGTCATACTTTTCCAGTATGACCGCATCTTAACTTAGTTAATTACATCTGCCACAATTTTATCTCCAAATAACTTAGCAACCGAAAAGCACCTTCATTTAGTCCCATGACTTCCAAGGTCAAGAATCTAGGAGCAGCTTAGTGGGACTGCAGTCAGGCTGCTAGCCAGAGGCTTCAGTTCCCTGACACTTGGGCCTGCCTATAGGTGGGGCTCATACAACATGGTGGCTTACTGTCCCAGAACAAGAAATTTGAGAGGGAAGGGGAGGGAAAAAGAAGAAGCTGCAGTCTTTTTTATAACCTAATCTCCAAAGAAACTTACCACACTCCAGATGCATGCCATGAGTCACAAACACTAACCCCAGTGCATTAGGGGCGGGGGTTGTACAGCGATGTGGCTAGCAGGAGGGGGAGATCACTGTGGTCATCTTGGATTCTGGTTACCTTATTATTTAAAGCCATGAGACAGAGAGATCACCAAAGACCCCTTCCGCTTCCTTTTTTCCTTCTTTTGTCCTTTCTTCCCCTCTCTGTCTTCCTTCCTGCCCCATCCTGGTGACCACCTCCCATGCAGCAGGCCTGTCTGTGTAAAGCCACCGGGGTCAAAGACAGCCTAAATGCAACCCTGGTCCCTGAGGAGCTGTCAGGGGTGATGAGGCAGCCAGGCAAACAAACCCTCTCCATGCGTCATCTTCTCCCACCGCTGGGCAGACAGGGTGCCCCGGGGGCTCACAAGAAGAGACAGGGGACTCTGGGTAGATGTGGGCATCCGAGGAAACTTCACTACGGAACTTGGAGCCATTGACGGGCAACCCTGCCTAGAATAGGTGGAAACCGTTTCAGGGAGACTGTTGGAGAGCAAGAATGAGAGGACAGTTGGACTTGTGGGGAAGGTGGACCCAAGACCATCCCACCTGTCCTGGGCTGGCGTACTGTCTGTGCATTGCAGTGCCTCCCTTGCTTCTAGAAACCCTCCTGTCAGGACATGGATGCTCTCTGCCAACAGAGGGGGCACCTCAGCAGGCCAGGCAGAGGGAGTCTGCTAGGCCAAGAGCTGGGTGCATCTCTGCACAGGTGGGAACTGGAATGGTCTCCGAGCTGAGGGTGAGATCAAATCGAGACTCTGCCTCTATCCCCGAGGCAGCCAGCCTTGCTGGAGGCCAGCCAGGCAGCCCCATCGATCCCAGACCATACAGGATAGCCTTTGAAATACGGCTGCCTCTTCCTGGGTCTGCTCCCCGTGCCCCCGTGGTGTCATTTCCAAATCCATTACATTCCAATGGCTTTGGGATCTTTTAATTACATGTGACGAAGCCCTGCCGTTGCTGGAATTAGATGGCCTGTGTTGACGATTTATAGGCCTCAGCTTTCACGCAAGCAGGGTAATAAATAACATGAAATGGGCCCTTCAGTATTAAAAACTTCAGAGCTACCCACTAAGCCATGACAGAAAGAAAAAAAAATGAAAGGGTAAAAAAATAAAAACACAGTAATGTCTGTGTCTCATGTATTTAAAATACTGTATGTGAAACAGGGAGTGTCAAAAATATGGGGTGCTGAGCAATAGGCAACGCATAAAATTTTATCTCTGGTATGAGGATTTCCAACCACGTAATGAGGCCTTTCCTTTTTTTTTTCTTTTCCTTTTTTTTTTTTCCCCCTTAAATCCTGGGTAATTCATGCCTGATGAGGTGATGGAGAGGGTAGGTTGGCTGGCACACCCATTTTTGTGTCCCCAGATTTCATGGCAAGGTAAGGCCCGCGGGGTGAAGCAGTCTCCAGCCCCCTGGTCCGCATCTGGACTCCCCTTCTGGCCCCCTTGACCAGCTAGCTTCCTTCCCTTCCTCAGACATCTGCTCATGCCGGGCTCCGGAGCTGGGATGATCTCCCCAATCTTTTCCAGTCCAGCACCATTTTCTGACCTCCCCCAGTGCCCAAAGGCCTCCCCTGGCTTCGTGGACATCCACCCCAAACACAGCGCGTTCAGGGGTAGTCAGAGGCCGGCTCAGTGAGTTGCTAGGCCTGGTCGTGCTCACAGGTTATTAGCTGTCCTGCCAGCCACAGGGCTCCCTGCGCACCAGGGGCCGGACGTCTGACTTCCTTTCTTCTCCCCTTCGGCACCTGGCACAGGGCTGAGCACTTGGCCCACACTTTACAAGTTAGTGGGATTAAGAAACTTAGAATCAGGAATTCTGTAGGGTGGTAGTCCAGAGAGGCAAGAGAGAGCACGTGGGGAAGATGACAAGAGGGAAGGGATGTGGCCAGAGGAGAAGGAGAAGCATCTCATGTCAGCCCTTTGGTTTAGAAGGAACTGGAGCTCAGAATCCCTCAAGCACGGTGAGGCCTCCTCGAGGGACAACAGTACCAATGGGGATCAAAGACCTTTGAGATCCAAGGCCATTCTGAGAGTGAGGGTGTTTTGTGCCCCTTGACAGCGGGAGTCTATGGTCTTCTTGCCAGAGCTCTGCCTCTCCCACAATGCAGCTGTGTGTGTGTGTCTGTGTGTCCCTAGCTCTCACCTGCTTCCACTATCAACAGCCCTAAAAGCCCAATTCGGAGATCAGTTTGGCCCACTGAAGTCACAGTGCCCTTTAAGCAAATCTCTCAAACCAAGACCTGCTTGGAAGCACCTGGCCAGCCTGGAGATAGGCTGCCGGGATCAGGTGCCCACCGCAGTCAAGTCATCCAGCTCTGAGGGACAGGCTTCCAGGCACCAGATTAGCTGCTCAGATAAAGAATGGCTGTGGGGAAGCTAAGGAAGGACAGGTTTTCTCAGAGCTTCTAATACAGAAGAGGTTTACTTGGGCCTTAAATGTTGGTTCGTATGTAAATAGATAGAGGTCACTCCAAACCTGAGACAGTGACTGACTGAAGAGCTTGATCTAACGCTGTCGAGTAGCTTTCAGATGTCCATGCCTTATGGATAAAATAAGATCGAGGTTTTCAAATCTGAAAGAAGGGGAGCGAATTGGCAGTGGGCACAGAGCCGGGTGGGACTGTGTGAGGTCATCAGCGTGAGGTCATCAGGCTGTCTGCTTTGCCTATGGCTAAGGCTTCCTGAAGTGTAATCTCCATATGGACAGGAAGCAAGGGCGCCACACTGCTGTGTCCCCAGCATGCAGAACAGGGTCTTACACAAAATAGGTACTTTTTTTCTGTTAAGTGAATTAATAATGTTCAAAAGCAGAGACCTCTTCCTGAGAGCAGACTAATTCCTTTGACAAACATTATAAGGTGCATTTATCCTAGAGGCTTGTTAGATAAAAGAGAAAAGGGGCTTTTGCTTTGGGTCCCCCAGGCATCAGCAGTCAGAAAGCCTCACTTAGGTTTTCAGCTCAGTTGCCTGAAATAGCTTCCAGGACTATCACAAACGTGTATTTCTCTGCTTAATAATAACTTTCTAGTCTCTGTGGGCTCGGAAATCTCAGAGGGCATGGCTGACAACTGCCGTGAGTGACTCTGGAAGCCCCATGGGAACCCAGAGTCGATGGTCCAGGCCAAAATATTGTCACCAAGGACTGCTTCTTCTGAAGGATGGGCAAGGGAAGCAGAATCGCGCTAACCCAGCAATGCCAATGTCTCAAGCGCAAAGGGTATTAGAGTGGAATTTGGTGAAAGAACAGAGAAATGAGGAAGTTGGATTTAAGATGCAGAAAGTAATGTGCAATGGGAAGCTTCTGAGTGATTTGTGTATTTTCTTTGTTTTCCATGAACTTCCTACAGCAGATAAACAATAATAGTATCCAAAAAGATGTATCTTATGTTATACAAGAAAAAAAAGAATTCTTGAAATAGCAAGTAAAAATTGAATTCCATTTTCCCACTGACTTACATTACTAGGTCTCATAGAATCAGGGAAGTATTGTCTAGTAGATCTAGAAGGTACCCTAGAGGTTTAACTCAAAACTCCTCCTTTCTACAGAGGTAGGGCATGACACTGCAGGGTTTCATAACAAATGTAAAAACATGAAAGTGGGGTTTCTGCGGTGACAGGGAGGCTAGGCTGATCAGCATCAGCTATTAGCTCACTGTACTGCCCTCGGAGGTTGGATGTGGCCCTAGACCCCCGGGGTGTTGTTTATTTAATATTAGCTAAGACTTGCTTAATATGTAATTGTTCTCTATTATTTAACATTGTTTAATATTTGTTTTTAAATTGACAATTTTTTAAAAATTAGCCTTCTCCTAGATAATACCTACAGTAGCAGGTTTTTATAAAGTTGAAAGATAGATACATAGAAATACATACACATATATGATGTCTTTAATATATTTTAAAATACTATTATTAATTTTACATTATATACATCCAGACATACTTTAGAAATATTGTGGGTTTCATTCCTGACCATTGCAATAAAACAAATATTACAATACAATAAGTCAAATAAATGTTTTGGTTTCCCAGTGGACATAAAAGCTATGTTTACAATATACTGTAGTCTATTAAGTGTGCAATAGCATTATGTATAAAAAATGTACATGCTTTAATTTAAAAATACTTTGGCTACAAAATGCTAACAGTCATCTGAGTTTTCAGAGAGGTACAATCACCAATCACAGATCACCATGACAAATATAATAATAGCCTATCCTTTTAGTCTTCTTACTCTCCATAAGAAGCTTTTATTAAAATGGTACCATGATTTCTGTTTTTACTTAATAGGTCATGAGCATATGTCCATGTGACTACACTATAACAAGTAGGATAATGTATAATATGATAATAATTTGCTATATTGCGAGAATTACCAAAATGGAACAGAGACACAAAGTGAGCGAATACAGTTGGAAAACTGGCACGTATAGACTTGCTTAATGCAGGGCTGCCACGTAGCTCCAATTTGTAAAAAAAAAAAAAAAAAAAATGCTGTATCTGAGGAGTACAATAAAGTAAAGCACAATACAATGAGGTGTCCCTATAACTAGCTGCACATCAAAATAAATATATAAAAATCAAAACATATACATCAAAACAATTCAGCGTCCATCCATGGATGTCCTGCTGTCATCTTGCATCTACCGGTGGTATAGACTTGCCCTTTGGAAGTACAAGGACTAGGTGATTTTGAGGACCCCTTCTAATTTAAGATTCTCTGATTTCAGAAAACAGGTTTAGTTCTGTGAGTATTGGCCACATCTGGAACATCTTCTCTTTTCTTTTCCATCTCCCTAAATCATGGCCCTGCTCATCTCATCTCCTCTGTGAAGGCTTCTGAGCAGGCCATGGTACCCTCCAATTCTCTTCCTGAATTATTGCCACTGAGATATAATCATGGAACTCTCCTTGTTTCGTCAATTACTGTGTATGACTAGTAAATGTGATGTCTGTCTCCCATTCATTAATAAGCTTCTGTATGACTCCTACGACTTTGATCTATATTTGTATTTGTGCCTAATAGTGGCTTTCTCATGGTAATTGCTCTAAGCTTCTTTTTTAAAATGAACACAAACAAAACAAAATTTTGGATACAATATATGGCTACGGTAAAAATAACTTAGAAAAGACAGAAGAGCAAAAAGAAAAAGAAAAAAAAAAGCTTTAACCTTCCATGATTCCCTTCCCAGCAAAACCAGTTTATCCATCTGGTTATATATCCTTTTAGTCTTCTAACTATCCATATGAAAATGATAAATTTTTTTTACCTTTTTCTAATTATCATGAACATGATACATGATACATGAACACATAAGCATGTGATGTTTATCAGAAATGTCATTTTTAGCAGTAACATAATAACTTACTATGGGTCGCAAACTCAGTGACTCTCAAGTGGAACACCACTACCCAGAGACAAGCCTTTTATGCATACCATAGTGTTGACCTACCCAACATTTATAAAGGATATGTTAGAGACTCTTGAAGGGCTCAGTCAATTAAGTGTCTCCCTTTGGCTCAGGTCATGATCTCAGGGTCCTGCGATCCACCCCTGCCTCTCCCTCTGTGCTCAGTGGTGAGTGTGCTACTCCCTCTCCCTCTGCCTGCTCATCCTTGCTCTCTCTCTCTGTCTCTCTCTCTCGTGCTGTCTTTCAAAAGAATAAATAAAATCTTTAAAAAGAATGTTAGAATTAGTTGCCAGTATCTGAATATTAGGAGGCTTCATATAAAAGTCCATAATTTCTACTTTTCTTTAAAAAATGGTAATATCACATTCCCATCAGGCTGCATAGGGGGAGCTGTGTGGAAGCTGATTTCTTTAGATGGAGCTTGTGTTCTCTCTTTGCCTCAGTCCCCACCATGCCCTTTGGCATCCCTGAAACTAATGTTAAGGGTCAGTTGCTATTTATCAGACTCATAGGCTGATTTTCTTTTCTACAGTCAAGAGAAAAGTGAAATTTTTCTTGTACTCATATGTCTATCAAAAGCTAAGCCAAAAGGGAAAATTAAACACATGTCTACAATTTCCAAACTGTGTGTCAAGGAACTCCAGGGTGCCACAGTGAACCCACAAGGGTAGTACAAGGTATTTTTAATTATCAAAGAACACACCATTATCCTCAGAACTGTCAGATACTACACAAACTACCAGCTTGAGGGAATTCAGAGATTCAGTATTATATCATGCTATATATATATATGGTATCATCATATCTTTGCAAAACTGGGTTTTCATTAGTTGTTGTATTAAAAAGAAAGTAGCAGGGGCACCTGGTGGCTCAGTCAGTTAAGCATCTTCCATCAGCTCAGGTCAAGATCTCAGGTTCCTGAGATCAAGTCCCACATCGGGCTTCCTGCTCAGCAGGGAATCTGCTTTTCCATCTGTCCTTCCCCATGCTCATGCTTGCTCTCTCTCTCAAATAAATAAAATCTTCAAGCAAAAAGAAAGTACCATACAAAAATCAGTGTGGAACAGGAAATGAGGGGGATATATCCAAGGATCTATCCTGATTCCAAGGTTTGACTAATTGTACAATGGCCAACAGGTGCACATATTCTATTAATAAATAATTATTATTTAAGAATGAACTAAATATATTTTTTTCTTTCAACTTATCTGTAAAAAATTTTTTCAAACAGCTACTAAGTTGTCAGGAAATAAAGACTTACCAGTTTATTTGGACCTACATACTTAATAAACCTAAATTCGTGCCATCTATTTTGGCTTAGAGTGCTGTAAAAATATTACTGAGACAAAGTTTGGGGACCTTTGGCACATTCCTTGTGCATCTAAAGACACAGCACTAACTGGTTTCCCTCCAGCCCACAGGACTGTGTCGCTAGATCTTGTCGGGGCTGTGTTAGATACATCTAATGCGTGTTCCCTATCCCTGAGAGATTTATGTTGCTTTTTTACAGTTTAACAAAGAGGAGCATCTTCGTAGCTAATATTCCCATACAGTCGAGATTGTCTTCTTAGAATAATCCCCTAGAAAAAGAATTGCTGAGTTAGATTAGCCAGACATTTAAGGCTTTTGAAATTATTTCTGGGTTGACTCAGCTTCATTTGAGAATCCCCAAGACAAAGAAAACTGTTTGACACACAAATTATGCTGAATATGTGGGAACTGAATTGAATGGAGTCGAATCACATCGAAGCAAACCAAATCGAACTGAATCTCTAAAAGTACACATGCCTTTACTTTTCTTTGCCTTATGTTGACTCTACCTCTGATGCAGACTCTAGAAGTAGCAGTCCATGTCCCAGGAACAGAGGAGCTCTTGCTATCGGAAGGGAGCCTGTGCATGGGTTCTTTTACGAAAGAATCTTTTTTGAGCCCTAAAGGCCAAAGAGCTTAATAGTTAAGCCGGACTGAATCTAGACTCATTTCAGATCCGCCCTTGACTAGCTGATTTCTTTAAGCACATCACCTATCCACTATGCCTCAGTTCCCCCATCTCTACAATGGGAATCATAATAGAATACGCCTCAGGGGATTTTGATAAAGATAAAACTGTGATCATCTACATAAACACTTTGCACAGTGCCTGGCACATTGTAAGCTCTCCAAGATAGCTGTTCGTTTTATTTGTTCTCCTGGAAGCTTCTAGATGTCCTCATAGGAAGATCCACGTGGATCTTCCTTCCTTTCTGCAGGCTGCTTGCTGTGGCTGCGGGCTAGAGGCATAAGGAAGACACCCATCCATGTCCAGCCTTCTTACCCCAGAAACTAATCCATTTCCCATCGTGGTCCCTGGATCCCTTTGAACCTACCTGAGCAAGAGGTGCTTTCTAACACCTTTCTAACTAGGGTTCAGGCCAGGAAGCCCAGGGCTTCTTCTTTTCCCAGGTAAGGGCAGCTACCAGAGCACCCTGGTCTGATACTTAGTTCATCTACCTGGCTACTGCATCAAGCCAAGAAGATTGCCATCTGAGGGAAGCAAAAGAAAAAAAAATAATATTGATTTTGGCTTAAGAGGCATGAAGGGCTTGTTTCTCATCTTCATCATATTTAGAAACCCATTGCATTGAACGTTGGAGGGCCAGATACCATTCATAGAGAATCATTTTGGGGAAATTTAAAGCCTGACTCTGTCTCTGAAATGCCCCTCGCCTCCAATCCTCTCCTAGTCTGCCTCATCCTGCAGTAATTCCTCTCCTGACTTCTTGGGTATTTTCAGCCAAGACAGAGCTGTGGAATGGGAAGCAAGCTGCTCTGGCATAAACTAAGCCAGACAGTGGGAATGCCCACAAGCCCTCACAGATGCCGCAGTCCCACAGCCTGTGCTGTAACTGGTACAGCCCTTAGCTTGACATGCAGGAACTGCTGTCTGAGTCCCTGCCCTACCCCTCCTGGGCCTTCTGTTGACAGTCCGGTGACACTGGGCTCATTTAGTCTCCTCGACCCTCCATTTACAATGGGGATGACAATGTCTATCATCTATGAGATAATAAAATAAGAAGACCTCCATGAACGTGCCTGGTAAAATACATATGTAACTGTGAGGAATTTAAATTAAGGAAGGAAACAGCAACCCACTGTGTGTTGATCTGGCCCAGGAAGACTTCTTAGAGAAGAGCAACTTTGGAGAACAGAGGGCGTCATACCAGGTGGATAATGAGAAAGACTTGGAGGAAAAGGGTAGGCCTGGGGTCGATTGAGAAGGATAGAACTGAGAGGCACACAGGGAATAGTATCACAGACTCCAGTGAGACTTGGTAACCCAGTAACTAGAGTCTTTTCCCACTAACCAGTTATTCAAAATTATTAAGAATCTTCCAAGGGGTCAGCCTGGTGCTCAGTTAATTTAAGGTGTCCAGACATTCTGTAATCTGTAGGAGGTAAGATTGTCAAAGTCAGAACAACCAGACAGGGATCCAAGAGTCATGAGTGCAGGGCTAGGTGGCCAGTGGGAGTTCTCCAAAAAGAGAAAATCACCCCGACCTCCAGGCTGACGATGGGGCCCCACGTTGTCAAAAGCCCATGAGCTTCTCCCAGTAGCATGTGAACAACATTTCCTTCTATGAGGAATAAGACCCTGGGGAATGGGCCACAGGAAAAATGATTTTTGATGGGGCAAGACAAGCAGTAGAAGAAGCAGGTAGAAGAATCACTGCTTCGGAGCGTGCTGGGATCAGGGTTCACCCCCAGCTACACATGCTCAAGGCACACAAGCAGAGGCTTAGGTGGACGGTACCGCCTAAAGTGGGAACAGAGCTTCAGCCTCATCACGTGACAATCTGAGGCAACTTGCTGGTGACCCAGATGGAGCCCAGGCATAGGGTGCTGGGGCTTCAGCAATGGGTGTTGCAAAGGCCCCGAGGGCCCTAGTGAAGGTGAGGAGGGGCCCCAGAGTGTAGAGAGCAGTGCTCTTGTCCCACATGACTGCCTCTCTGCCGTCTGCCTTGGCACAGCCTGTGCCCTCTGCTTCCCTTCCAGGATCTGGGGTTTGTGTTGCTGTTTGCATGGAAGTATATAATGGACCAGGGCTGGAAACATGACCATGAAAGGCTCCTTCACCATTCTCTAGATGGGCCGCTAAAGAAATAGGAACGTGGCTTCCGGTTCGTCCTGCTCTAACCCCAGTGGGCACGTGGGGCTGAGAACCTCGGGTGCCTCAGACTTTCGGACGTGTTGCTGGCATGCGGGGGCCAGAGCCAGCCACGCGGGGGAAGCCCTGGGAGGAAGCCTGGAGCAGCTGCCGTCTCAAACCTCGCACACCACCTCTGTGCGGCCTGGGCCCTGCCTTCCGCAGACAGGAGACACTTGTGAACAGGAAGAGGGAGAGGGAGGGAAGCAGAAGGAAGAAATCCATTCCACCTCACAGCTTTCCATCCCCACCCCAGTGGAGCGTGGGTAATTTGTTACGCCTAATGAGCAAGTGCCTCCTTCTACGGAGGCAGGAACGCCGGTGGGAGGATGAGGCGAGTTGCCATGGGAGACCAAGGGACCCCACTGACGTCTGTGCCGCCTGGCAAGGGAGTCTTCTCAGGAGGAAGGAGCGGCTGTCTCCTTCCGTCAGGGTAATAAGCCCTTGCTTTGTGCAGAGTTTTACGCGTTCCGAGACACTTTTACATCGATTGTTATATTAGAGCTGAGCTTCATAACCGCCCAATGAAGTAGGTGGGCCTGGTGTTACTTTCTTTTTTTCAAGTGAAAAGACTAAGGCTCAGGGTAGTTAAAGAAATTGTCCAAAGTCAGGAAAGTAATAAATGGATCCCCAGATGCCCGTTTTCCAAATGCTTGTCTGTATGTGTCTTGTTTTTAATAAAGGGCACGTCACTGGACTGAGGGCAGTCGGGGGAGCTTGAAGGATATTCAGCCCACAGAACTCTAACCCACAATTTAAGGTGAATCAAAGGAAGTCCAACTTCACGCTGAGGAGGACAAACCCACAGACCCCATTGCCAGAGAGTTTAGGTAAATGCACGCGTTGCAGTTGGAGTAAGTGACCCTGGAGACCGGGGAAGGGCGTGTCTAGCAGACACAGGGCTCCCTGCCCTTACCCTCTGACCTTCCCAGGCTGACCTCTCAGCACCACCCACACCTCCTGTGCCCCAGCCGCTCAGAACGACAGCTGCTTCCTGAATCCACCATTTCCATGCCTTTGTGCTTCCTCTTCCTGAAACTTCAAGTTCAAGTGTCGAAGATTTTTAAATCCCATAAAGAGTTCATTGCTTTCTCCTCTTGAAATGAAAAGAGTCGTATACCACCCCCCTCCATCATCTATCTCCTTCACTAGACTGTGAGCTCTTTGAAGGTAGGAATGATTATTTATTCATTACTCAATCCCCAGCACCTGCCAAGGGACCTGCACTTACTAGCATCCTAACAGATGTGTATTAATTGAATGTTTCCATCATCACTGCCATCTTAATTTAAACCAGAATTACTCACTGAGCATCTCCTTGAGCTGGCAGTTATGTAGGCAATGGGATATGAGATACTAGCCCCACAATCCAGAGCGCATGGAGAGCTGTGGCAAAGCAGGAGAAGGCTGTGCACTATATTGAATTCGGATGATTTAATTGACACTATATGAGTCCAAGTGTGGTGAAAATCTGAGCTGTTCCAAAAAGGATCTGAGGAGCCTTGAAGGAAAAGAAGCAGTCCGAAGGCATTCCAAGAGTTTATTAAAGTCCCTCCCAGACTGGGTTCTATGGCAGTTGCAAGATCAACATAAAATACACTCTCAGTTGTCACAGAACTGAGAAGTACAAGGCCAGCACAGCTGAGGAGAACAGAAGAAAAGTAAGGACTCAGTTCTAAGGAGCTGCCTCTTACCACCATGATGATGTCAGAGAAGAGAGGGCTAGAGTCATCAGGAAGGCTTCATGGAAGAGGGGACATGAGCTGGGCTTTGAATTGCCCTTAGGTGCAGGAAGATAAACATCCCTAGAACAAGAAACAACCATGAACCTAGAAGCAATAATTAACCTATACAGCTTGAAACAATCAATGAGTAGCCCTAAATCTATTCCTGTACCCTAGGACAGGTTCTGCCATGGGCAGAAAAGACATGAAAACACGGCACCTTCTTTTGTACCAAGACACTGATTTTTTTTAATATGGATAATTAAAAAAAATAAAGAAAGAAAGAACTCCAGATGGATTTTAAACACAGTGGGGAATTGGGCGGTGTGATGGCAGATGGCTATTTCAGCTGCACATGGGTAAAAATAATTTCAACTCCCCAATACCCAGGACTGCTCTGAACTTGTGAAAACCTCTTAAGGCAAAGCTGCAGTGCAATGCTCAAAGCACAGAGCCGTAGCAGATGGGGTCTGAGGGCCTGGAGCTCACCGACAGGAAAATATCTATTGTTGTTAGATGCAGCAGTGGGCACCCCAGACAAAGGTTCTGTTCTCCAGGGGCTGATATTCTGGTGGGGAGCCGCAGACAAAAGTAAATATGAAGTCAGGTGTTGCCGGAGCCTGTGGGGTGAATTCCAGCAGGGAAGAAGGATCAGGAGTACTGGGGCAGGTGGTGGCTGTGCTAGATAGGGTCAGGAGCAAGGGTACAGCATGAGCGGCGACCTGGAAGGGGAAGGAGTCCAGCCACCAGAACACCTGGGACAGGTGCACTGTGGGCGGAGAGGAACAGCGACACCAAAGGTATGAGGGAGTAGCTTGACCAACGTGTTTGAGGAAGAGCAGGGCCTGGGGTAATGTGAGCAAAGGGAAGAGTAATAGTAGAGGAGGCCAGGGCAGGAGGCCACGGCAGGGGTTTGGCTGGACTTGGAGTGGATGGAAGCCACTGGAGGGGTTAAACCTCGGAGACCTGACATTTGGGAGGGAGCGCCCTGGCCACAGTGTTAGGGGCAGGACATAAGGGAGAAACTTGCTCAGACCGCGGTAGCAATCACGATGAGCGGCAATGGTGACCTACACCACCAACAGAGTAGACCAAGGGCTCCCAAACTTGCGAGCTCAGATCTCCTTTTTGCACTAACTAACCTCCCAGCGTGATAACAGTTACCATTTTTGTATCTCTTGATTAGACAAACACTCCATGTCCATGTTTCTAAATGATTTTAAATGAACCCACCATGTTTACATCTCCATGGGATTTACATACATTTTTTTTTTTAAAAGTTGCACAGGGATGTGTGCAAATTGCATTATTTGGTCTGCAGACTGCTTAGTAAGGAGATGATTTTCAGGCCCTTCCTTGCATTGTGGCCCAAAACCAGGTGGCTGAAATGTTGCTTCTCTCACTTTTCCCATTATATTGGCCAGCACAGGACTTGTTCCCGTAGGTCTCTCTGCTAGAAGGGGTCGAATAAGCCCACGTGAGCGAGAGTGTCAGTGGGCAATGATAACTGAGCGGGGATTCATAACTTGGAGTTGATCCATAGCGGGGATTTGGAAGATCCAAGAATAGCCCTAAATTGTAGGCAAAATATGTGTGAGTGTGTGCGGTGCAAGGTCAACTTTCATTAGATTCTCAAGGGTGCCTCACGAAGAACAAGAGGGAAGGGGGTAGGAACCACAAATTTGATGCATTACTTCTCCCAGATACCATACGTGTTTTAACAAGGACTTCCAGTGCTAAACCCCAAAGAGTGAGCACCAGAGGACAGACATTTTGAAACCATAAGGCTTCAATTCATCCTGAGCAGAAAGACCGGCACAAAGTATAGATAAAAACATAACATCTCAGATTCCAGAAAGACAACTTCTTGTCCCTCCTACTAAAGTCAGTCTTGAACCCTGCCACTACTAAGCTCAATAAGAATGTGTGGAATGAAAAAAAAAGAAAGCATCATACAAGTGTTCCCATTTAAGAAAGGCAGGATCATCTGTAAGGAACTCATGTATTTGGAGAAATTGAATAAATAAATAAATAATCCTGAGAGTCTGTATGTTACCTTTGGATAAATCATGCTTGATGCTTGAGTTGAAGGTCAGGAGCATTACAATGCCCTGCTTACTTCACCGAGGTGCATAAAGGCTGAAGCTAGTAGCATGGCAGAAGAATTTCCAGGGTATAATTATGCACCCCTTCAACATCCGCACCACCTTCCACGTGATGTGAAACAATGTGTCACAGTCCCACACAGTCAAAGCAGTAATTTACAAGAGTCAGCAATTCTTCAAGGCAGGTAAGCCATATTTCAAAAGGAGAGAGAGAGTTGGGGGGACACAGGGGAACCAGCCGATCAATTTACAAAGATCCTGTTTCTCTGCCACTCTGTTGACCTTTCAGGCAAGACCTAATGCCAATTAGCTCAGTTATAAAGTCCATAATTCTTGCGGGGAAGGCCGTGTGTAGCACACGATCATTTTACAATGCTTGCCCTAATTTGCAGCCCCCAAACATGGACTCCTGGGGCTGCAAGGTGGGGGTGGGAGGGGGTTGTTGGCAAGCTATGGAAGCAGCTGGAAGGGATCACAGAGCACAATTACTGTCTGCGCATGGCCACATCTGGAAAACAGCTCCATGCTGGCTTTAAAACAGCATTAATGAAGAATGGAACTTTGTGCTGGGAAGAAACGGGTTGGGGGGGCAGGAGTGGGAGGAAATAAAGGGGGAGGCACCCTTCTGCCCAACTTGGTGGGACAACAAAGAACACAGCAGGCAGGGTATAAGGCCAAATCGAGGGAGAAGAGGGTGTTGACAAGAGAGGGGCAGCAGGGAAATGGTGTTACATTAGGGAGAGGTCTAATCCTCCTTATCTTTGCCACCTTCAAAGCTGGGCACCCATGCAGGACTGCCCCCTTTTGCACTGAATGAGCAGATTTTGTGCACAGTGTGAGATTATAGTGGTATCTGGAAGATTCCCAACTAAAAGAATGTACCCTACTAGTACCTAAATTCTCCCAGTAAAAACATTCAGTCCTTTCTTTGGTCAAGGGGTCCCTTCTCCTAAGATGGATTTGAAAATGTAGGTGCACCTGCTACCTTTGAGATCCAAGGCACATAGTAATTGCTCAATAAATACTTGTTGAATGGCACTGAATCGAAGCAACAAAATAAGCCAGGTTGTGACTGGGACCAAATTAATTCATATCTCTGGTTTCTCAGCTGTAGCTATTACACAGGACCAGTGATTCTCAACTGTGAGGGCAGCAGAAGAGGGTGGCATGATTTTCTGAGGGGGTATATCACACTCCATGGAGAAGGAGAAGGCAGCATTTCATGGTTCGAAGAAGAATATTCAGTAGTGGAACAGAGCTAGATTTGGAAAATCAAAGAGTCTGCTTCTAAGACAAGAGGACTTCCTAATACGATCTACAGGAAGAAGTGCTCAACAGAATCTTTCCAGCTGGTGAGGATTCATATACTGACCTTCGAACTCAAAATAGGCATTTTCCGTACCACCAAAAATGAGAGCATCTCTCGATCTCTCCAGGATGAGGGGGATTTATTTTGTCATGGGCCAGTGGAAATGAGGAGGTGGATGTGAGGCTTCCCACTCCTGTCTTCTCCTTTGAGCTGTTTAGCATTCCGTCGTTAAGACAGATCCGCTGCTGGGTCCCCAGGACCTAGGTACCCTTCGAGGGACAGCAGGAACAATTGGCAAAGAGAACAAGGAGTGAGGAGGGTTTAAACAAACTTGAGCCAGCCTTGCCTTCCTGCTTGTTGCTCTGCCTCCGCGGTATCCCATTCTTGGCATTGCTGAGGGGTGTAGTGGCTGGAGCCCAACTCGGCGTATGTTTTAGTGTTTGCCTGAAAACCCTCGAGGCCTGCAAAGGTGGAAGGAACCTCACGCATCCCAGCCCTAAGGTAGAACTTCCCCATGGTGTCTCTGACAGGAACCCCTTCTGCCTGTGTTTCCCTCCCTCCCATGGAACATAGAAGCTAAAACCTTCGAGCGGCCCTGGGTTCAAGGCCTGCCTCAGCCACCTCTCAGCCAAGTGACCTTGGCCAATTTACTTAATCTTTCTATGTCTTGGTTTCCTCTTTGTTAAAATGAAGACAATAGCCCCCCGACCACATAAGAGGAGAGAATCCATGCCGTGCCTTCTTGGATGCTACTTGGAATTCTGCATTTCTATTTATGCAATACAATTTTATGTATTTACATACGACCTTATATGCAATCTGTGTGTAGCCCAATTCAGGAGGAGCTGAGTGTGCATGCCAAGAATGACGTAGGCCATCGCTTCTGCTAAGCGTTCTGCTGGAGCGCCCAGGGAGGGGGACGTCTGTGTTACTCTCCTGCTCCCGAGAGCACACTGCCCTTCTCCATTGGCCAATATTGAGTATGAAAAGTGTATGCATATGAGAATACTCCCGAGTACTCTTACCAAAGAAAGCATTCCCCACGTGCTCCAGTAAGCCCAAAATGAGGTTTCTGTGAGCCCGAGTGTGGCCAGCTTTCGGCTGTGTTGGCATATGGCGTCAGGCCCCGCGCTCGAGACATGCACTCCAGAAAGAGCAGGCAAGCCCAGTGCAGACGGTTCCTTCGCTCACAGAACAGCCCTCGGTGTTAAGACACCAGTGTCCTGTCATTCTCACCTCTGCCCTCATGGGAGCACCGCCCAAAGAGCTGAACCTTTCCCGCCCAGGACGCCTGCTGTCTTGTGCCCTTTCTCACTGTCCCCTGACACCTTCCCCGTTCCCCTCATTCCCTCTGCCCTCAGAGCTCCCGGAGTAGGTGCCCTCCAGCCCCTGCCGCCCTGCTGTGGATGTCCCCTGGGCACTGACTTTCTTAAAGGGGGCGCATGCTGCAGCCAGGCTACTGGGCCCCAGTGTCTACATTTGCATTTCCTTTCCGCCTTGGCACACCTGCGGCTTGGGTCCCGGGTGCCTCTGCACTCCTGAACTTCCTAAGGAAAGGGCATTCGGAAAGAGCCCAGAGCAGCTGGGTTTGACACACTCTCCTCTTGCACCCCCGACATATCCTCAACACACTCTCTCTCTCAGGGTCTCAGTTCCCAGGTTTTCAGCACATGCATGGTGCCCAGGAGAAGTCCCTGCCTTCCTAAGATATGTTGGAGTCCTCACCTGTTAGGCCTAGGGTCGTGAGCAAGCATCCCCCCTCTAGGGTTTCCTCTCCTACTCTTGCCTGTTCTCTCTCTCTGCGGCACACGGGGCCTGGCCCACTTGATTAATCCTGCCTAGGGACTCTCACCCTCCTGAAGCAGATAAGGCACTTAGGAGAGACCATCCTTAGACCCACATGAGTGTAGCCCCATGAGGATGCCCTCCCCGCAACTCCCAGTTGGCTCGAAGAGGGACTTCACCCCATGCCTGAGATTTGGGTACTTCCAAGAGTGACATGGGCAAAGCCAGTCTGGTTGTCCCTGGCCCAGCACAAGGTGGGCACTCGTAGATGCTCACAAGGACTTCAGGTATAAAGACTGTGTCGTTATGGATAATTCCCCCCGGACCATCATCTACCTTTCTGCCCCGTTTCCTATGTTCCCAGCCACCGCGTGAGTTTGCTTTTCCCCAGCGCTCTTTGCCCTGTTGCTCCTGTGGCTGACTTTCACCACATCCTGCTCATCCTCAAGGCCATTTCAGTGCCGTCCCTTGAATCCCTGAGGACCCTCCTGGCCTGCAAGGGAGCTCACCCCGCTCTGAGCAGCCTTGTCTCATGTCACTCATCTGACCCCGCGCAGATAGCAGTAAGCTTCCCATCTGCGGGACGGCGGAAGCAGGAGTACTAAGTGCAGTTTCAGAGGAGGTGGCCGTGGAAAGCCATGACCCTGAGCAGGACGGCCCATCCTCTGGGAGATCGCCCTGGGCTGTGAGTTTGTTTCTCGGGAGCAGACGGGAATGGTTAGGAGCACCTCTGCCCACAAGTCCATGGCCTGGTCCTCCAGACCCCCTGAGAGTATTTGCCCCCTCCCTAGCTCATTAGCTCACTAGCTCATTAGCCTCTTCATGCTCACGGGCCTGCCTCTGCCTGGCGTCTGATATGTCAGCCACAGTGATCTGTGTCTTTGTATAGCACTCAAGGGTTGAGAAACGCTTTCACATACTTTTTCATTGGGACATCAGCAGCGCAGCAAAGTTGTAGCATCCCTTTTCTAAAAATAAGAAAACCGAGTCTCAGGGAGGTGAAATGGCTTTGGCTAAGGCCAGAAGGTCTGCACACCACAGACGAGGACCCCATCCCTGCCTCTAGGATCTCTCCATCCTAGGCTCCTGTGCCACCACCTCCCTTCTACCCATAAGCCTCAGGGAAAGGATGCTGCTGCCTGATGTCTTCCCCACCTTCCCCGCTGCCTCTGAAATAAACACCACTGCATTCTGTGGGATCTTATCTGGAGTCCCTACAGAGGAACCAGAAGGGAAACGAGCGACGTTAAGACATCCCGGCTGGAGCTCATTTTCATCTGCCATGAGAATGAGACTGAGCCCTGGGTTCAGAGCCCTCCCCCCAACAGCCCCTTGTAGGGAGCTTCCATGCCAAGCTTTCTGCGGCATGGGGGCGCGGGCCTGCTTGCCCCACCCCTCTCCAGCGAGGGTCTCTTCTACCCCAACTCTGGAAAAACCCGTCAGACTCACAGAGGGCACCAGGTTAGACTTTGGTATTCCCCCTACACACGCTGCTTAGCCCAGAAGAAGTCCATTTAGGTCTTTCCCTGACAGAGTGACACAATGGTAAGGCGTGGTCTCTGTCACAGAGATACAAGCAACAGCGCCGGGCATTGTGTGGCTACAGCCAAAACAAGCAGTACAGACAGAGTTCTGGGAACAGGCTGGCATAAGGGGCTGCGGCGTCACCGGGATGGCAGCCTGAGCCAGGCAAGAGGACCCGATGGTTGAGTACGTGCTGTAAAAGCAGAACACCATACGGGGACATCCCTAGTGGGAAGCTGATCAGACACGAGCGCCGTATGGGGACATCCCTGCTGGGGAGCCGATCAGACATGAGCGTGTGTGGTCTGGGGACCGTGAGGAGTCTGGCTAAAGGGAGCCAAGGGCGAAGTGCCCGTGCAGGCCACCAGCTGTCATCCTGCGTGCAGTGCAAGTTGCCTGGACTTGGCTCTTCCTGTTCCCTACAGTCTAGCTTAATCCTGGGAAGCTCCAGGGGGAGGGTGACAGCAAAATTAATGGCTGCTTTGGCTACTTCCAGGGCTACTGACCAAGGCCAGGTCAGTAGGTGCTCAGCAGCCAGGCCTAGAGGCACTCTCTTATCACTGCCACCCACCTGACGGAGGTCACAGAACAGCCACAGAGGAGGCTGGGAAATGGGGTACAGGGTGGGCCGGAGGAGGGGGAACCCAGGAGGTGGGCATTCTGCCAGCCCCTACCCCACAGACACCTGTGAACTCCTCAAGCAGAATTAGCAAATGTTAACATCTTCTTATTTGCTTCAGATTTTTATGAGAAAAAAATAAAAAATCCATGATGACGTATCTTCCCCATCCCCTCTGCTCCCTCCCCAGAGGCAACCCCTGGCAAGAACAGCATGTCTTTCTTTCTCCCCCATGTGTTCACACATGGATATGTTCATGTGGACCCATAAAATGCTGTGTAGTATCGGTTTATGTGGCACTGAATCTTCCTAAGTTATATCTCAACAAACACTGTTCTGGAGTTCGCCTTCCTCAGTCAACCCTCCTGTTCCGGGAATCTCTACATACTGAGAATTCCACTCCATTTCCTTTATTTTAACTGCTCCAGAGCATGCCATTCTATTCCATATTCTCTTTGTCCATTCCCTGCTGATGGACATTTAGCTCAGGTCTTTTTTATCTTTTGTAACTTAAGTGGTTTTTTAAAAAAATTTTTTCTATGCAAACAATGGGGCGTGGAAACCCTCGTACCATTTCCTGAGGTACATATTTCACTCCCTTGTCGTAGAGAAACTGCGGAGGCTCTCCACTCTAGTCCAAGTGCAAGTTTTAAGCCTCCACCACTGCAACACACCCAGCTAAATGCAACGAGTAAAGGATACATCCAGGGGAGTTCCTGCCTCGGAGGAGCTTCCAGTCGAAGGAGGGATAAGCCTGTTGAAAGCTCTAGGCCAGGATAATGAGTGCCCAGACAGCCCAGATGAGTTCAGAAATCCTGTGCAGTTGACTCAGGAAAGAGAAGTTGAAGGCAAGGGGATTGACTGGGAAATCTACATGGCTATGCATTTTATCAGGGAAGGTTTCTTAAGAGAACTTGATCTTGATAGGGGTCTCAAACAAAACGTAAGATTTAAGTGTTCCATGGTAATCGTTCAGTGAACAGGAGAGAGGGCATTCCTGGCAGGGGTAATGGCAGGAGCAAGTGCCCTGGGGCAGGACTAAGTGTGGAATGTGAGTCTAGTCTGGCTGGAGCGCCTGGCTGAGATGAGCCGGGAGCCATTCTTCCATTTTCAAAGCTGAGTTCAGCCCCATAGTCAGGATGATGTCCACATGGCCTGTTGCCCTGGGCAGCCAGCCCGGGTGGTATTTTTCCACTACCCTGAGCAGAGAAGAAGTTTAGTCACTTGTTGATAGCAATGTGACCATTCAAGGAGAAAACAATTAGGGATGCTGACCTCTGGCCCCTAGAGAGGAGGGAGGGAAGGAAAAAATTCTCCCGGGGGAGAAGGGGCCAGGTGGGAAACATCCAAGAGGGTAATTGGTAAATATTATTGTTCATTCCATGTTTGCCTGCTTTGCTCGGGTCTCTCTGCAAGCAGTGCGTTTAAATCACACTGTCTGACTTTGGCAGGTTTAATTGAGTCGCCACTGAAAAAGAAATTATCCCTGTGCTATTAATTTTTATAGTTCCTCCGGGCTTTTAAAAAGTGTTTGGATTTTCTAGGTCTTTGAAAATGAAAACATTAAATTTTATTAAAAGGAAATGCAGGGGGGCTGGCAGGGCCCAGCCAGGCCCTGACGAGACTGTTGGTGGAAAGGTCTGTGCCCCTCATCGTCGGCGTGACAGAATTTTTGCCCTTTTTAGAATAAGAGTCAGGTGGTCTCCACGGATGTGTGATGTCAGCCAGACCCACATCACCCACTGGTCCAGGGTGGGTGCTCTAGTCAGTGCCCCCACACCCTGCCCCCACATCTGGAACCTCCACTGACAGCCACAGGCCAAAGGAGCTCCCTGTAGGGGCTGAGGAGTCCACAGGGCAGACCCAGCTTTTTCAATTTAGAGGACCCTGGCAAAGAAAAAGAATTCAAAATTCCAAGTATAAAACTATATTTGAAAGTGAAATTCCATTTACAGATACAAAAGAAATCACAACAAATTACAACTTAAGAAACACTGGCAAATTCCAAACACCACAAAATCAAGAATGATTTTCTGACACACATCCATAATACTCTTCTTCCTACTTTTTTTTTTTTTGCTGCAAACTCTTTGATCATCTCTTTAAATGACTATCATTTTTCAATATCATTTTTATAGAGAGAATACAAAGATAATTCAGTCTCTCCTCTAACAAGTTGATCCAATTTTGTATTTTATTATTCACGGTTTGGAAAGGTTTCTCTGAGTCTCACAATTTGTCACTGGTAATGCCATGTGAATTTTCAGGATTGTTATCAACTTTGGGAAAACCTCTGTCAAGTATCTTTCATAGAAGAGCTATAAGATTTCAAGGCGTTTCAACTTCTCATTTACAGTGACAAATCTAAAATACTCTTTGAATTTATGAAACTTATAACCAGATTGTCATCGATGTCCTCATTGCGGTGGTGTATAATGAGTTTTCTGTTATCTCTGTCAATGTCAGTGTTTCCTGTCAAATCAGCAAGACATTGAAACATGGGAGTTCTGATAAATTCCATGTCGGTAATGCTCATCAAAAAAGAAACAAAATGAATAGTGCGTTTGTAATTGTATTACTTTGCCTGATGGAGTGTATTCCTGGCAAGAGAGAAGTTCCATTTTGACTAGGCAGGGATGAGAACACAGTCTCTGCTTACAGCTTCACCTGCCTGATGGTTGGAGGAATTCCCCACCATCTCGCTTCTGGCCCTGTACGTTTCAGACCTTGCTTGTCTTCCACTGTCGATGTACTTCCGGCGCCGGACACCATGGGACACATGCACTCGGCTCTCCGTACACTTCTGGTGGCTCTTTGTGGCACGACCCAGAATGCCTCTTGGCAGTAGGCAGCAGGGTGCCCCTGGGAGCTGCTGCTCCATGGGGACAGCATGCAGTAGTGAAATACACAGAGAAGGGACTCGATGTCACATTAAGTACATCTCTCTCAACCCAAACCAAACAGCCCCAACTCAGCTGCTCCATAGCTTGCTTCCAAATTGCCACTCCGATGCCACCAAACAGCAAAGTGTGACAGGCAGCGCGCCAGAGGTGAGAGAAACGGAGGTATTAACAGATCAAGCTAAAACAGCTAAAATAGCATTCACCACCTATGTGCAAACATGTGACCACGCAGCACCATGCCAAGGAAGGCCTTGAAGCTGACATGGCATCAATGGCGCAGAAAATTCACATCTGCGCACCACAGCAGCCATGGGGTGGGGGGCGGAGGGACAGGACCTAGAACCTGGGGCTGCCAGGGACACGCTGTGCACCTGGAGAGCAAAATTGGGCAAAGCTCCACACCACCCAAAGCCAATAAGGGAGTTCAAGAGAGACCTTGTGCTGGGCTGCCATGGAAGCTCGGGAGAGTGGGGGCCAGGATGGAACAGGAAGGCCAGGGAGGCAGGAGGTAGAACGTGAACTGGGTGTGATTCGGATGGCTGAGAAGGAGCACCCTGTGCACCTACCCTTGTGGCACACTGTGTGTACACAAGTGTGCCTCTCTGTGAGCACGCATGGGTGCATGAGTGTGTACAGGGAGGAAAGGAAGGGGTCAGCAGGAAGAGTGTGGGAGAAGGACCTGGCATCATGGCAGGCATCAGTCTGACAAGTGAGGAGGACATCGAGTCTCAGATAGGGAGGGCGGCTTGCCCAGTTCTGCAGTGAGTCACCCACGCCCGGGCCTCTCGACACGACGTGCAAGAGGTTCTCCCCCACATCACACGCAGCCCCCTCTGCTGCACCGTATCAGTGCAGCCTGACCTGGCTCTCCCTGGACAGCGTGCCCTTCCAGGCAGAAGAACCTGCCTCCTCCTCGGGTCACTCTGTTACTATCCATCACCTAGCCAGTCCTGACTCAGAAGAGAAGAAAGTCACCTTGTCCTTTTACCCTGACTCCTTCTCCCCAGCTCTGTCCCCATGTAAAGCCACAGGCCCTGGGTGCCAGGCGGGGAGAAGGGTTCAGGGGACATGTGTCTCTTTCCTCAGTAGCAGAGTCGAGGTGGGTTTCTGCATGGCTTCTCTGAGGAAACAAGCAGGTACAGGTCATTTCTGTCCCAGAAGGAGTTGTTCTAGATGGAGTTCTAGATGGCTTTTGCATTGCTGCAGGTGAGGAAACAAGAATATGGAACAACCCAAACCTCAGTTCAGATAGAACATCAGAGAGGAAGAAGAGGGACTTCAGATTTCCGGCCGTGTGGGAGGCACGCAGCAAGCTCAGTTCTACCATGCCAGTGTTCCAGTCACGCCCATTTTGGTTTTGTTGTTGTTTTGGTTTGGTTTTTTTTTAAGAGTTTGTTTATTTATTTAAGAGAGCAGAGGGAGAGGTAGAAGCAGACTCCCCACTGATCAGGAAGCCCAACGCGGGACTCGATCCAGGACCCTGAGGCCCTGACCGGAGCCAAAGGCAGACACAACCAACTGAGCCACCAAGGCGCCCCTAGTCTTGCCCATTTTATATACAAGGAAACTGAGGCTCAGAAGAAGTGCAGGAGTTTGCCCAAGTCACACAGGGAGAAGCAGCAGGGCCAGGATTTAGACTCAGAGTCTGATTTCAGAGACTGTGTCTTAACCACTGTGCTCTACTGCCTTCCGTGGAGGAAAGTGGGATTGTTCTCCCGTAAGCACAGGACCCTCACCAGAGCACTCCAACATGCAACCACTGAAAAATCCTCTAAACAGAAGCTGACGGCAGCCCTCTCCCTGCTGTCACCCGCAACACGTACACTCACACACACGCACACAGACACACACACATGCACACATCACCGCCTCCCTGATCCAGCCAGACTTCCTTCCCTGTCGCTGTCCCGCGACCAACAGTTACGGCTTCAGCTGGTCAGCTACTGATCTTTCATTCCCATGGAGGCTCCACGTAGACCTGCTATGAGTATAGCTTTGCCCCTTAGCGTTTCTGTGTGTTAGAGGAAGAATGCTGGGGGCAGGAGATCTGTCTCCTCCAACAGATGACTGCTAGGCGGTGCCGGCTGAGGCACTTCGGTTCTGCTCAGAGGTCAGGTTTATGAGTGGAGCCGGTGAGGACTGGGGGTAAGATGCAAGGTTTACAAAACGTGCGTGTGTGTGTGTGTGTGCACGCGCGCATGTGTGTGCACGCCTGCATGCACACGAGTGTGCACAAGGAGAGAGAGGACTAGAGAGTTAGCCTGACACAGGCTGAAGGCTACCAGATCCAAATGTTCTTCATCACTGTTTACCATTGTTCGTGCCGAGAAGTAAAGGCCAACGCCCGCCTCCCAGACTGAAGTCATAAATCTCAGGCCTGTGGGAACAGGGCCCACCCTTCCCCAGCAGAGATAGAGACGCTGGCCCAGACACACAGAGTGTGGAAACTTCCACTGGCCTGCATATGACCTCCCTACCTCGCATCTTAAAGGGACCCTGGCTGAGACAGATCAAGCTGGCAGGACAGCCCTTTGGGGCTGTTGTCTTTGAGCCGAGGGAGGCTTCTCTATCTTATTCTATGTCTAGGACACCTTCAAACTTGGGAAGGAGTCAGAGTGCTCATTAATTCAGAAGCCTGAGTTTGTTTTCACTCTATTTCCGAAAAAGCTAACCTTAGTCTGGAGTCAGCCAGGTGACCGCGAGGCCCGCCGAGGAGTGAGAAGGAGGCAGGACTCCGTGTCGTCAGCCGCCCTTCCTGGAGCGAGCGGCCTGCCTCTCTGGGCCTCCACCTTGGCGGATCACTTCGCTGGGGGGTCGTTGGGTTCAAAGGCAAAATGGTCAGTTACCTCAAGAAGAAGCCTATTAAAAAAGATTTTTTTTTTAAAAAAGAAAGCAAGCAAGTGCAGATCATTTCATAAATAACAGATCCACCCCCAGGATTTTCGGAAGCCTGTGAAGCTGTGGAGAAGGACGGCTGTGGTGTCTCCCAGCCTGGCCCTCAGTCTCCGAATTGACCCAGGCTGTTCTTCCTAGTGTTCTTACACCCAGTTCGCAGCACTCAAACCAGCAAGGCTGTGGGTCTATCCTAACCCCCTCTTTCAGCTGCTCGTGGACATGCCCAGAACTACAAGGACTGAACCCCTCCGGACAGCAGCATCAGTGCCCCATCCCCGTGAGCAGCCTCCTTTCTGTTTCCTACTGCTTGCTTCTTACTTCCTTGGGATCTTCACTTCCACGGCTACCCCCAGCAGGACCTTGCCTCCCCCACTCCCTGTCTTGTCTGCCTCATGAGGTTTGTGGCCTGTGGCTGCGGGACTGGGCTAATTGGTGAACTCTGTGGGCACAGCCAGCACATTGCTGTCTTGTGACCAGCGCCATGGCTGCTAGAGAAGCAGGAGGCTCCATCTGGTCTTGACTTTGGAGAGCATGCTGTCCGACTGGAGGAGGGTGGTAGTTATTGGCCCTGTTGGCTAAATATTTATCACCCATCCCCATTCAAGGCACATGGTAGGATTACATTTCCTACTCATTGGGCCTGGGTAGTGTCGCAAGAATGGTTCTGGCCAATGAGCTGTGAGCAAAACTGTCATGTTCCTTCTAACCCGGAACATCTAATTGCTATGGCAAGACCTCACAAAGCATTCTTTCATATTTGCCGTGAGGACCGGCTACTTCAGAAAGCAGCTCCATTGTCAGCCTGAGTCCCTGTGGGACAGTGCTGAGCAGAGCCCAACCCTCAGCCTCATACACGGAGTGAGACATTTAGTATGTGCAAGAAATAAACCTAGATTGCCTTAATCCTCAGAGATTCGGGGGGGAGGGGGTGGCGGTGGTGGTGGTTGGGGTGAAGGTTACTACAGCACAACCTAACCTACACTGACTGATACAGAGACACAAGATATGTAGGTCTTGGACAAAATGATTATCATACAAGACCATGGGTAGCCGTATTCTGAATGTTATGGATTTGGTGGTAAACCCAGATACACTAAAAGAAGAGGAATTTACTGTAAAGTGGCGTGGTCTGAGAACACGTGCAGGAGACTGAGTAGGACTGAAGTTAGGTTGAGGGGGATGGGAGGAAATCCCCACTTCTCCATTTCTCCTTGAACATTGGGTGATAACCCATTCCAGCCTCAATTGCTCTTCCCACATTTCTTTAGTTAGGAGGACATTGGGCTGCTTCTGCACCCCTCACAAGCCCTTCCCTTCATCCCAACTGCCTCTCATCACACATCTTCAGTCTTCTATTTATTTCCTTCCTCACTCATCCTTATCTCCAGTCTGAGAGTCTGAATCCAATCACCCTACCAACTCAGACGCATCACCCCTGAGTGGTCCACCTCCCCTCTCGTGTTTGTACCTCCCTCTCCACTTGTTCCTTATCAACAGCCTACGAATGCTCTCAAATGCATCCGCACTCGAAATAAAAATCATCTCTTAACCTTGAGCCAACCCCTTATTCTAAATGATTCATTAATATACCAACCCTGTACTTCTTTATTCCTTTGGAGTCTCCTGTGCGCTTCCTCCTTACAAAATAAAAGGCAGGATTTAGGGATCAGATGCTATGAAAAGCACATCAAGATATATTCAGTCCGGACTTTATATGTCATCCCTGGCCAACGTTAGCCATCTCACAATGTATCTAGGAAATCAATATTCTATGAAACAGCGATTTCAAGAGGAAAGTTCACCCTAGCTGGACTCCATGTGGGTAATTAGGTGTTCTGTAGTGACAATGGACCTGATTTACTATGAAATGTTCATGCCCTTATGATAAAATAATTTGGCTCATTAAATAATCTGTCTGTCAGGACTGCTGGTCCACACCAATATCTGCTTTCAATGACAGTGAGAGACGGAGCCCTGGCATGGAAGTCAGGAGTCCCGAGTTTCCACCCCAGCCATCAGCTAGCCCTGTGACCTGAACCAGCTACGTCCCTTCTTCAGGCTATAGTCTGTAGCCCACCCACCGCCACCCCTAATCAAGAGTTTGACCAAAAGCCCTGCAGTGGCCTTTCAGACCGCAACATTACTGATTCTTTCTCATCATTCTTTTCTGTGCTAAAACATAGTGGGGTCAAGAGTGAAGAACTGGGACCGTATTGATTTGTTCCAGATAAGCAGGAAAAACTTATCTGTCAGCCAATAGAAAGTGTGTGCTCTGAGGGGTACCAGCTGGCAAGGCGTTGATATGGACTGGTGAGCAGTTATCTTTTTTTAAATTTTATTTTATTTATTTATTTGACAGAGATCACAAGTAGGCAGAGAGGCAGGCAGAGAGAGAGAGGAGGAAGCAGGCTCCCTGCTGAGCAGAGAGCCCGATGCGGGACTCAATCCCAGGACCCTGAGATCATGACCTGAGCAGAAGGCAGGGGCTTAACCCACTGAGCCACCCAGGTGCTCCTGGTGAGCAGTTATCTTAACAGAGAGGAAATTAGGAGAACAGCTCTCTTTTCCCATTCCAGCCCCACCCCAGATGAGTTATGTGACCTTGAACCTGCCACTCAACCACTCTGGGCTACCCTTTGGCTCTAAGGGTCTATGACAGTTCACATGTTCTTGAAGACCTAGTCTGTAGTCTCCCCACTCAACCGCCCTCACCCTGAAAGGAAGCGCTTTCTGGATTACGGTGGATATTAAAGCCGCGTGGCCCAGGTCCTTCCTCTCATCTCCCAAAGCAGACCGGGCAGCATCTGACTTAAAAACCATCTCATGCCCCCATGTACCCACATACTGGGGTCGGAAGGTCACATGAGAGTAAGACAGAAGTTTAGAGAATCCATCGCTCACAGGCTCAAGTCTACCATATCCTCTCGTAACTTGGAATATAATTCTTCAAACTCATACTCATCCTTTCTGTTTCCACAGTATATTGAAGTCTCCCAACCAAGTAACTTCCATCTCTTTCCTTGATCCTCATGATGTTCTTTCTCTTAGTTCTTTCTCTTAGTTCATGGTATACATGCCTTTGGCAGTATACCATGGCAGTCAGGGCCCTGGACCGTGCACCTCCTCCTGGAGCCTCACGTGACACCAGGATTATGAAGCAAGGGCCGATGGGGTGTTAAGGAATTTGAACTTGTAAATAATGTTTCCTCATTTTTATATTAAACAAACACAGATAAATTATAGTTTATTGTGTCTCTCTCCACTAGAAAAGAAAAAACACAAGACAAGGGTCTTCTTTATTTTTTGCTTGTTCCTTGTTGAATCCCAAGTTTCTAGGGTAGTGCAATGCATGTCATTGACACTCAGTAAAATTTTGATGAGTGAATGAATGCACATCACATATGAATTTTTAAGCTGAAACTTGAGATTTGGGGAATGATGTCATCAAAGGCATGTCACTTTAGCCTCTAATCCTAGACTCTTTTAAGTTTATCAGTTCATTTGCCCATGCCTCTGGGGCACTTCCTGAAGACTGAAAATTAGGTTACAATTTATCCTACTTGGAGAAGGAACACTAGATGAATAAAGAAGATGTTCAAGGACACACAACCCCAAAGGAATGGAGGCCAGGACTAGAACACATGTCATTTCGACATGTTTGCCTGTGGTGGCTTAATTATAAATTTAATAAGTTTATTGTGTGCCGGGTGATGGGTTAGTTGTACTTTGAAGCACAATAGAGCCACAAGAGATTCCTGGCTCTCTTCCGGGCAGCCATGTTTTCTTTTCTCTCAAAAACTCTTCCTAGTCATGCCTGGCCTGAGAGTTCCTTCCCTCCAAGAAACTGTGCCACAAAGCCCTCCAGTTTTCCTTTCAGGCCCTGACAACAAGTCTGCCATCGTTTTTCATTTCCAAAGATTTACTGGTTCAGTTTCTGTGGAGCTACAGAAGGAAGTATAAAAAATAAACATGTGATGGTTATAAAGTCTAGGAAGTCGGACAATGTTTTTACAATTGCAGTCTTGATCTGTAGTTCCTGACTCCTTACTGGTGTTGTGTAGAATTCTTCAGATGTCCTACCCAGAGTCCTTCCCACTGCTCCACCTCACCCTGTGTTTTCTTTTCTGGGTCCATATTTTTTGATAACGCCAGCCAAGATCACTCGTGTCTGCCAGACTCCCCAGCCTGCCAAGACCATGGCAATCTGCTGCATTATTTGAAGAGCCACCAAAAATCAGAGACAACTGATGTCTGAGACAACAGAAACATGTCCTCCTTGAGCATGATATGTTACAAGTTGTTGGGGTTGATCAGACATTGTCTGAGACCTACAGTTATATATGCTAGACCCAGGGGCCATGGTTCAGAGCATCGGCTGCACATCAGAATCACCTGGAGAGCTTTTAAACATAACAGTGCACAGACCCCACCCTAGACCAACTAACTCAAGATCCATGAGGTAGGGTCCAGATAGGGATTTTTTAAAGCTCTCCAGTGATGCTATGTAGTGAGGATTGTGAACTACTACTATGATGAACTTGATTCCTTTGCTCTCTAGGGTATCTGAAACTTTGTGGCTGACCTAGTCTTTAAAGCTATTAGGAGTTAATTAATACATATGCATTCAGACTGGCTCCATTGAGCCAGCCAAGGCAGTTCCCAAGATAGGTTTCAAGGGTTCAGGCCTCAGGCTTCTGTCCTCTTTCCTGAAAGTATGTGATCAGATGCCCCAGCACTCATCAGGTCTATCCTAACAAGTGACCTGCTATGCTAGTTTTCTCACTCAGAGTTTCCAGTTTCCTTTGCCTACCATCAAGATCCTCAACAATTGGCCTCAAATTCCCATTCAAATGTTCTTCCACTGTATCTCTCTGCACACACCCAACTGCTGGTAGTTGGTGTACCCATTGCCCCCCTCTGCACGCTTATCGTAGTGTGCATATTGAATCCAGGCACTTACTGGGGCTGATCAGAAGTGCCCTTACCCCCATCTGTCTCTCCATAGCCAATCTTTATGTCTCCACTCAGAAAGCATCTTTGATAGGCACACATGTCTGTGTGACCACCACAGCTCTCAAAAGCTGCTTCCTCTCCTGAATTTATTGTCTATTGCAAGTAACATTGTTTAGGACCCTTCAAATACATGCATGAGTATGTGTGTGTGTGCATTTCCCAACGAGCTGTAACTCTTACATGTGGTAGAAACCAAAACTCCTTGCTGTGTGAGCCAAAGTAAAATAATGAGAACTTGGGCTCCCTTGAGAATGTTGAGATTTGAAAGATAATCCTGTAAGAATGTGCATGCAATGAATTATTTGATCTTTATTATTTTTACTAAAATAAAAACTTCAATTATTTTGTCTTTAGAACAACCTTGTGAAGTAAATAGTGTTATTTTCACCATGTCACCTGTAAAATACAAAAAAAGAAACAAACAAAAACAAACAAACAAAAACCTAAAAGGAGAATCGTTCATCTTATCCCCAAAGACACCAAGACAGACAGAACTGGCACGAGGAACCTAAGACACAGGGTGAGTCAGACAGCCTTTTAACAATAGAGCTAGAGCAAAAATTCAAGGTCTACCCTACCGACTCAGTGTTCTTTCAACTAATAGAGTGGTTCTCAAACATTGGCTAATGCATCAGAATCACTTAGAAGTCTTGTTCAAATAGTAGATCTGGGCCAGGTCCTGATAATCACATTTCTAGCAAGTTTCCAGGTGATGCTGATGGTACTGGCTCAGGCAACACGTTTTTGAGGACCTCCATTCTAATAAAAGCTATTTCCTAAGACAGAAACAGACTTCAGGCCTAACAGATGTTAGAAAAGCAAACTGAAGTCATATGGAAATAATAAGAAATAATAAATGACTTAACCTATTTATTTCAACACATGCTTGTCTATAGGGGTAATTTGGTATAAATTACAAATAAAAACTCAAATTTGTAGTAAATAAATCACTGTTATTAATACTTCAAGCCAAAATATCAATATGTTCAAAGGGGTTGAAATAAATTCAGGCATGATAGATGCAAAATGGATTAGAAATAATTCAGTGGAATGATAAAAAGGAAAAAATGGCAAGGAGAGACTTGAACCCAGACCACCCAAGCTCTCTGCAAATTCCTTAAGAAGGAAGGGGGTTTGGCGGCAAATCATTTGGTCCCTCCATCAATCTGCCTATCACTCCACCAGTGGGTCAACACTGTTAAACACTGCTGGCCAATTAATGGGATATGCAAATGGCCCAATGAAGAGCTTGTGCTCACAAGAATATGTCCTCCAGTTTACATATACAATTTATAAGAAAACAACATTGAAATTTTGTTAAAATTTGGAAGCAAAGATGTTATATGAAGTAAAAATTGGAAAGATCAAGAAGAGGGTGAGTTAGAGAAGAAAAAAAGTGTCCAGATGGCTATAATCCAGGAATTGGTATATGCCAGAGTTTCACTGATTAGTCATTGAATTAATTAATTAATTAACACCGTTTAAGAAATTCAATGTGAACTAAATCTTTAAAAATGGGTTGAGTTTGGATGGGTGTAGAAGAGGAGGAAACGTACTTGAGAAAATATAAGCATCATGAGTAAACTGAGAGGAAGGAAACTGCTTACTTGTGAAAGAGAGACAGAGAGAGGGAGGGAGGAGCCGGGCAGAGGAGAGTAGGTAGGAGCAGTGAAGAGGTTTATGCTACCACACAGACGGTTCATGGAGAGGAAGAAGAGAAATGGGAGGTAGGGTTAAGGCAGTAGATTGGGCCCAGAATGTTCCAGAAGTCATCAGGACTCTTCCTGTAGGTGAGAACAGCCCTTGTTGACTCTCAAGCTGGGGTGGGATATGGGGTGGGGGCGGTGTGAGAGAAGTTAAAGTTGAAAACAGTACGATCCCACCCTCAGGGATAAGGCTGCAGAAAGCCCAAGTTCCCTGCAGCTGACACAGCAGACCAACAGCACACTCTGCCCCTGCCCTTTGCACAGACCTCTCCTAATATTTGGAGGATCATGGCGGGAGTACATATGGAGGCCCACATGTGCCATATGGCTACATATGTAAGAGTTATAAATAAAGATAACAACTGTCAGATACAATATGTTCCCTCCTCCTCCATTGATAGATATACTTTTATATCAACCTAGAAAGCCAAGTTTCAATTTAAAATTCTCGGTATTCTCAGTTTTCTGTACCAAACCTGGAGGCCTAGGGATGTGTAGGCTCCAGCCTCTGCCATATACCTCTTCTCTTTCCACCCTTGGCTCCACCCACATATTAAAGGCCTTATGCTCATGCGTGTGAACATCCCAGACAATGTGTCCAAGCGCCTCCACAGACCCCTGTAAATAGCCACCACTTGGCCACCCTTCAGATCTTGGGAGGCATTCTGTCCTCAGAGGGATGGACCAAGGAGGAGGTCCACGCAGCCCCTGGAAGTGAGCTTGGAGCCATTATGTCAGGGAATTATGGATCCCAGGAACAGTGAAATCTAGAAGAGGGCAATGGGCTTGAGGTGAGCACATCTTCTTGGTTCCATGACTCTTCTGTCCATGTGGAAAACATGGCTAGAAGACAATCAGAGTAGGGAGCTGGATCAGGCACTCCTCTTGCCTTACCTAACAATGATTCAGCCCCCAAACCACCACAAGTGTGGATTCTACCATCCCAATCCACTGCCAGCCAGCCCCCTCCCTCCACACCCCTATCATTCTCTCCATGTTAGAAGTTTCTCCCTTGCAGTTGGTGATGGAAAAGTTCCTGAATCAAAATGCCAGCCTGGGCTCACAGAACCACCCTTTGCTGGAGAGCCCGGTCTCTGGCAAGCCAAACCAAACAAAGTGTCCCGCAGGGGTCTCAGCGGCCGAGACTGCAGCCCATCCTTCACCCGCCCCCCTCCCCACACCGCCAGGCATCCGCAGATCTAGGGCTTCAGAAACTCATCTCATCACTTCCCTTTTAATCTCCACGTTAGCACTTGTGCCCTCCTTCAAGTGCTCCAAGGTAATTTTAAAGAATACCTCATTTTGCTTTCATTTTGCTCGGGCCTGGCTTTCCCATAAATCAGGGCTAAGGCAGAACTTGAGAGGACTGGGCTAATCAAGACTTCAATCTCAAGAAATGTTTAACTATAAATCAAAATAGTTGAAGGCTCTCCAGATCCTCAATTTTCTTTGAAAGCCTAGTTTGTCTTGTTTTCTTTCTTTACCCCCGACTTCTCTCCATCTCCCTCTTTTTTTTTTTTTTCCTGATTGACCATGCTGAGCTCCAAATTTCATCCTGGTGCCCCTAGAAATATTTCTAAATCGTTTGAGATGTTTTCTTCGAGGCACTGCACTAAGCAATGTAAGAGGGATATTACTGGCGCTAAGAGGTGGGGGTGAGGGCAATTGACAGCATCTTGCTAGAACTGGAGGAATTTCAAATTTCGGGAATTGAATGATCCTAAAAAGGCATGAGCAGGAACTTGGCTGTCAAAGGGAAGAGGAATATAATCAGCAGAACCATTCACTTTGATCACCTTTTTATTTCAGATACCTGTTTTTCTAACAAAACATCTGAGCAGTGTTACAAAACAAGAGTAATTTAATCAGATCCTCTCTTATAGTTATAGGGCTGGCTGGGGTTCTGGCTTGGGATCGTCCGTGAGGTTGCAGTCAGAAGGTGGCTTGAAAAGGAGTCTTCCCAAAGGCTCCCTCACATATCCAGCACTTGGGCTGGGAAGGCTTTAACAGCTGGGGTTCCTCGGGCATCCCTTCCTCTCTCCACCATTTCTCCCTACAGTCTCTCCAGCATGGCGGCCGCAGGGTAACCAGACTTCTCACATAGTGTTTCAAAATACAGGTTGTATTATTATATAGTATGGTGAGGCCAGTGGATCTAGAGAAATTACCATTGAAAAGATAGTTTGTTATACTGACAAATCTTAAAAAGAAGGGGCATGGCATGCCGCGGAGAGCCACATGGGGAAGCACCAGTGTTGGTCAGGGGGTAGGAGAGGAAAGCCTGTATTGTATTTCTGTGGGAAGGGACAGGTGAGGCAGAGTATGCAGCCTTTGGATTGACTAGTTTGAATAATTTCTGTAGGCTCTGGGGCATAGAAGGTGCCTCTTAGTTTTCTGGTACCCGGCCCTAGGATGATGAGAGCAGGTAGATAGTGGCCCAGAATGTGAGAGCCCATTAAAAGAGGCAGTTGGGGTATGGGCCCAGTATCGGTTAGTTTGCACTCCCAGGTGAGGTGTTTGCCATCTCTAGGAATTCGCTAATCCTGAGGAGGGCAATCCCTCCGCGGTCAGCAAGCTTCAAGATGTCAAGCATCAAAATACAGAAAATAAAAAAACATGGTTAATACACATGGTAGGTAGCTCAGGGCCCTAAAAGCCTGTGTCGAAAGCCATACAGAGCCAGGTAGACATTAACATTGCCTTTTATGAGCTAGCTTCCAAAGTCATGCAGTATCATCTGTCACTTTCTATTTGTAAGAAGCAAGTCATTAAGGCCAGCCCATAATCAAGAGGAAGAGAATTGGACTCTAGCTTTCGTCAGAAGGGTGGCAAAGAATTTGTGTGCACATTTTAAAACCAGCATACCTCCCATAATAGAGTCTCTGCAACCTATCCTTAAGGACCAATGGGCACCCTCCCCCATTCCTTACAACTCAGAAGCCTTAGAGTTGAAAGTTAATAAATCCAGTTGCCCCTCTGTTAGCACCACATTTCCCAGCCAAAATTCCAGACATGGTGTTGGAGTCAGAATAACCTCCAGGACCCCCTTAAATGGCAGGGGTTGAGGAGAGGAAGTGTGATCTCAGTGCTGTGAGCTGTAGGACCCTGCCACCGTGCAGTTCATTGTTTAGTCACCATACACGTGTCAGGCTGTCCCAGGAGAGGTCCAACTCCAGGGATGAAAGAGGACAGGCAGTGTTATTCCACCTTATAGACAAAACAGTTGAGGCTGCCTGAGAGGTGAAATACCATATCCAGTGTCGCTCAGTCCATTTGTGGGCAGGCAGCGGTCTCATCTCACTCCCCCACCTAGGAGATCCCTGCACTCCCCGACTTCCTGCCTGTTCTGGAAGACAACATACAGGAGAGACTGAGGAGGATCCACCGCCAGTGTGTGCACATGCTTCACAGGTGTACAGGCTAGAGACTAAGGGAAACAAAGAAAGAACTTCCAGTCTTGAAAAACTGAGATGGCAGAAAGGAAACCATAGGTGTCTCTGGAGCTGTGCTGATCAGATTCATCAAGGTGAGGCAAAGAGTCTTGGGGGACAGCCTGGAGGATGACGGGGAGTAGTGAAGCTGCAGAAACACAGCTGAGACCCCACTGACCCAGTGGAATCGTGTGTTCACTCTGCCCCAAAAAACACAGCTGGCTCTAGGGCAGAGAAGAAAAAAAGCAGGACGAAAGATGTCATTTAGAAGCACTTACTGATAGATGTGGGCAGAATGATTGACCCAAAGAGGGAGCTATAGATAAAAAGGGAGATGATCCCATATTATAGCAAGATAGCATCCAGTTCAGAAGACTTTTGTTCTTGTCCCACTGATTCAAGAAGCAACGAGAATCCCCTGGCCATAGAGATGATGAACGAAAGGGTTCACCATGGACATCTGGTCCGGGTAACCCAGTCTCTACCTCTGGCACCAAATAGTATAATTCCTGATCACAGAACAGACTCAGACAGCCCCCAACTAATTAGAAAGGAAATGATATGGAGCCAGAGATGCCAGGAAAGTGTACACATCCCTTTGCTCCAGGATTAGAAATTCCAGACTTCCAGTCTTAGTATTGCCAGTCATATCAGAACAGGGGCATAAAGTACAAAGATGAGAAAGGTTTTTATATTTCACTATGTGCTACTAACCATTCGTCATACTGATCAAAGCCCACATCAGTTCAAAATAAATTCATTCATTGTTTAAAAATTAAAAGAAAATGTAAGGTAACCAATAAATATAAATATAAATAACCAATAAATATAAATATAATAAATATTAAAACACAGAGAATTGAGTCCAACTTGCTCAGTTTAGAGATGAGGAAACAGAGGTCCAGAGAGGGGATGATTTTCCCAGGTCACGTACAAGCCGCTAGCAATGTGCTCTTTCTACCACCCTTTTCTGTTCCCCATGCCATTCCCACCCTGCCACTGGCACCAAGGAGCAGAGATTTTACTTCATCTTCACTGTGCATCTCCAATACACAAATCTCTGGAAACTCTGAAGCTACCCACCCCCTAGGAGCATTTCAAATGACTAAACAGAACCCCTCAATCTCCACACATGACGTGTCTGAGTCTACCTCCCTCCTGGCCCTTGAGGGTGGGGTTTCCAGTCGGATCTCCTCACCACCCACCAGGGCCTTGTCTCCTGCATGGAATCTCTGGCCCCTGAGAGATGAGGCTAGAAAAGTTAAATGCTTTCCATTCCAATTCTCCATTGCTGGAAAGAGATATTGGAGAATGGGAGGAGAAGAGAAAATATGTGTGAGGCTTTTTAGCATGTTATACAAAGCCTCCTGTGTTCCAAAATCATCTTCCCGTCCCATTTAACATTACTCCTCTTTCCTGTCTCCCATGCTGTGCTTACCCCATCCCACCTGGAATGATCTTTCCCAGAATCTCTCCTGACAAACTCCTATTCATCCTTAGAAACCCAGTGCAAATAGCCCTTCCTTTCTGAACCCTTTCATGCTTCTCACCCCCATCCAGACATTACAGACTGTCCTACACACTAGGTCCCACCTTCACCACTGCCATGATGGCTTGCTTCAACTTCTATCCCCACTATCCCTCCCACTAGATCCTAAGCACCCCAAGAGCCTGAATGTGATTTAGTCATCATAAGTCTTTGTAGTCTAAACCAGTACCTTATACATAGTACTTATTCAATGATTGTGGATGAATGAAATAATATAGGCACTAGAGGAAAGAGACAGGAGAAAGCACACAAGCTCCCATACTCAACCAGCACACCCTAAAGATAAACCTTAGGAAACAAAACATCCAGAATGGAACTGAGAAATACAATATGAAGAGTGGCATGTTGATAAACCAGCCCTCCAAAAAAAAAAAAAAAGAAAAAAAAAAAAGAAAGAAAAGAAAAAAAGGAGGGGCCTTAATATGAAATACTTGCCAATTACCATGGTGTAAAAACCCGTACCATGACTGATCACAAGCTACCAATGTGAACTCACTAGACACAGAGTTGGGGAGAAGGGTACACAGTTGGATCTCATGAGCCAAATGGTTCCCACCCACTACCGAATGCAAGCCATATATGTAATTTTTAAATGTTCTAGTCCCACCAAAACTGTAAAAAGAAATAGCCAAAATTAATCTTAATGTTTTAGCTCAGTATATCCAGAATATTACTTTAACATCTAATCCCTACCAGAGATTTATTTGAGAGAGAGCAGGAGTGGGGAGGAGCAGAAGGAGAGGGAGAGAGAGAATCTCAAGCAGACTCTGTTTAGGAGCCTGACTCCAGGCTCCATCTCACGACCCTAAGATCTTGACCTGAGCTGAAATCGCGAGTCAGACGTCAACCAACAGGGCCACTCAGTTACAAAAGATTATTAATGAGCTATTTTACATTGCTGGTTTCATATTTAATCTTTGAAATGCCAGGGTGTACTTTACACTGCAGGACATCTCCCCTGGGACTGATTGCATGTGGTTAGTGACTCCCAGTATGGGACAGCCCAAGCCCAATCAGAGTGAGAGCCACACAGAGACATTGTGACGTGAACATCTGTCATTTTTAGGATGTTGTCCATGATTTTTTGAATGCTGTTGCCTTTTTACAACTTTAGGCAGAAACAGTGCTTCTCCCATGGGCTAGGTTAATTTCAGAGAAGGTCTGTTGCGGCTCCGGCCCATATGGCTGCTCTCTCAGGATCCTGAGCACTTACTCATTACTACACTTTCTTTCCAGCTTTCAAAGTTTAAGATTGAAGGCAGCCAGTGAATACCCAGATGGAATTTTCCCTCTGCTCCACATGCCAATTTAGGATCAGAAATTGCATCCACCACCACCCACCGACTGCTCCTCCCATCACGTGACTGCTAGGAGTGTGGGTGCGCAGATAATGAAGCTGGACTTCTCGGAAGCTAAATGTGGATAGGAAGTGGTCAGAAATTCACCTGTTGATTAATGGGGGAGGTAGGTTGCTGCCCAGAAGCCTCAGGGAGGAGAATGTAAGGCCTTCATTTTTGAAAGGAGAGTCTGCAACTCTCCAGGCAGTGACCTGGGCATCAGAAGTCATGGGTTCCAGCTCAGCTCTTCGGGACTATCAGAAAATCCCACAATCGCTACAGCTTGTTTTATCCTTCTGTAATCCGACATTGAGAATTTGGTGGTAGGCTTCTGATACAACAAAATGATGCTGATGAAAATGCTCTGGAAAAATGCTAAATGCTGGGATATTGAATTCAAAAGCTGCAGACCTTAGCAAGACATGCAGACTGGAAACCAGAAAACAAGGGTTCTTTTCTTGGATCTGTCAGAAATAGGCTGTGTGCAAGTCATGTTACCTCTCTGGGCCTTTTCCCTATCACTAGAATGAAAGGGCCCATTTAAGTGACCAACATAAGCTAAATCATGTCATCCATGATTTAGCTTATGTTCCAAGCTCCATGGCCTCCTCCCTCCCCCAGAGTCAAACTGCCCCCACCCCAGCTCTCTAGCACCATCTCCTCCTTCTCTCCCCTTTCTCGAGGCTTCAGTCACAATGACCTTTTTGTGGTCCCCCATGGCCCTCAGCTAACACCTTTCCATGAGGCCCATATTTAAGTTGAAACCCCCTCCCCTGTTTTGTTTCCCTCGTAGTAATTTCACTCTCCCAGCATACTTTTATTTATGTATTTTGATGTTTATCTCCATTCTCTAGAATATAAGTTCCATAAAAAGAAGGAAATTGTGTCTGGTTTCTTAACTGGGTATGTTTTCCATGCCTAAAACAGCACGTAGCAGGTATTCAACAAATATTAGTTGAAAGAAAGAAAGAAAGAATGAATGAATGAATGAATGAACACCATTCCAGCTCCAACATTCAAAGATTACAACTTCCTATCGATAAAAATCAACACTTGAAACAAAGGGATCGATAGCCAGGATTCTAGAAAACGTCTTATTCACAGGCATACCCAAATTACCTTTTCCCCTTTTGAGGTACACCCAGCTTGGTCCTCCTGGAGCTCTGAACCCAGGGAACAGAAGTGAAACAGTCAGGGTGCTCTCCATCTGGTGAGCCCCAGCCTCCCATTCCTGGTGTCTGCTCCAATCCTGACGCCACTCCCACTGCACTGAGATGCCCCTGGCCTCTCCTGTCCCTTCTCCCTCCCCATGAGCCATTTTCAGGAGATGCTCTGATAGCCCATCAGCACAGTCCCTGGTTTGAATGTGAGTCCCTGGACTGCCTCCTCCTGAACAGCAACTGGCTATACCCTATCTCACACTTCATGCTGGTTCAAGGCTTTCCCTATGACATCTCTCACTGGGAAAAATAAGACTTCATTCATTCGCTCACTTATTCATTCAACATGTACTTATGTAGTATGTTGGAAATAAGGAGGCAGACAAGGCATAGTTCTCTTTTCTCCTGTGACACAGGCAAGCAATAAACAAATACGCTAATAAGTATATAATACACTGTCAAGTGGTAATAAGTACTATGAAAAAGTGAAATAGGCTGGGGGAGAGAAGGGCAGGGAGTGCTGCTCTAGGCCTTGAGAATGACCTCAGTGTAAGGGAATGAGTCACGCATCTGGGACCAACCAGTGTGAAAGGCCCTGAGACAGGAGTGTGCCTGGCTTGTCCAAGGAACACAAGAATGTTAGTGCAAGTAAGAGTAGAACATGAAAGGAGAGGAGGTGGGAAGTTAGATGATAGAAACAGCTAGAAGCTAATTCTCATAGACCATGGAGGCCTTGGTAGATCATATTGTATTCCCAGTGTGATGGAAAAGGATTGAAAGATCCAGAGCCGAGAAGCAACGTGATCTAATTTGTGTTTTCAAACACTCGTTCTGGCTGCTAGGTGGAGAATATTCTGTAGGGGAACAAGAGTGGAAGCAGAATGGCAGGCCGTGGCAATAGCCCAGGTGATGCACAATGGGGGCTCCAACCAGGCCCTCCCCCACTCCCCGGGGGACTGCACCATTTGAGGCCCCGGTCTTCCATTAGAGCTCACAGGTTCCGTCCTCCATCCTTCAGTCTAGTCATGTGAGTCAGTGGTTTGCAGCCTTTGGCAACTGCCACCTGCAAGCTGAATGGGGCTCCCAAAGGTAGGAGTGGGGGGCAGGCAGGGATTAGGAGGGACCGAAAATGCCAGCTATAATGTTGCTCCTGTATTGACCACTTTAAGGACCTATAGGAGAATGTGCATGGTGGGAATGACATTATAGGAAAAAATCTTTATTCTGCTTTATCTTTTTAATTATGCACTCACAAACTCATTGCTGTTACTGGTAATACTTGCCACATACTGCCCCATACCCAGTGTGTCAACCCTGGGAATGAGAAAGAACCTCCTTCCAGGATACCCTTCGGAGTACATGGTTCTCCATCCTCAGATTCTGTTCTCTGTGTATTTCTTGGCTCCTGAACCAGAAGGTAGGCTCCCAGCAGGCACAAGCCACGCCTCCTTTGCCCCAGTCTAGTGCGCTGTTGCCACTAGCTGATAGATGAGCAGAGGGCAGTAAGATCTTCCAAAAAAAGCTTCCAGGGCTTTGGCACCAGTTGGCGTGAACACTTGCCTTCATGAGCCTATTGAGCTAAAAGGGGTCTTGGAAGTCATTTATTCCAGCTCTGTGATTTTCCCGAGGAAGAAAGAAGAGAGGTGAAGGAGCTGACCCAGGGCCCACAGCGCCAGGAAAGGCAGGGGCAGATAGTGAAGCTCAGCCCCCAGGGGTGCTCCCCACCATCACCAGCCGATGCTAGGACTGTGCTGGTGCTGAGGACAAAATGCAGAGGGGATCGAACCACACTGCTTTGCAATCTTTGCAGCCATTCTAGACAGTAGGAGTGAATGGCAGTATTATCCCCATTTTGTAGGTAGAACGAGCAAGGCCAAGAACACTGAGTGGTCCAGACCATATATTGAAGTGGGCAGGGAGTTAAAAAGCCGGGTTGTTGTTTTTTAATCCGTATAAAGGGAAATGTAGGGAAGAATATGATAATGGTATGTGGTTATAATGATATGATATGAACATAATAATGATAGCACGTAAATATGATCATGATATGACTGTCATTCAGAGGGATTTACATTCTTCCATGTAGGGCCCGAGAACAGAATGAGGACCAGCAAAAGGGAGGAATGGAGTGTGGATCTGGGCTCAGGAGGAGAGGCAACTTTCCGATATTGAGGGCTTTCTGAAAGTAGAGGGAACGGACGGGGGAGATGGTGGACTCTCGGGTCCCGGAAGGATCTGGGTCCAGACTGGAAGTCAGCCAGGCAGGGGTACTGTTCACAGATCCCAGACTCACAGAGGCAGTTGGACTGGATGGCCTTTGAGTCTGGCATTCAGTAATTCTGAGCACAGGGATCTTGGTTTCGGGTTCCTTCCCTTTGAAACTAGAGTTTCTCCCACCCACTTGGCTGGAGGCATTCTCCCCAATAAAGTCATCCTAAAGGATGACATCGACAAGTCTGCCATCCCCCAGGATGGAATAAGGAGAAATGGCCTTAAGGCATGTGACTTCCGTTGGACTTGGAGAGACTTCCTGCATCGTGAGATTGTGACTTCCGTTGGACTTGGAGAGACTTCCTGCATCGTGAGATTGTGACTTCCGTTGGACTTGGAGAGACTTCCTGCATCGTGAAATTGAGATCCTTGCTCCTCTCTGGGTGATCTCTGGGGAGAAGGCGGATACCTATGGACCTCGGTGCTGTAGATAAAGCAGTGTGGAGGCAGGGGGATGGAATTCATGACCTCGCCAGGTTCCTGCCAGCCCATTCCTGCTGTAATTCTGTGATAAAACCATTAGAGGACCCAGAGGTGGTTTAGCCTCATTTCTCCCATTCTGGTGACAGAACACATTTTTTTTTAAACCCTATAAACCCAAAACCATAATTCTTTTACAGCAGAGGGAAAGACAGGATAGTCATGCACGGTTTGCAGCAGGGGAGCGGCAGGGAGAGGTTAAAGGAAGAAGAAAGTCTATTCAGATTGTGGTTGCCCTTTTCTATTCAGGCGAGGGTTGGAGGGTGTTAAACGTGAAGTTTGATGACCGAAAAAAGCAAAGGGAAAGAGAAAAAGGAATGTGAAGAAACTTAAGCCTGCAGTTTTCTGATACACAGAAGGGAAACCCAAACTCTGCTCATTATGGCCCACATTTATGGCCGATCATAATAGTAAATTACAGCTCTGCGGCCTCGGCCAGGACCGTGCCGTTCTTCCCATGTGCTTCCAATTTAGCGCGTTTGAAGTTGCCCTGGATATTTATTTGTAGGGGATTTACTGCTCAGAACGATTAAAGTTTGTTCTTGTTAGGAGTTTGGGGCTAGTTTTGGGGGTGGGGAAGAGGGAAAGGGAGTGTTAGCTAGAGAGAAGAAGGGGGCTGCCAGGTACCCCGAATGAATACATGTACATGTTTTAAAGTAGGCGCGCACACGCACACACACACACACACACACAAGGGCCCTTTGTTTTCAACATGGTGAGGGTCCAACATCTCTGACTGCCATTTTGTTTATAGGAAATCCTTTATAATGCATGCTTAGTGTTTCCATATGGAATTGTCATAGGACATTTCCCCGCACCACCCTCCTCTCCCCCCTCCCCTTTTTTTATTTGGATAAGGCAAGAGAAAAGGGACTGTACATTCCAAAGATTCATAGTCATTCCGGATCAAATTCAATGGATTTTGGCAAGAGTTGAAAAACCCAGATGCAGGACTTCAGCCTCCTGCTGAGCCGCCTCCAGCTGCGAGTGTCTGGTGGAGGCACTTTGTAAAATCATGAAAACCCTATTAAATTCATGAAATATGATATACTGTCGTTTCAGACGAACTTTCCATTGAACTGTCCACGAAGAGAGAATTCGGTTAACTTGCCGAAGAAGGGGGAAGCGGCAAGGCTGGGGCAGGGCTGGGAGGCAGGAGGCCCTATTGAGGAAAGCGCAGAATTTGCGCTGGGAATTTGGAAGAGCTGGCAGATTTCTGGGTGTGGGCAGAAGCCTCCTTCAGACCCCGGCAGCACCAGGCTTTCTCCGGGTTTGACAGTCCCCAGAAAGGGAGATGGCCACTGCGATTCCTCTCCCCATCAATGTGCCGAGCTTCCGACTGTGGTCCCCTTCCCCTGCTGCGATCATTGCTCCAGAGCACAGCAGACCCCTGCCGTCTCCAGAGGGTAATTACTCTCCAGCCCTTGTTTCGGAGCTGGGGGCCCGAGGGCAGTAGGAGAGAGACTGACTCACTCACCCAAGGCCCAGCACACTGAAAGTTAACTCAGAGCTCCTGAATCCCAGTTTAGTTCTTTCCACCAAAGCATGCCACTTCCGTGGATAAACAAGGCAGAGACCTTCAGTCCGTCTGCCCCAGATCAGAGCTGCTGACAACGTGGTTTTTTGCATGAACTCATAGGCCGGGGCTCCCCCCAGCTCTGAAACAGTCTATCCTAAAGAAGTTGGACACTCTAAGTTCATTTCCTATTGGACTGTAATTCACATCATAAAACTATTGCATGTTTATTTTCAAACAGAGCAGGGTGAGGGCTCCCTGGAGGTTCATTGGTTTTGTTTTCTGGAAACCTCCACAGGACATGGCAATTGCAGGAGCTCACATGTATGTGCAGAGTTCGCCTTGCAGGAAGCCAAGTGGGGCCCTCCTTCCCCACATGTCTTGGCACCCTAGTCTGGACCCCTGGACTGGAAAGGGCACACAGAATGTCTTGGCCCACCTGTCATCCACGCAGTGGTCCCTGAAATAGGAATGTCACCCAGTCCCGGCATCTCTTTCCTAGCTGCCAGGGCCAGTGTCGTACATGGAAGAGGATGAGAATAAAAGCTGACTGTGATTGAGTGCTTAGAGTATGCCAAGACACTGTTCCCAGAACTTGGCATGAGTTGAGTGATTCCACTCTAACAACAACCCTATGGTGTAGTGACACCATTATCCCCATTTTGCAGATGAGAAAACTAAGGTAAACTGCCCAAAGTCTCACAGCCAACTAAGACTGCATAACTGACCTAAGTGACTGAGCCAGTATTTGAATCTCAACAGTCAGGCTCTAGAGCCTGAGCTCTCTCACTACCCACCGCCTTCCCCAACCGTTCTTAGTTGGTCTGTGAAGGAGCCTGAGGTTCCACATCTCTAACAAGCCTGCGGGCACTGCAGCAGTCCACGGAGCAGACTCTGAGTGGCGAGGCTGAAGGATATTTACCTGATCGCTTGCCTCCACCAAAACAGGCCCCCATAAGAAGGCAGCTGGAAGGGTCAAAGACATTTCCTCAATTTCTCGGCTGTGGCCCAGGCTAGCCCTCCTGCCACCAGTAGAGACACTAGATTCCACTGGGAGTCCTGGAAGGTACACAGTTTTGGGGGCCACAAGAAGCCCTGGGATTGAAATCTGTGCAGCAGCTGACACCAGCCAGCTGCCACAGTTCCAGAGAGTCCCAGTCTGTCTACGTCCCTAGCAGGTACTGTCGCAAGTATATGCTGATCACTGGGGCCAGGAACAGTCGACACCAGTGCCCCTCTTACATCCCAGCGAGAAGGCTGCTGACCAGAAGGAACTGGCCAGTGTGGCAGTTCCCACCTTCTTGCTGGGGACTCTGGACAGACATTTAATCTTCCTGGTTCCATGTGTCTGACGTGGAAAGTGAGAGGATTGCACAAGACCTTTCAATCCTTCCTTCCCATCCCCATCCTTGAGTCTACAAAAGCCTGTATGGTAAATAAAAATTCAGCCAGCCGTCTGCCCATCTAAATGCTCTGTTGTCCTTGTGGCCAGTACCGTACATCAGGATATCAGACAGAACCCATTTCCTTTCCAGTGGGAGGCTGAGCACCATAAACATAGGTCTCCCACGAACCCAGCTGCCCTATTCCTGGTCCCCATCTACATCTTGGGAAGCAGATGGAGAAGGCTGATTCCCCAAAGTCACCAAGCAGGCTGCCTGAGCCCCGAGACTGGAAGGCGGGAGCCTAGTCCCCAGGGCTCTGCTTCACAGCCAAAACACACCGTATCGTGTTCCTGGCGGCTCTGAAGGCCTGGTGCAGCCAAGAGAAACAGGCATTTAAGAGCAGAAGGGGGCAGCATTTGACCCCTGGCCTCTTTGGTCTGGCTCCCTCTGACAGGGTGAGGCAAAGGGCCTGGAGAGGGACAGGGAAGCCCCATAGACACCCAGCCCCACAGAGCTGGGCTCACATCCCTAGCTCCCCGGATCTGGGTTTCAGACTATCAAGCCCTGTGGCCTTTAATGTTACTAAAACATCATTCCTTATAAGGGCTGGGCACAGAGGAGGTGGACAGTAAAGTGACGCCATTCCTTTGAGTGACTGTTGTTAATGAATCAGACACTCCCCAGCTTTGTTCTCCAATCTCTGTAAGGGACTTGGAACCTGTATTATCGAACAACTGAAGATTCAGGGTTCTAGACCAGGGCTTTCCAGAAGAAATGTAAAACAAGCCACCAATTTGTATCACATACATAATTTTAAATTTTTAGTAAAAAGAAAAAGTTTTAAAAAGTCAACCATCTTAAAATATATTACATTTAAAAAATTAAAAAATAGCAAGTTTAATTAATTTTAATAATTTCTTTAATTTAGCCTAATATTCAAACTAGTGTCATTTTGACATGTAATCAACATTAAAAATAATTAATGATATCTTTTACATCCTTTTTCTTGTACAAAGTCTTTGAAATTCGGTGTGTGTTTTACATTCACGGCATGTCCCCATTTGAACTAGCCATACCTCAAGTGCCCAGGGTCCGCACGTGGCTAGTGACGCCTGTACCAAATTGTGCAAATATAGAACAGAAGACACCAGTGGGTACCAAGCCAGTGGTGGCAACAGAAGTTGGCTGGGGGTGAGCCGGGCTTAACGTTCCTATTATGTCCAACATCACCCCCCAGCCGTCCCCAGGAATGATCGCGTTAATAACACTGAAATGCTGAAAATGCTCTTCTTAGATGTGGTGACTAGGCATTTCCTCAATCTTATGCAAAGGACAAACAAAAGGATTTTTGGAAAACTTTGCTATTTTTATTGATTTTTCAGCAGTGGACTTAAGTGAAAACAAGAGGCTAGCTATGCACACACAGTGTTAAGACCACAGCCTTCAGGACATCTTACTCCTACGCTCCTTCAGTAAATGTTTTGGGACTATGACCAGTGGAGAGGCATTGGTCAGGGGCGGGGGGTGGGGGTAGTTTCTCAACAAATGAAGTACTTAGTGATGTTTCTTTCTTAAAATGTGATTTAAATGAGGACCTTGAATACCAGAATAAGCCGCATGGGTGCAGGGTTGGAACAGATTCAGGGCCTGAAGGGGTCGAAGGAAGGGTTATTGCATGCAGATGGGTTATTTGCTGGTAGAGGGGACGTTTGAGAAGCCCCACAGTATAGACGACTCAAGAACAGGGTACCAGGCTGGGTGACGCAAGGGTGCCAAGTTAGGAATGGTACTAACTATAGCAATGGGAGTTTTAAGTATAAGACATGTCAGAGAATACTGGACATCAGATACAAGGTTCAAGGTGACTGTGGCACAGGATGGGGGAAAAGCAGAGTGCACAGTCCTCATCCGTTCAGAAAAGGGCGCTGCGGTTTTCTCTACTAACCTCACGGCTTGTTCAACAAGCTTTCTTTGGTCCTTGTTTTGTTGTGAGGATTGCAAGGTTCTGCAGGTCCCTTTCTTGTCCCCTGACACCCTCCTTTCCTTTCTCTCCTGGACCAATTGCTACCTCTGCTGACAGAAGGTGGCGGGACAGAGGGGAGCACCCAAAATGGTGGGCTCAGTGACACAGGCCCATACAACCCTTGGCACCTTACTAGTCCCTTCCTTATAAAAACTAGCCTGATAGACTGGAGGCTGAACCAGATGTCATCTAGTGCTCAGTTCTGGAACTCTAGGCAACAAGCCAAGAACCTGACAGCCTAAGTCTTGCTACAAAAATGAGGCGCCCACACACGGACCTTATGGCACGCTGTTACCCTGATTCCATCCTGGGCAATGGTCATGTCTCCCCAGAACAGACTCCATCCAGGCAACCACCCAACATCCCCCCTGCGTCACACACACACACAGGTATAGCGACACAGGTACACACATGCACACATACACACACACAACAAATAGACACACATCTCCAGATGCACACATAGACACACATATGCACACACAGAGACACATACACCTAGATGTGCACGTAACCATACAGGCACACAAACACATACCCAGGTGCAGACACACACACACACACACACACAAACGCACACGCATGCACACAAACCCACAGCTTCCTCCCTCTTCTGTGTGACTTTATCTACTCTCCAGAAATGAACACTTCTTTCTCCAAAGCATAGCCCTTTCCTCTTTCCAAACCCTGCCTACACTTCTAATCTTCTGTGAAACCTTTCTGTATTTATCCTTAAAATCTGACCACCTCATTGACTCACCTGTCTCCTCAACAGTGTTATCTACTTGTGCAACCAGCTTTTTAAACTATTTCCTTGCATGTGGCACCTGGGTGGCTCAGTGAGTTAAAAACATCTACCTTCAGCTCAGGTCAGGATCCCAGGGTCCTGGGATCGAGCCCCACATTGGGCTTCTTGCTCAGCGGGGAGTCTGCTTCCACCTTGCCCTCTGCTGCTCCCCCTGCTTGAATTCTCACTCTCTTCCTGTCAAATAAATCAAATCTTTTTTTAAAAAATAATTTAAAAATAAAATAAAATATTTCCTTGCATATGAAAATAATAGTATGCTTTACAACCTTTCAGTGTGTTTGCACACCTATTACAGTACCAAGCATGATGTTATGCAAAAAGCAGAGCTCATTTAAAATGAGCTGGAAAAAAAACGATCTCCAAAGAGTCATCATGTATAATTAATAATAGTTAACATTTATTTTGCATTGAACAATGTGCCTAGTCCTACACTAATCACTTTGGATACAATACCTCATTTCATCAGTAACCCTCTAAGATAGGTATTACAGATTTTTTTATTAAAAAAAAAAAAAAAAGCTGGGAGATAGTAGATTCTAGAATACAAGGCAGTCTGATCTCAAATGCCACACTTTTGCCCCTGCACAAAACTACTGTCTGTCCATTTACCCATTACCTACACTGAGACACACAGACATCGAACGAATTACCTGAGGTTAGCGGGTGGGGGCCAGAACCAGGTACTGTCCCCACTGAGTGTCACTGCCTCCTTCAAGCTTGGTAGTTGAATTCTCCCTTCCACGTGAGAGAGGTCCTATATACAGGAAACAGCAAAGACTTTACAGCCAGGCAGAGCCTCAGTTTCACCTTTTGTAAGAAAGTAGCGCTGGTTACCTAGCCGGGCTGCCGTGAGGGTGAGGCTGAGGAGGACCCGCACGGGGTTTCCTGGCACAGAGCCAATGTGCGGTTAGTGCCAGCTCTGGGCTCCTCTCTCCCTCTGGCCTTCCCCTCCTCCCCCGCCCCAATGCTACACACTCCTCAGCCTCGCAGGCAGCATCTTGTTCAGTTTGCCTGACTTTGTCCTTGGGAGCCGATACCAGACCAAGTGGGCTGCCCCGAGCATACTCATTAAGGAGCTTTTGCCCCCGGACGATCATGAAGACGCTGCGGAAACCGGATCTCAGAGCCGGTGCGGCTCGTGCTTCATGGAGGCTCTCCCGCTGAGTGGTGCAGTTTCCATCCAAGAAAAAGACAACCACCCATTGCGGATGGGAGGAAAGCATCTGCTCTGGAAGGTCCCCCCTCCCCTGTTCACGGGGAACCTGTCCCCCTCCCGTAAACTCTATCTGTGCTCTCCAGTCGCCCTCGCCGGTCTCGCTATGGTGGCATGAGGCTAAATTAATTAATGTGTGTCAACCATGTGGAAATGTTTGGCTTGCCAAGTGCTCTTGATAGGTTTGAAATACTATCGGAAGCCGTGGAAGTTGGCACGGCTATCTGGAGCAGAATTGATCTCACCCCCAGGATTCCTGAGGTTGACTTTGGTTAATGGAGGCATGTGCAGATAGAGCCGGGTCTTCATTAAAAACACTGTGCGTGTATTTCAGACCCTTACTGGGGAACAGGGAGACAGAACGAAAAGGGAAAGAAAGACACGGCCGTGGGGATTCTCCTATGATGAGTTGAGCCCAAAGGGAGTTCCCCGGGGGTTGGGCAAGAGAGAGGGGGTGTCTTGTAAAGTGAGGCACATGGGGCTGGGTGGGTGTGGGTGTCCCCGGGAAGCAAGAATCCAGTCCTATAATTATGGGTGCTTGTATCTGTGTGCGCACAGGGAATGGGTGGTCATGTAATGCCCTTCCCTAAACAGATTCTGCTTTGCTCTTGCAACTCCACAAGGCTCCTGAAAAAGGAGGCAGGGGGAGAAGCACCCTCACCCAAAGTGGGACAGACAAGGGGCTGGGCTTGGTTCCATCACAGCTGTTGTATCGTAGGGGGTCAACCAGAAAAGTGGAACCAGTAGGAGATAATATATAATATATAAAGAGATTTATTGCAAGAAATTGGCTTATGATTATGGGGATTGGCTTGGCAGTTCCGACTCCGTAGCGAGCTGGAACTCTCAGGCACAGGGTGAAGCTGCTGTCCGCAGGTAGAATGACTTCTTTTCTTAGGAAAGCTTCAGGTCTGCTTGTAGGTAGGCCTTTCAAGTGATTGATCATCTAGGATCATCTAGGATCATAGATCAACCGATCCATGGTGGACTGTGATCACCTCTACCAAGGACCTGTATACCAGCACCTGCGTGGGTACTTGAGTAGCTGGGGACCACAGCTCAGTCACACTGGTCCACAAAACTGCCCATCTCAACCGCTCTGTCCTCCCACCACTCAGCCCCCACCTCCTCTACCATCAGGCCCCCCACCACCACCTCCAGAAGCCTCCTGCTCTCGTGCCATTCTCCAGTGTCCTAGTTGCCCAGGAATGGCCCGTGAGCTGACAGCCAACCCCATCGAAACCTCGAACGGGTCTCCAAGACAGGTGCCTACATGGCTTCTCCCTGTTCGTCACTTCTCCAGCAGGTGCCTGCAATGGCCTCCTACCTGCTCTCCCTGCATCCAAACCCTCATTGCCAGGAGAGGTATCTCTAAGCTCCATACCTGGTCTCACTCTTTGGGGACTGAGACTCCTTCAGCAGCTGCCCACAGGGATCCTGTTGAACCACAGGCTCCTCCCAAGTGGCATCTGGCCTTGTCTGCCTCTCTTCCCCTCTGTGCTTCCATGGCTCCTGGAACTAACCACACTGCCCACCTCCACAGCAAGGCCCACGTTCTCCTCTGACGTTCACATGTGTCTCTGCCTCCTCATTGAAGACTGGCTCCCCCAGTGAGGGAAGCTCCTGCTCTGGGCTCCCTCTCCCTCTTCATGGGGATACTCCACTCTGGGACAGAACTACCCGCCTATCCTCTGTCCCCACCTCCAACTGAGCATCGCACCTCTCTCCTGCAGCACCCATCCTGACATCTGTAGTGTTCACGATATGTGTCCTGCAAATGCTGGCTGGGTTCGTGGGTGGAAGGCACCAGTGGGGTTTCCCCAGCACCCCTCCATTTGCTTGGCTCCTACGTTCTTCCTCTGCCTATAGTTCCGTCCAAAACTTACTAGGGAGGGTTCCTTCTTCTAGGGAGAAGGGGGTAGTTTCTTCTTCTCCCTCTCCCTTCCCTGTCTTCCAGTTTGAGAACTGTTTTGAGCCATCCCACTGTCATGATAAAGTATGGTATACAAAAGTTACGGCCTGAGGAATTGGGGCCTGTTTCAGGAACTAAAAAAAAAAGTACAAGACAGTCCCACCAAGAGGGTAAGGCAGACAGGGTGAGAAGCGGGGCTGGATGCTGATCTGAGGCTGCAGGGAGCCTCCCAAGGACCCTCAGCAGGGACAGTCCCAAGCACATCTCAGGAGGACCCTCTGTGAGCAACAGGAGGAAGAGCCAGGAGAACAGCCACCTGGCTGTTTCTGGAATGCAATGAGGGGTGGACCTCAGCAGGGGCGGAAAGAGAAATCACCAAGATCTGAGGATCCAAATCTGGGATAAAAATAGGAAACCTGCCCATACAGACAGATGTTCAGACAGTTTTAAAGAACAAACTACTTTACAGCCCCAGACTTTCATTTATTCAGCAAATACTGTTTGAACATGAGATCGGTTATAAGCCTAGAGACTTGACAGTAAAATAGGGTTCCTACCCTCAAGGGGCTTCACATCCAAGTGGGAGGGAAGGTTAGGAAATTAATGAGGGTGGGTTTTTGTGGGTTTTTTTTTTTTAAGTTTTTATTTATTTGAAAGAGAGAGAGCACGCATGAGCAGGAGGGAGGGGCAGAGAAGAGGAAGAAGCAGACTCCCCACTGAGCAGGGAGCCCATTGCAGGACTCAATCCTAGGACCCTGAAATCATGATCTAAACCAAGGCAGACACTTAACTGACTGAGCCACCCAGGCGCCCAAATGGGGTTTTTTTAGACTGTCAGATGGTGGTAACATGCCAAGGAAGGTCACAGGTAAAAGAGGTGGAAAGTCAGTGGGGTAGAGGGTAGTGTGTGTGCTACAATTGAGAGGTGTCTGGAGAATGCCTAAGGAGCTGTGACTAAGCAGGAGAGGGTGTCTACATAGCGTGAGTGGCATGTGCAAAGGTCCTGGAGCAGGAGTGGGTTTAGCATGCTCTAGGTAGGGGAAGAGATGGTGTCAGGGAAGGAGCCAGAAGTCAGGTTGTGGAGGCCAAGTGGAAGCAGAAGGACTTTGGCTTGTGTCTACATGAGCTGGGCAGTCTATGGAGAGGTCTTCAAGAGAGAAGGGACTCGTGCTACACAAAAGACTCCTTAGGCTGTACCGACGCAGGCACAGGAGGAAGCCGGGACACATATACAAGGAGACATTTGCTGCTCCCTTGGGTTCTGCCATGATGGATGAAGGCAAGGAGAAAGGCCAATTCCAGATGTAATGTAGAGGTGGAGCTAATAGGAATTGTTGGTGCATTTGGGTGTGGGATATGAGAGAAAGACCACCCTGAGCATCTGGCTGGGTGTCTTGGTCCATTCCGGCCGCTGTAACAAAAACCATTGTTGTTGACTGGGTGGCTCATAAACCGCAGGCATTTATTTCTCACAGTTCTGGAGGCTGGGAAGTCCAAGATCAAGGTGCCCCAGATTCGGTGTCTGGGGAAGACCCACTTCCTGGTTCCTAGACCGTTGTCTTTGGCTGAGTCATCACATGGTGGGATGGGCAGTGGAGCTCTCTCTGGGGTCTCTGTCAAGGGCACTCATCCCCTTTGGGAGGTCTGCTCTCTCATGACCTAACCACCCCGCAAAGATCCCACTCCTAATACCATCACACTGGGGGGTAGGTGTCGACATTTGGGTTCGGGGGATGCAAGCATTCAGTCCATAGCAGTGAGTGAGTCTCTTTTACTAAGACTGGGGAGCCTCCCGGGCTGGTCGTGTCTGAGGAGGTGCAGCCCCTGAGGAGACACCCAGCACATCTGACCTTTTACCCAGTGGAAACTTTTTTCCTAAGTGGGTCACCCACACCTTCCCCCTGCCTTTGCGGCTCACAAGTACCATGGAAACCCGGAGACTCAGAACATCCTCACGCACCTTCTGATCAAAATGGGAGTCAGGGGGGACTCGCTGTTCAGTGTGTACTTCCCTGGTGTCGGTCATCTCTGTCACTCTCCACCCATCAGAAGGTGTTACTCAGAGCTTCCTCTTTCCTGTTTGAAATGGTCTCCCTGTGGAGAGATAGACAAAAAGACATCTGAGATGTGGGGGCTTAAGAGGAGTGGGGATGGGGAGGGAGCAGAACCTCTTTGCTTCAGGTGGGGTGGGGGGAGTCGATGGATGGCCCCCACCCCCCATATTTCTCCCACAGCTCTCTTGGGTGGTTGGTATTGGCAGGGGCGTGTTATGACTTGTGGGGACCCTAGGCACTTGGCTTTCATAGGTCCCTTTCTCCATAAAAAAATATTAAAAATCATATTTTATGACTGCATTGGTATTGAGATGAATATAATGCAGCCTGGATTATATGTGGGTTTTTTTCCTTTTGATTTTAAAAGGAATTAAAGCAATATTGTGGGCCCTTAAAAGTATCATGGGCTCAAGGCCCAGCATGTGCTATGCCCAGTAGAGAAGTGTCCCTGTGTATAGGAGGGGAAGAAGGTGGGTCTGGAGCAGCAGGGGACATCAGGATACCTGGGTCCCTGTCCTTACCCCTGAACAAGAAGCTGTGAGACCTGCGATCAGTGTCCCGGCTTCTCAAGGCTTCTGACTTCTCATCTTTCCAAGGGGAGTGCAGAACTTGACCATCTCTCGGCTGCCTTCTAAGCAAAGACTCCCCAAGATTCTAACTAAAGTGTGCAGACCTCAAGCTTCATTTTCAACTTTCTGACCCTAGGGGAAGGCTCTTCCCCTGCCCCAACTACAATATTAAACTTGTTTTCCTTTCTGGATCTCCTTCTCTCATCAAATCATGTGCTGGTGTGTGCAGCCACTGATTTCCAAAAAGCGGCCATAAAACCATAATGAGTATGGAGATACCAACGTGAAATGACAGAGAGAAAGCCATAAACATTCAAATAAATATATAAATATAAACAAGTCTATAAACCAAACCCAGGAGGTATTTTAAACACATAATGTAGCATTTATATCTCTTACTTTGCACAGCAGAACTTTCAAAGGAAATTCATTTAATTCTATTGCTCACACCCCCTAACCCCCATCCAGGAGTAAGCGCTAATAACCCGCACAATTACCGCCTCCCTCCTGATGGAGAGTTCATTTCAGAAGCTCATTCTTGAATTCATTATCATGCTGGAAATGAGCTGAATCACAGCGGATGTGACCACATGACGATCCCCCTGCTTCCTTCCAGTTGGGTTCAGCGAGATGCCTGCCACAGCCCTGGCCCCAGCCCGCTCTGACGATTGCAAAAGTAGTTACCTCTCAACACCTGGCCAGATTTAAAGACCCTTGTCAGGAGTTAGGAAGAGGGCAGATCATTCTTGATGGGAGTAGGGAGCCCCCCCACCCACCCCCCTTGAAGCATGACTGTGGCCCTCTCCCTCCAGAGACTCAGTGTATGCACAAGGTTCCCTCCCATTAGCCATCAGACTGCCTCACCAATGCCCCAGCCAGCCTGGGGGAGTTGAGCTGGGTGTTCCCTCTTCCCGCAAGCCCTCCACCCCAGCTCACTGTGAATGGATGACACCCCCCCCCCCAAGGGACTGCAACCTCTGGGCCAGGTTTCGCTCAGTACCAGGAAAGGACTAGGATGTCACGTAACCCCGCCCCTCCCCACACCTGTGCACACCTGAGCACAGAGGGTAAAGAAGTCCCCACGTGAGGGCCCAGGGGGGAGAGGCCCTAGGCACCAAAAAGCAGTTGAGAACAGGAGAAGCAGCAGGAGGCAGGACTGACTGTAAGTCAAGGATCTAAGCCTCCCGTGTTCGTGGTCCACCATCCTATCAAACTTCACTTACAAAACACAAATAGAAGATTTTTGAACAGCTGAACATATTTGAATTATTAAGAATTTCAAGATGATGATTCTATAGCATCACACCCCAAGTCTGGGGCCCTTTTAAGCACAAGACTATATACAGTTGCACAGGTCACATGCCCATAAAGCCAACTCTGGGTAGATGGTAGCACCGTCCTAATCTTACAGGCAGGAGAACTCAGGCCCTGTAATTAGCTTAAAGTCATGGTGCCAGGATGTAGAGGAAAACTAAGCCTCACACTCCTGAATCTGGCTCCAGAGCCTCATTCTTTACCTTTTCCCTATGCTGTCCTTCATTCCACCAAAGCCAGCAGCCACCCCCTGGGTGATCAGCACAGGATCACATGGCCTGGTATAAAAGGCAAAAGAGAATGCGTGCCCCAACCTGCACCATCGTGTTGACTCATGCTAACTGGCTCTGTGGCTTTGGGCAAGTCACTCAGCCTCTCGGAGCTTTAGCCCAACCTGCCACATGGAGGTACTATAAAGAAACAATTCAGAGTGATACAGGTACATTTATAGAGAAGCACCAGTGTCATCTCACATATAACAGACAGGTGGGAGGGATGCTTGGGTGGCTCCGCCAGTTGAGTGTCTGCCTTCAGCTCAGGTCATGGTTCCAGGGTCTGGGGATCAAGCCCCATGTTGGTCTCCTTGCTCCATGGGGAGCCTGCTTCTCCTCTGTCTGCCACTGCCCCTGCTTGCGCTTGCTTTCTCTCGCTCTCTCTCTGACAAATAAATAAATAAAAATATTTAAAATAAATAAATAAAATAAAAGACAAGTAGGAGAGCCTGACCAGAACTGGAGCTCTCAACCATCTCCTTCTCCCCACCCCTCTGTAGGCAACTGACCCTGACCCTGAACATCCAGGAAGGACCGTGTATGTGTTTTATAATGAAACTGCTCTGTGGCCACACAGTAAGAAAGGGACAAGGCTGAATCAGTTTGCCATTCAGGTTTCTAAAAGATGTCCTATTTTCATCATCTTAATTACAATGGAGTTTTGTTCTGATGTGTGTAGTCCACAGGGCTGTGTCCCTTAGTGATCCAGGACTCCCCCTGCCCAGTCTGACATCTGCACCACTGAGCAAATGTTTGCTAAATGAAGTCATCAAGAGTCTGCATGACAGGGCGCCTGGGGGGCTCAGTCAGTTTAGCTTCTGACCCTTGGTTTCTAGGTCATGATCTCAGAGTCAGAAGATCAAGCCCTGCCTGGGGTGGTCTGTAGGGAGCCTGCTTGCCTCTCCCTCCATCCCTACTCATGCACTCTCTCTCACTCTCTCTCTCAAATAAATACATAAATCTTAAAAAAAAAAAAAAAAAAAAAAAAAAAAGCCTGCATGTCTTTCCTCAACTGAGCTTATCAGATAAGCATTGACTTAAAGGACCCAAATCTGTAGTAAGGTGAGAAAAAGCCTTGCTGATCCTCAATTTTTAGGTCTCTTCTGCTGAACTAGAATGGCATGTCACAAGTTCAGGAGCTTTCCTTTTGTCTTAGAGAAGTTTCTGTTTGGGCAAGACGGAATGGAAGATCGAAGAGTCAGAGCCTTTGCGTTGGCTGCAGCGATAACTTTGGCCGACTGGGGGTGTGCGTGGCTGATTCGCTGTGGGTGATGCCCAACGGCCCCTATCTCTCGGGGACCCCTATCTCTCGGGGATAGGGGAGCCTGGATCACTGCCCACAGCAAGCCAGACACATCCAGGAATTTGCCAGAATGTCAGCTCTCAACTTCAGCCAAGACAGTTATTTCAAGAACTGTCAAAAGGCCATAGAGGATAAGATGGTCCATGGTTTAGGAACATGTGTAAAGTGCTCAGCACAGTGCCTAGTACAAAGCAAGAGTCTGACTAAATGTTGGTCCCTGACGAATGTCATCTGTCTAGGGGAGGCTTCATGATTTGTCACTTATTCCTTGCGGGCACTGGAGACTCTTGGCCCCAGAGAGGGACAGTAGGAGAGTTGAACCCTCTGATGCAGGGAGGGTGACAGTGGAAGAAGGAGCTTGAGGCAGGGCAGGGCGGCAGGAACACGGATTATGGAAAACTGAAAACCATTTTTACCTACTGCTCTGCTTCTCCATGGTCTGGCTCTGGAAACACCAGGAACAGAGTTAGCATAAGGTCTCTGGTGTAATAGGAAAAACATATCTACCCAGAATCACCCCTGCTACCTGCACCTTCCCTGGAGACCATGAAACTGTCATGGGCACATAAGTAGGTCTTTCCCGAACAAACGCGGGTTCTTGCAAGTGATCAGAAGACATAAACCATCACTCAGGTTCTTTCAAAGAAGTCTTCCCTTGGATCACTTTTTATTTCTTGAGGCCAAATGTCTTGCACTTCCTCGTTGTAAAATGCAGGTGCTCGAGTGCTTTCTCCAGAGCAAAAATCGGTTGACACTCCCCGTTGATGGATTCAAACATTTTGACTGAACTCATTCAAATTCCCGTCAGTTTAGTCAATTGATGTCATATCAAATATCTGTCAGCACAACCACAAGTCGATTAGACACCTGGTCTTTTTAGTCAGCTAAACTTGTTACTTCTGAAAACAAAAATAAAAAAATCAAGATAAAAGTAACCTATCAATTTAGTTAGCGACGGACTAATAACTTCCATCAAAAAAAATACATTTTTGTTGAACTACTTTGATTTTTTTTTTCCCACTGTATCTACTAAATCAATCAGTCGTGCGTGGGGTGGGAGGATATTGATCAGATGTGCCGCTTGCTGAACAAGCACGGAGCTGAACATCAGAAATGAAACCATCAAAAAGATTCCCTCAAACCGGCCACTACTCAGTCATCCACAATAACAATGAGAAATGGGATCCTGCAAGATGGATGACAGGTAGTCCCTAATCACAACAATTTGGTGCACTGATGAGCATTTTTTCTATTCTTTCTAGAAACTCACCTTCCCATCTCATTTGTCTGTAACTGGTAAGAAAATGGGTGTGACCGCCCAGGGAGTGCTGATTTGCATCCCCAGTTGCCTGTCAGGCACCAACAAGCTGATGGCCCATTCACCGAAAAACAAAAGTTAATTGTATTTATTTGAGGTTCCCTTGAGTGTTATATTATACTGAATTAATTCTAAAAGATATGGTGCCTTCCCAAGTCCAGAGGGTTATGATAAATTCAGTGTTTGACGCGGTCTGTATTAGACCTGAACTAAAGAGTTAAAATCCATTTCTTTGTTTAAACTGAAACCGTTCAACCTGGCCTTTGGCACCATCCTTCTGTACCTTTACCCCTCTCTCAAGCCTCACCCTTTCCCAGCCCCCACCACCACCTTACAGCCCCTCCCCAGGATGCCTGGAGCCTTGATACCATTCCAGAGCTCTCCCTGCAGGGGCAGTCACTCCATAGATCAAGTCACACGAAGGGATCTTGGACTCACTGTGCTAAACCTTTTCAAGGGTGCTTGCTCTTCAAAAAAGGATACCTGAAGAGGTCTGTGTTTGGTTCAAAGGAGTGAATCACTAATGGTATAATTTCAGATGCCAGGTAACTGGAGAGAGTCCAAGTATCAGCAGACATGGTTTTAACAAAGCCAAGTATTGTGAAGAGCCATCTTGCTTGGAGAATCAGAACACATTCACTCTCAAGTGTATTCAGCAGAATTAAGTGGCCCACTTTTGCCCATTTTAGATTTTTCACTGGTCACATTTTCTCCTGGTCATAGGCATTTCTGCAACAGGAATAAGCTGATTATTTATTGCTAGTCACTCACCACCTACAATTCACTTTTCCAATTTTCCGTGTTGCCTGCACCGTGCCACTTTGTCAATCCCTGCTGTTTATTGACTGCGTTCTGATGGCTGGGGTAAACAAATTACCTCAAGAATGACGGGAGCAAAAAGGGCATCGCTCCTGGCTTCTAATGATGCAACTGGTGTGGAAGCCAATTGGTCCTAATGTCAGGAGACAATTCATTATCATGATGGTGGAGTTTGCCATAACACATCCTATCGGTGACAAAATTGTGTATGTATCTAATAGCGACCTTTTCTTATTCTCAGTAAACATCAGGTAATATTAGATCAAATGATTTTGCAGATAAAATACTCCCAAATTTCAAAGTCCCCTCCTTTAAAACCCGCTGAAAATACACAGCACAGTAACCACTCTGCTTTATAAATGCATTAAAAGCATCAATAACCAGGAAGTTCACATTCTTGCATTAGGCCAGAGGGCAATTGTAAGATCTAGGGCAAGTTCTTGCACCATCTAGACTCAAATCCGTCCTTAGCTCGGGGGTCTTCAAATTTCTTTATTGTGCAGTTCTACCAGAAAGAATACTTTTAAGTAGTACCCCCAGTGCATTTAATTACAAATTATATTTATGTACTTACATCAGCCATTATGTCAAGGCACAATACAGAGAGAGTCCTTTTTTTTTTTTTAAGATTTTATTTATTTATCAGAGAGAGAGAGAGGGAGAGCGAGCGAGCACAGGCAGACAGAATGGCAGGCAGAGGCAGAGGCAGAGGGAGAAGCAGGCTCCCCGCTGAGCAAAGAGCCTGACGTGGGACTCGATCCCAGGACATTGGGATCATGACCTGAACTGAAGGCAGCTGCTTAACCCACTGAACCACCCAGGCATCCCCAGAGAGAGTCATTTTTAATGACAGTAAATGTAAATCCTTTTTAAAGTAGACTTCATAATTTGGACATTTTGGGGGCCTAGTTCTTGTCATGGCTAATTCGATTGTCATTGCCTTTACTTTCTTTTTTTTTTTTTTTTAAGATGTCATTTATTTATCTGACAGAGATCACAAGTAGGCAGAAAGCAGGCAGAGACAGGGAGGAGGAAGCAGGCTTCCAGCTGAGCAGAGAGCCCAATGTGGGGCTCGATCCCAGGACCCTGGGATCATAACCTGAGACGAAGGCAGAGGCTTAACCCACTGAGCCACCCAGGCGCCCCTGCCTTTACTTTCTTATGTGGCTGCAAGAATTGGAACATAAGCACAACTGAGGAAGCATCACCCCAGCACCCTCCTGTGACTTATTTGGGCTTTTTTAGTCAATCTTTCTTTATATTCCAAGGTTTCTTTGTAAGGATCTTGTTAATCCAGGTGTCTGTTTTGTGTATATCCTTTTGTACCATGGGAATCTGCTCTATTTCAAAGTGATAATAATACCAGTAACCAATAAAAAGCACATATCCAGAAAGTTTAACTCTAGAGGCTGCACAGGTGGCCACTAACCTCCTGACCTTTGCCACACTGACCTTCACCCAGAGGACACAAGATCCATACATGATACATGACAACTTGCAAAAGAAGCTGAACCAGAATGCCTTAAGTTTATCTCAATTTTTAAATAAAAATATACATAGGAGTCTAGTATTTTCTATCCACACCCCGGTGGACTGAGTGTCTGACATATTCCTCAGGATGAATGTCTCACTTTAGGAAACACTGGTTCTAGTTCACCTTAAAATACAGCATCTTTCATAAAAAATGGCTGACAGACACATGAAAAGATGTTCATCATCACTAGCCAGCAGGGAGATACAAATCAAAACCACATTGAGATACCACCTTACACCAGTCAGAATGGCCAAAATCAACAAGACAGTAAACAGCAAGTGCTGGAGAGGATGTGGAGAAAGGAGAAGCCTCTTCCACTGTTGGTGGGAATGCAAGTTGGTGCAGCCACTTTGGAGAACAGTGTGGAGATTCCTTAAGAAAATAAAAATAGAGCTTCCCTGTGACCCTGCCATTGCACTACTGGGTATTTAACCCAAAGATACAGAGGTAGTGAAAAGAAGGCCTAACTGTACCCCAATGTTCACAGCAGCCATGGCCACATTCACCAAACTGGGGAAGGAACCAAGATGCCCTTCAACAGACGAATGGATAAAGATATGGTCCATATATTCAATGGAGTATTGTGCCTCCATCAGAAAGGGTGAATACCCAACTTTTGTATCAACATGGACAGGATTGGAGGAGATTATGCTGAGTGAAATAAGTCAAGCAGAGAGAATCAATTATCATATGGTTTCACTTATTTGTGGAGCATAAGGAATAACACAGAGGACATTGGGAGATGGAGAGCAGTGAATTGGGGGAAATCAGAGGGGGAGATGAACAATGAGAGAGTGTGGACTCTGAGAAACAAACGGAGGGTTTTGGAGGGGAGGGGGGAGGGTGTTGGGTGAGCCTGGTGGTGAGTATTATGGAGGTGCACGTATTGCATGGAGCACTGGGTGTGGTGCATAAGCAGTGAATTTTAGGACACTGGAAAAATTAAATTAAATTTTTTTTAAAGAAACAGCATCTTCTAGAGAGGAGGGTGGAGAGGTCCACTGAGACCAAGTCGGATTTGAAGTCCTGCCTAGCAGTTTGGGCATCATGGGAGCACTGGGAAGCTGGGAAGGAGTCTTTTGAAGAAGGGACAATATGACCTGATTTGCATTCTTGCAAGATTATTCTGAACACGCTAAGGAGAATGGGTTGTGGGGCATACACAAGAGGGGTACACGGGAGGTAGAGCAGGAGAAAGGATAATGGCCTGAATTAAGGCTGCAGCCTCTAAAATGGAGAAAGGTGGGCAGATTCACAAAACAGTGAAGTTTCGGTTATTCATTAAACTTGCCCAAGGTTAAACAGCTGGTAGGCAGCAGAGCTAAATTTAGACCCCAGGTCTCCTCACTCCCGATACAGTGATTTTTCTTCTGATTTGCCATGTCAGGGAACACCTGGTCCCTCCGTTTTATCCTCCCCCAGGGAGATAGGTGATCAGGAGCGGAGCCCACACAGCAGCATACGGTTTCCAGCAGGGCGATGAAGGAAGGCCACTGGAGAGGAAGTGCACTGGCTTCTCCAAATGTATTTGTCTTTGCAGGAGCCATGAGGGGGCTCCATGAGACTCTGTGTTCTGGGTATTGAATCCCATGCTGAAATCCCACACTTTCCATGACAGCAAAGAGAAACTCCAAGTGACTATTCATTCAAGGCCAGGCCTTGACTAAACCCATAGCCCATCCTGCTGAAGGGTAGAAGGCAATAGGGAGGTACCAACTGGGGGGGAAGAGAAACAGACTCTTGTCATCATTCCTGCTTGGAAGCCTTCATCTCTTCTTCTGGACCATTTAAAAACCTTCTTCCTTTAAGCTAAAACATTAGCTCCTCCAACAATTCCTTCCAAATTACCCCTGCCCTCCTATCCCCTGCCGCAATCGCCCTTCTTTTTTTTTTTTTTTTATTAATTTTATTTCTTTTTCAGTGTTTATGCACCACACCCTGTGCTCCATGCAATTCTTGCCCGCCTTAATCTCCTTTCTTATGGCATCTTTTGCTCAGGGTTTAGTACAGAAAGCAGAAGCCACTAGAAGTATTTTAAGGAGAAAGGGATTTAATACAGGAATTTAGGGGCTCAGGAAATTTGAGGCAGAGTTAGAGGAGTGATCTTTCTAGGTTGGGACAGAAGTGACTCCCGAAACACTATGAAACTGATCTACCATGGGAACTACTACTTCCAAGGCCACAACTGAAACTACGGAGTTCAAGGACCCACCATGATATTCCAGGAATCGGGAAGCCAGACTCATGAGGTCCCTGTAGCTCCCACCCCTCAAATCCCACAATGCTGGTGGCTAAGCATCGAGGGGCAGAAAACATCATCTGTCCGTGACCTTGCTTCCACAAAAGAAGAGCTGAAAGATCAAGACTTCTGTTTCACTTGTACCTTCTGGATTTTGCCTACATGCCTCTAACTGACAATGCCTGATTTTATTCTAAAACCTAAGCTGCAAGGGAGGCTGAAAAATTTGATTTTTATCTTTCTAGCCTCTTGAGCAGAGTATGGTACCCTAGAAGGATTGAGCAAGCCATGCTATGGGTTCCAGCATGGAACCTCCCAAATAATACATCCTATGGTGTTTTTACATGTCTAACCAGCCCTCAGCCCCGGAGGTCGTGTCTTTCACATCCTTTAAGGCCACAAGACTTGCAGATGAGAGGTCCTTGCTAAGGACAGCAAAGTAATCTAATGATGAAACACACTCACTGTTTCAGTACTTTCTTACTTTGCTTTCTGATTCTGTTCTCGCCTTTAAATGTTGTCTCTGCATTAAACCTCCTTGAAGGTAATGCTGATTGGTACTTCTCAGGTGTATCCCCACACAGTGAACCACAGGGCGAGGTATATACATTCCTCAATTAGTGCGTGATTGTTTCACAGCTGACGCCAAGCCAGTTTTTCTACCCAAGAGACATTTCTGCCTCATGACACTCAATCAATAGGAACCCGATTTCCTGCAAAAGTGTGAGACCAGCAGATCTTTCTTATATGAACTGTCACCTCATTTTGGCAGCAGGGTACCTCCAAACGGGTAAGAAGATGCCCCCTACTCTATTCTACATGGTTGCTATGGGGATTAGTTAAGATAACACAGGTAACGGTACCTACCACATAGTAGGTGATCAGTAAGTGTCCATTCCTTCTTTCTCCCCAAGAGCTTTTCCCTCCATAAAAAATTTGGTGTTTGGGGACAAGCTAAGAGACTGGCTAATTAGATCCTTGAAGAGGTATTAATGGCTAATGTGTTAGTTATCTACTGATGTGTAACAAATTGCCCAAAACTTAGCAACTTAAAACAGCAGCAAAAATGTCTTTGGCCAGGAATCTGGGAGCAGCACAGCTAGGTGGTTCTGTCTTAGGGTCTCTAATGAGACGGGGCTCAGTCAAGGGGCTGCTGTAGTCTGAAGGCTTCTGCAGAGCTGGAAGATCTGCTCTCAAGATGACTCTGTCGTGCAGCTAGCTTGCTGATGGTGCTTGTTGCCAGGAGGTCTCAGTTACTCGCCACCAGGAGCTCCTAAGGCTGCTGGAGGGTCATCATGCCATGGCAGCATCTCCCCCAGCTCCAGTGACCCAGGAGCGCCAGGCTCAAGTGGCCATGGCTTTCACAACCCAGTCTCAGAAGCCACAGAGCCTCGTTGCTGTGAGTTCTGGCCAGTTACACAGGTCAGCTCTGTGAGCAGGGGAGGCAAGGGCCACCAAGGGCCACTGTGGCAGCTGGCTGCCACACGTCTTCATAATGGCCTAATCCCATACATGAGCTCTTTTGTGTAATGTCACTCTGATTTGGAAAGGACTTGGAATGTCTCAATGCAACTTTGTGAGATATCCTTGGAGATATTTTAATCAATGTCAAGATTTTAGGCTCTGGAGTGCACTCATTAGACACTCAGCAAATTCGTGACGAATGAATAGCTTTGTCCTTTAAGCAGCATACAAGCATTCCCCAAAATGAAGTAGCTCAAGAGGGAAAGCATCTAGGAGGCTTCCCTGTGAATATACATGTATATGAGTTATGTATTATGTGTGTGTCTCATAAAATGTCACCCACAATAAGAACTTGGGAACATATAAACCATAATAAAAGAATTAGTGATAATCAATGAATTCCTTTTTATGAAGATGAATAAAATATATATAAATATATATATATACATAAAATATATACATATATATATATGTGTGTGTGTACCCTATATAAAATATGTATAAATATATATATGTATACTCTACTTAAGAGTAGAGTATATAGGGGCGCCTGGGTGGCTCAGTGGGTTAAGCCGCTGCCTTCGGCTCAGGTCATGATCCCAGCGTCCTGGGATCGAGTCCCACATCGGGCTCTCTGCTCAGCAGGGAGCCTGCTTCCTCCTCTCTCTCTGCCTTCCTCTCCGTCTACTTGTGATTTCTGTCTGTCAAATAAATAAATAAAATCTTAAAAAAAAAAAAAAGAGTAGAATATATATATATATATATATATATATATATATATATTTCTACTTCTACTTAAGAATGAATATGTATATATTCTTTTTTCTATAGATAGAAATAGAAATGTCTAACAACTATGAATTATAACTAAAGAATAGAATGAAATGGTATAAACCTTGACAAAGCAAAAATAATAATAGTAGTAAAATTAGTAAAAATTGGGGCGCCTGGGTGGCTCAGTGGGTTGAGCCTCTGCCTACGGTTCAGGTCATGATCCCAAGGTCCAGGGATCGAGCCCCACATCGGGCTCTCTGCTGGGCAGGGAGCCTGCTTCCCCCTCTCTCTCTGCCTGCCTCTTTGCCTACTTGTGATCTCTCACTCTCTCTCTCTGTCAAATAAGTAAATAATCTTTTTTAAAATTTAGTAAAAATTGATAAAAACATAATAAAACCAATTTTTTTTATTTTTCTAGTAAGGTGGCAGGGAGTACTACCTCAATATGAAACCTGGGAGGCTTTTTGAAAGATACTAAGTTCTTAATTTTTTTAATGGTTTTTCTGTTTTCTTAGCCTTAAAAGGTTATAAAAACTAAAAATATTTCCCGTGATGACTAACATTTATCTGAAGTTTGGCACTTTCTCTGGCTTCACTTTAATTCATTTTTCTTTTGTTTAAGTCATACCAAATTAAATATGATACTTTCCCTTAAAAATCAATAGCTCAAAAGCAAAAAAAGAAAAATAAAACAAATAGCTCATAAGGCATGATCCTATTACTAGAAAATAATTTTGTCTGTTTTCTCTTTGCTGCTTGGGAATACGAGCAGAGAGGTGTCTGTAATGGCCATTTCTGCATTTGGGACGGGTCAGGAAGCCTCTGTATTCTTCCTGTGCTCTTCAGTAATTGAAATTTTTACGGCAATTACATATGACTTTATAAACATGACAATGAAGGGCTTAAAATAAAAAGAATATGATTATTGGGTGGTGATATTGTCATCTCATTTTAAGGCATTTCCCCAAAAGTGTTTATGTCTTAGCACCTCAGACGCCCCTGAAGATGCTAGAAATGGGTCATCAGTTCTGAGAGGCATACTCTACCTGCCTCTTGTCCTGGCGGGTTAGGGTGTAGAATTAATGCAGCCAAGACAATGGGGTTGGATCCCCAGATGAGCCATTTGCCTGCTCCCTGATCTCTGATCCCCATCCTCACCCCTAACCAGGGCTGGACCCCATCTAGAGGCAAAACACTACAAGTCTGGGAGTCCTGGTCAAATCCTACTTCTTATTTCACAGTCGTATCAGCTCTGGACATGAGGGGCTAAGGAGCATCACCACAAAGAAATCATTACAAGGAAGGACAGGCCTAGAAGAAGAGGGATGTGCCTATAAATGCTGAAAAACAGAAAGAAACAGGACACACAACTCCTTCACATTCAATTCAAAGATCTCTTAAAAATTTACCTTAGGAAAATGATATTGAAAATCTTTCTACCAATAGGCAAGCTTTTGGTTTTCATGACTTCTTTCATCCTTTGCCTACCAGCTTTCCTCACTGAGCATTTTGTGGGGGACTGTCCCTTGTCATATAGGCTTGTCCTGTGTATTGCAGCATGTTTAGTCTCCTGGGCCTTCGCTCGGTAAATAATAGTTGTACCCCTCAGCCACTGAGACAACCAAAAGATGCTCCCCTCATTTCCAGCTTCATTCCCTACCGGCCCCTGCAGTGGAACCAGGGCGATCCTATCCCTGGACACTCACATTGTGCCTTTTTGTTTCCATGAGGACAAGAAGAGCTTTTGCTTGCTCACTGTTGAATGACTAGTGACTGGCACATAGTAGGTACTCAACAAACACATTTGACTGAATGCACAATATTCGCATTATTCGTGTTTTAGGAAGGTCAACATTTCTAAGTATTTACATCAGCAAATCCACTCTCATTAAATTCCTGGTAGTTGGAGACTTTCAAGCTTATGAACAGCCCCAGAAAAACTAGGAGGGCATAGGCAGAAAGTGACATTTGTTGACACCTACAACATGCGAGGTGGTGGGCTGCTCAGCCCTCTGCGTGTTGCCTTATGAAGTAGTAACCACCATCCTGCCTCCCAGACGAGAAGGACTCCGTGCCCCACGTGGTGCCATGGTAGGTGGTGGAGCTAGAATCTGGGTGGACTCCCCAGGCTGTGCTTTTGGTTCCACTCATTGTGACCATCCCAGTGGGGTGCTCATCTACACTCACCTTCCTTTCAGATGCTGTCCAGAAAACACATCTTCAGAGATTTCACAACAAACTCCATTTTTTTCCCAGTGATGTCCAGACAGATTCCATCTCTGCAGAGTCTTGGCTGCTTAAATATAGCCAACTTATCTCTCCCATTACCTCAGCCAAGCGGCAGGGGTTCAGAGGACAAGCTTCTTGGCAAATGTCTTCGACCACTTGCCAAATGCCTACATTCTTTAACAATCAACGGGTATAACCCCAAGTGGCTTCTTCAAGCTCGTTTGGTAAATCTGGTTAGGCATGAAGGAGAAGAAAGGGTGAGATGAAGCTGGAATTAAGTCCCCATTTCCACGCCAGCCTCTCTCTGGTTCTCCTTCTTAAGGAGCTGTTCCAGGGGCTGGCTCTCTCTGAGCCCCGGTGACGCGCCAGGAGCCACGCACAGGGCTGTGTGATGGGTCGCCTCGCTTCCTCTTCCCCGGGAAGGCTGTTGCTCCATCCTTCACAGGATTCATGCGAGGAGGGAGGAGGAGGGAGAGGCCTCGTCAGAGAGTCTGGCAGCTAGAACGCTGTGGCCCCTTCAGAGCATGGACAAAAGGCTCAGGAGCTCCCATCTGTCTCCCCAGCCCCCTTCCTCTCCAGCTCCATCCCTTCTTGGCACATCCTTTCCAGCCAGCATTTCAGCCCTCCTACTGTGCTGTGACTCTGCGTTTTCTCCCCTTCCCTTATGTCTACCTGTGGTTCCCTGTCCTCTGCATGTTCCTTTCTCCCAGTCCCAGCTGTGTTCCTCTTCTCACTACCTCCACGGGATGTCCCCTTGCAGGCCAGGCGGGGGCGCTCTCTATTCTGTCTTCTTTGATTGGCACAAACTCCGTTTGATTGCGGATGTTCTTACTCGTGCCCTTCCTTCCTGCAGCCCCCAGGCCCCCACCCGAGTGTTCCCACTGGAGTTCCCAGCAGGGCTGCATGACATGTCGTAGCTAAAGCCTCCTAACCTTGAGTCGCCCCAACATAGGTCCATGCTTCCGTCCTCTTTGGGGCTATTCACAGCCATGACCCGTCTGTGTCTCCTCTTTATGGTCTTGTAGGAATTTATAAGGCAAACATGAGCTTTTGATTTAAGTATTTTCAACAATGGGATGAGCCTCCATTTCCACAAGTGCTCCGTTTTTATTTCAGAAATCGAGCAGCCCGTCCAAGCCAGCTTCCTCGGGAGCACGCTGTGGCTAGGACCCAGCGCCGGGTGCGTGAGAAGCAGGGATATAGCTTCGACAGGCCAGGGCACGTGCTGGAAAGGACTGGGGCGCTCGCCACCTCCTTTCGTCTGGAGATAGAGAATGTGAACGATATTTAAGTCGTAAATCTAGCTTTGGTTTCATTTTGGTTTTGCTGTTGCTAAATCTAAATCTGTTTCACTTGTTTACTGAACGCTTTGACCATTCAACCAAAGTTCTAAAATGAGTGGAGATGGTTCCCAGGCCCTCTCCTCGCACACTCCAGCTCCCTTCTCCATCATAGCTCTCCATACCCAGAGCCCCCCCCCCCGCCGCCCCGCCACTGGCCCCCAGCAAGAGCACTAGCCCCCCAGACCCCCACGCCTAAGGGTCTTGTTCAAATGCAGATTCCTCTTCTGAGAAAGGGGCCCAGAGCCTGCATTTGGAAATGCAGCTGGTCCTCAGCCCACAGGTACCTTGCGTAGCAAGGCAGTGAGAAGTGGTCCGGGGCACTGCCTTTCGCGGGCTGCCCCTCGGCATCACCTAGAGAGCTCCTCAGGCTTCCAGTGCCCAGGTCGCACCCCAGACCACGGAAGTCACACTCCCTGGAGGAGGAGCCCTAGCGAAGGACAGCCCTGCGCTGTCCTGGATGAGAATCTCTGCCCTTGGGGTTTAAAGGGAGGAGGGCTCACCTGAAGGGGAAGGGAGAGGTGCTCTGCGAACAGCAGCGCCCCCTACCGGCCCAACTGTTTTCCCACCAAACCAGATGACAACAGCGACGAAGCAGGTTCAGCACCTGCAGAAAACGAGGTCAGTTTTGAAGACTGGAGGTGACTGGGGGAAGCCCTGCCTCCCCCTCCCAAGCCCGTTACAAAACACTGAGACGCACCGTCTCCGCCCCCCCCCCCCCGAGGCTGCGCAGGGAGAACCTAGCCCTGGGGCCCCCCGGGGCTCGTGCTTCTGACCTGAGATTTAGCATCCCGTGAACGGCACCCGACACCAACTCCAGCCCCTTCAGAGCGCCTCCACTCCGTCTCCCAGAAGGCCTTGGATGTCACCTAACTCTGAGATGTACCCGAAGTAGAGGCTCCGGGGACAGCGCCTGATGGGATCTATCCCAGTTTCCACACCCTCTCAGGGACAGCCCTGCCTCCCCGCTCTAATCGGTGTCAGTTCTAGAAAATAAACATCTGTGCCGGGAAAACATGATCAGGGTTTTGTTGAAAAGAAAGGAGTAGCTCTAGGGCCTAAAGGATGTAACAGACTAAGTCCTTAGAGAGGTCAAGTGCGGACGAACTGTGTCCCTGTCAAGTGGAAGACCCGGGCTGCATATGGCTCCAGGTTACAGCACGAAGTCCCAGCTTTATGCCACCGTTCAGGTCCTGAAAGGAGGCATATGTCTGTCCACATTAAAGCCAAACACCAGGAACCTCAACGGCATAAAGCCAGGCCCCAGGGAGAATGGAGAACCCGCTGGCCCCCAGGGTTCCACGTGAGCTGTCCTCAGGGCAGAGCCCGTGGCCTGCAGCCGAGGGAGTCAGTGACACTGTTGTGGACAGAGCCCAGGCCTGAGAATTAGGAGGCCGGGTCAGTCCCAGCCACTGTGTCCACCCCCCATGTGACTCCCCTGAGTGCACTCCCTTCCCTGGGCCTGTGAAATGAGAAATGTACCCCCTGCCTCTCTCCCCATCATGGATCACTCTGGGAAACAAATGCAGCTCTTGACCGGGGAGTACTCTGTAAAGTAAGGAACACCATATGCACGAAGGGTTAGAGCAGTGCCAGATCCACAGAATTCATTGTGTGTGCATGTGTATGAGCATGTGTGTACATATACACGTGTGTGTGAGTACGAGCATGAGTGTGTATAGTGTGCATGAGCATGTGTGTACACAAACACGTGTGTGTATGTGTGTGATTACGAGCGTGTGTTAGTATGTGTACCTGTGTGTGTGTACACATACACGTGTGTGTGTGAGTACGAGCATGAGTGTGTGTAGTGTGTATGCGTGTGTATAAGTATATGCGTGCATGCACATATCTGAGTGTGTGTACTTATGTGGGAGTGCAAGTGTGCATGAGTTTGCGTAGTGTCTGATGACTACAGTGGGAAATAGACCCAAGGACTGCCTGGCCCAAGGGTCAGGAAGGCATTCCGCCAGCGACAGAGCTTGGGGCATGTGGGCAGGGTCAGGCCCTAATGGAGAATGACACACATGGAAACAGATGGAGCCTGAGATAGCCCTGGGCCCAGAGGGGGGCTTCGTGCCCAGAGCAGGGGCACATGGGACAGAGAAGCGGGGGAGTGGTTCCCACACAGGTGGGGCCCTGTCACCCCAAGGCAGAGCTGTGGGAGAGCAAGAACACGGCTGCCTTTTTTCCCCCCAGGCAGCCCCAACCAGTGCCGAGGTGTCCTCTGGGGACACCCCCAAAGCAGTCACCTACAGAGTCAAAATGTCCTCCTAGAAATTTTTCCTTTATTTTATTTTATTTTTTTAAGATTTTATTCGTGTATTAGAGAGAGAGAGAGAGGGCACAAGCAGGTGGAGAGGCACAAGGAGAGGGAGAAGCAGGCTCCCCGCTGAGTAGGGAGCCCGATGTGGGACTCGATCCCAGAACCCTGGGATCATGATTTAAGCTGAAGGCAGAGGCTTAAATGACCGATCCACCCAGGCACCCCTGAAATTTTTATTAAAAAAAAAATGTAGGGGTGCCTGGCTGGGTAGCTCCGTTGGTTAAGCATCTGACTCTTGGTTTTGGCTCGGGTCATGAGCTCGAGTCCCACATCCTGCTCCGCTCAGCTGGGAATCTGCTTGAGATTCTTTCTTCCACTGCCTCTGCCCCTCCCCGCTCTGCTCTTCCTTGCACCCTCACATGCGCATGCGTGCTCTCTCTCTCTCTCTCTCTCTCAAATTAATTAATTAATTAATTCTTAAAAATAAATAAAATTTTAAAACATAAACAAACACAAAAACATCAAAGCAGTAATCACCCAGTTCCAGTAGCAAGCCACTCAGACAGGAGACAAAGTATCTCGGAAGCTTTCTGAGCACTGGCATGACCAAGTCATGTTTTAAGGTAATTCATCCATCACCCGTGGCAAGGTGGAGAGGAACTGTGGAGCTGAAGTCAGGGAGGCCAGCTAGGAGCTGACCTGGGCAGGAAAGGGCCTGGCCGAGAGGGACAAAATAGACTCATGTAGATGAGGCCCTTGACGTGAAATTTGACAGCTCGGTGATTGCTGGTTTGGGGATGTGGTGAGGCAGGAGCTCACTCTACACCGTGTCGAAGGGTCATCCCACTGAAAGAATGTCCACTGAGAAGGGCGTGGTGACCCCCTCCGAATGCCCTTCCAAACACAAGGATGCCCAAGATCTAAGGAGGAAATCCAAGCAGGTCCGGCCTCCTCCCCCAACCCCACCCAGGGGCTGGTCAGGTCCCTGGCCACGGGCACCGGCCCTGGCCTTTCAGAAGAACCCAGAGAGACAGAGCCCCCATGGCGCTGACCACCAGCCTGTCTCCCTGACAGACTGCAGATGGCCCGGCAGACACTATGCTGCCCCCCGACTCCTCTCCCGCCATCCTGACCTCTGGCCCTGTGAGTCAGGCTCCTCTCAGCCCGTATCAGACTCGCTGGGCTGAACTGCCAAGAAAAACTCTGAGCCCCCTAATAAGAAGCAGCTCTCAGCCAACGTCTTACACAAGCCAGCTCTGAGAAAGGCGCCTCTCGCCTTAGCCCAGCTGGTAGCCGCTCTCTTCCCCTGATCCCTGCCCTATCTGTCGAGGGACCAGGCCTCTCCTGGCCTCACCCCCTCTCGGGCCTCCCCGAGCTACGATCCTTGGATCCGTTCTGCCCCCATTTCAGCATCTACTTGGCCCCAAACAACTGATTTCCCCCCTTTCAGCAGCTGTCCACTCGGCTCAGAGATCAGCAGACCCCTGGCCTGGGGACCCAGCCTGACTCAGCAAGGTCCTCGCAGACTCATGTCTCTGCCTCTGATCCTGCTGGAATCCACTAGCAAGTGGACCCACTGAGATCCACTAGCAGGATGGCAGAGAGTCTGGGGGCCTTTTTGGGTGAGCCAAACAAGGAAAACCAAGAGTTTTCCTTGGAAGGAAAGATTAGGTCAAACTCTGAAGCACTCCTATGTAGGAAAGAGAGTACAGATCTATCTCTGCAGATAGGAGGGACAGAATTAGAACCAGCACTGGGTAAAACTCCCAGGCACTGATGTCAGCTCCATAGATCGAAGGGTTTGTAGTACAGAGACATTCACAATGAGAGCAGCCTACCTTGTGGGGTTGTGGGACACTGGCCAACTGTCAGAAGCACTAAAAAGTGGATTCCTTCATTGTTGAACAGAGGCAGAGAATATCTTTTTTGGTCCTGAAGTTGTAGAAATATATGGAAACAGTGTTCCATAATTGTATCAATTGCAAAATCTAGAGCACAATTAAGTCAGCAATTATTTTGGGAAAGCTGCTAATCACATTTTCTTCTGTCGAGCTGCTGTGACCTCCATAAACTCAGCTGGATAGATGATGACATCAATGAGCCCATTCTAGACTCAGCCCTTGGTGACACGTTCTCTGGCACACTTACACCCAGTAGGCCACCGGGGATGGGGGTAGGGGAGGAGCCTTGACTCTGCACTAATTCACACCAGCAACTCAAGAAACCCCTCCAGTCACCAGTCCCTGCTCTCCCTTGACATCAGGAATGTGCTAGAGGGGACACAGCCCCTCCTCATTGACCATGGGCATGCTCTGGCCTTGCTACCACGGACAGATAGTCTTTTAGAGAAAAGAGCCAGGGCGAGCATTTCAAAGTTAGTACAATAGAATCAGAGCCATGGTTTCTAAATGTTAGGGAATAAATAAATAAATGTTGGAAGAAGCATTGGGGTCCAAATATAGGGACTGAGAACCCGTCCCCCTTTGGCTTCGGACCGCCTACCCTCATCCTGCTGACACCCTTGCCTGTGTTCCAGCAGGCTCTAGAACTGGGGTTTCCCAGCACAGACCATGCGTGTGTTTTCTTAGGCATCTCCTCAGTCTAGAGTGTTCTCCTCGCTCTGGCTTGCTTAGCCAAAGTCCCGACGTGAATGCCTGGGCCCCAGTCCCTTTGCGCCTGAGAGCGGCGCTGTACTCCCACAGCCGGCTCCGCGTCCACTCTGCCGTGGCCTTCCCTCTGCGCTGAAAGTCCATTCGCTCCCCTCTCCTGGCCTCCAACGCCCAGGCCCAAATGCGAGCGTGCGGTACCGCGATTCCGACGCTTCTCGGGAGTCCAAGGGCACACAGTAGGTACTCAACAAAGAGACGGAGGCGTTCGTGTCTGGGGCGCCCCCTGGTGGGAACACGCAAGACTTGGCTTTTTGGAGAGAGAGGATGCTGATCCAACAGCCCTTTCCGTCCGTGTTTCTGAGGGAGAAGAGGAGGCACGGGCCGCCAAGGAGAGCGTCCGCTCGCCAGGCAGAGAATTATGTGTTCTTGGAAGCTGGTTTAACGCACTGGCTCAGCGCTGAGCTGGGAATGGGCTCTGAGGCCTGCCGCCTGCAGACGGGACGTGGCTCAGGCAAGGATTCTACCGTCCAGTTTTAACAAGTGGCCAACGCCTTATGGAAACTTTTGAAAGGCGTTCTGTTTCAGGACAGCCAGCTTGTACTTCATCTGGCTGCTCGAGCCATCTTTCCTTCAACGTGGGAGCACAAGAAGAAAGGAAACTGGAAATCACGGAGCACCCACTACGTGCCAAAAACCAAGTCAGCAATTCCTCTGCCTTAAAAGTCCCACGTTGCCCTTTGAAGAGGGAGAGACAGAGGCCCACGGAGCCCCCGGCAGCAGAGAGAGAGCAAGGCTGGGCATCGCAGCTTCTGCCGCCAGTGCTCCTTCCAGACACGGCGACCTTCTCTTTACAAGGCCGTTCTTGCTGCACGTCCCAGTCCTACCCCAAAGCCAAAATTCCCCCAGTTGAACAGGATAAACATTCCCATGGCAGAGGAACGCTGTGTTCCCCAGAGGAGATGCAATCACGTTGTTCCTGCTGAGGTTATGTGTGCTTATGAAATAGAACTGGGCTAAAGGCCGGGACGCAGGCTCCAGGGCAGCCACCCCTCCCAGCTGCATCCCCCAGCCGTGCCCTACAAGGCAGTTGGAGGAACAGAACGGTGAGGAGCCCAGGCTGAGGAGCCAGGTCTAACCTTGACTTTGCAGCAAGTTGCTGGTTTCCCTGGGTCTCTGCTCCCGGTTGCCATCGCAAGGTGATAAGCTTCCTTTAGAAAGTGCAGAGAGGTAAATCCATGTGAGAAATTATTCTCATTTTGCTTTCCTGGGTGTTAATTTCTCCATCTGGAAATGTAAATGCTGTCTGCATACAGGAGAGACTCAGAGGTAGAGAAGAAAGTACCTTTTTGGTGATGTCTCTAGAGAGTATGTCCCTTGTACAATCATTCATTCTTTCCATAATCATTAAACACATATTGAGGGCTTATTATGTGTCAGGTTCTCTGCTGGGCAATGCAAATACAGAAATCAACAAGATAAAGGCCCTGTTCTTAAAGGACTCATCATGTATAAACTCCGCATCAAAAATGTGTGTGTGTGTGTGTGTGTGTGTGTGTGTGAAGTCTCATGTCTAGAAAATATATCCATTTCCAGCTCCTGTATACTTGAGTCCCACCACTAAAAAATATTTCCTTGACTATATGATATGCATCGTTCTCATAGTTTAACATTTCTCAAATCAGTCTGCATCTGACCATTTTGATTGGCAGCACAGTCTTCTTCATGGTACACCAAACGGTGATCATCTTACACATGATAACCTCTTAGATTTAATGAAATACATTTGGGGGTGAGAGTTACTTTTCCACGGGACTTTTAAAGGTAATTCACAGCCCCTGAATTTAACCCTAGGTCTTTCCAGAACATTCCTGTTCATCCAGATGTATGGCGTCACGCAGATCTTGTGTCCAGATATCTGATTGCCCCTCACTTTTCATCAGGATGGCTTGGAAACAATGAGCGAAAACAAGAGAGCAGGATGCTGTATCACCTCTTGGCCACAAGAGGGAGATAGCCCATTGGTTCTCAAGCTCGCTGGTTTTCCCTCTCCAAAACCTTCCTAGCATGCCCCCTCCAGGACAGTCTGAAACTCCACCTGCGAGGTCAAAAAACAGGAGGGGTCCCTCTTCCAGAGCAATGGCAGTGAGAAAGAGGAGTTGGATCTGAATGATGTTTGCAAACTCACACCTAAAATCAGCTATGGTTTAAATGAGCAACTCCTGGGAATGAGGACGGGTGCTGGACATGGCAGAGCTCTGCCTCAAACATGCAGGACTGATGGGTGGCCCCTTGCCCTTCTTAAACCATTCAAGACTCTTGAGACCCACAGTGATTCATAGAGTTCTGCAAGGAATTTTTCCCACTCTAGCAATTGCCTGTAGCCTCCTCTTCTTCCTTCCTCCTTTCCTTCCCTCACTTAACTACTTATTCATTGAACATCTACTATGTGCCAGACCCTGTGTTGGGAGCTAGAGATACAGTAGTAAACTGAACCAAGAATTGTTCTCATGCATCTTAAGGTCTGGTGGGGAGATAGACAGTATAGAAATAAATCAATCATTGCACGGTGCAAAAAAAGAAAGAAAAAGAAAAGAAAGAAATGCTATCAGAAACCACACTGGGTACTTTGAGAGTGTGCAACAGGAGAATATGTAGGGGACCAATCCAGGAAGGCCTCTCTGATGAGTGGTAATGGAGACTATGCCTGAAGGAAGGTGGCCCCAGGCAAAGAGCAAGGGAGAGTCCTTCTGGGAAGGCAGACCAACATTGGCAGAGACCCCGAAGTAGAAAGTGCTCAACACCTAGGGACTGAAAGGAGCCAAGTGTGGAGCTCAGAGACAAGGGTTAGGAGAGACCCAGGATGGGCTCAAGCGTAACAGGAACACGGTGATACAGAGCCTTGTGTGCATGCTTTAGACCTATTTTTCCACTGGCAGCCATCAAAGGGACTGAAGGAGGCACAGACATGAGTGGCGTGGAGTAATGATAGGACAGCACTGATGGGCCTGGGGCGTGGAGAAGAAATCTGAGAAGTAGGGTATCTCATTGGGAGTTATTGGAGCATCGGGAGGAGTATTGGCAGGCAAATGGTGACAGTGGGCACCCAGGTGTATTTTAGAGGTAGAATTACTGGGGGAAGGAAGGAAGGAAGGGGTATTATAAGGAGTATCTTGGAATGGAGAGAGGACTTGTCCTGGGATGGGCACCTTTCCGGGGGTACAGGATCTGAGAAGGAAATATTAGGAGCTGTTTCCTTGCATTAACTTTATGCTGTTTCTGGAACATCCACACACAAGTGTAAAGAAGACACTTAAATCTATGAATCCAGTGCTCAAAATTGGGCTGGAAAATATTCAATTTGGGAGTCATAGGTATACAGACGGAAGATAAAGCCATGGTGAGGGCTGACGTCAGCTGGGGAGGAATACCAGTGAAGAGAAAATGGTCCAGAACAGAGCTCAGGAGAATGCTCATATTTACATGAGGAGTCAGCCAGGGATAGTGTGAAGGAGCAGCTAGAGAGGGGACCGATATGAATGCCAAAAAGAGGAGAGTGTGTCAAGGAGGGACGGTCAGCTGTGTGGACACCCTGAGCAGTCTCATGAGATGAGAACCAAAACCTGTCTTGGATTTGCCAACATGGAGGTCTTACGACAAGGGCAGCAGCAGCAGAAACCGGTCTGGGCTGGCCAGAGACAGGAAGGGAAGTGCCAAGAGTCCACCCACGTAAGCATAAAGCTAACGTGATGGCAGCCTACCCAGGGACACAGTTCTTCTGGGGCACTGTTCAGTGGCTTGATGAAAGCCTGGACCCGTTGGAGGGCAGGGTTTAGCCCAGCCGGGATTTCACCGTGAGAGAAGCATGAGAGAGGGAGTGGGGAAGGCAGAGCAAGGGTGTTGAGAGAAGAAAAATGATGGGCTGTGAAGTCTAAGTTGATTGAGGAGTCAAGGGAGGATATGGGGTGGGTGGAGCTGAGGGACTGGAGGTCTCTGGCAAGTGAAAACACTGGGCCGGCACGCTTGACCCGGTGAGCTGGAAGTCTAGAGAGAGAAGCAGACCTTTGAGACTTCATGGTTTGTGTGATGTCAAGTCCATGTGGTGACTATGGGAACCAGTGGCTAAAAAGAAGGGGTGGAGAAGGTCCCTGGAGATGAGGAAGACAAGGGTCTGCAAAGTCAGAGAAGGAAGTGATGAGTTGAGGTCAGTGAGGTCAGTGTCAATGTCCAGACATTGATGTTGCTGAAAATTATTGGAGTGGAGATGAAGATGACTCGTGGGAGCCCCTAAATTCTTCACTGAATGAGTGAATGACCAGGAAGTCAGGAACCTAGCAGTGGGCAGTGAGGGAATAGTATACACCTCAAAGAAGAGGGCTTTCTGCACCAGCAAGGTGGGAGGGGTCTGGAAGAAACAGAAGAACATGAATTCCTGTCATCGGGAGTAGGAAATAACCCCAGGAAAGGGCACTCATGCAAGCCCAGGAAAGGGACTTCCTCCGCTTTGGAAGAGAAACCTGCAGTCCCTTAGCAGTGTCTGCAGAGGTGGGCATGAGGAAGGCTGGCACCCCTGTTAGGGATCTGCAAACACCGTCCGAAGGTATGCTGTCTTGCAACTCGGGGGAGGCCTCATGGAACAGTAGGGAAAACTCTAGGTCATACTGAGAGGGGACCGTGCAGGTCCAAATCCACCTGTCAAGGAAACGGTAACGTAAATGAAGACATCCGTGAGCCGGAGGAGGCTGCAGAAGAGAACAGCTACGGTGGCCGAGTAGGAAGAAGCAAGCTCTATCAGGCGGCAGCCATAGTGAACCAGGAAACTGAGAACCGCGGGCAAAGGCTGCTCCACAAGCTGGTCATGGCCTGAGCTCTGGTCCAGGTAGCGAAGGGAGAGGGAGCCCCACACAGAGGGACCTCCAGCCCGGCACCCACAGCTTCTAGTGGATCATACCAGGACTGCTGCCTTAGTACTGTTCCTGAGGAAGGACGAGGAGGAAGGTGCTAGAAAGAGCACTGAGGGCAGAGGGAAGAGGGGAGGGGACTGGAGGTAGCCCATAATCCATAATCAATTTAAGCTCCACAGCAAGTAAGAAAATGGGTTTCTCTTAGAGCCCCACTCCATTGGAAGACTCAGGTCCATGTGTGGCTATCAAAGGGAAAGTGGGCTTACAAAGGCTACAGTAAAACAGCACAATGGATAATAGAAAAGGTAGAGAAAAAATGTCTCCGTGACCAGAAGAAAAAGAAAGGCATCTGTTCCCACTGCGTGGTCAGGGAACACTTCATAGCAGAAAAGGACTGTCCTCTGCAGGTGGGTGAATGGGGGCATGTTGAAAGGTAGGACCGCCCTGGTGGAGGACTGGCCCCAGGCCCTCCTGGCAACAGCGCTTGGTCCCATGCCTCCGGAGGACTCCATCCAGCCTCCGCCAAGTTCCTCTGGGCCCCATCCTGACTCACCCTTGTCCCCCTTTCCTCTCCAGTTGCAGGACCTCTGAGCAACCACCCCCGGAGGGAAATGTCTGATACTCACAGCAGACCTCTCCTGGCCGAGCCTCTTTCCAGCAGATGCAAACTTTATGAGTCAGAGTTTACCAACCCGAGCTGGCCCTCAAGCCCCCAGGATACACACCCGGCACTGCCCCTCCTGGAGATGCCCGAAGAGAAGGTGAGGAGAGTCCCTCCCAGCACGCCTCCCGGGTAGAAGGAGCGGGGTGGGCACACACTGCATAATGGCACGGAAGGGCAACTGCCCGGCAATGTTCTGTCCCCAGTCAGCACAGGCTCACACCCCTGCTTGGTCCTATTTGGCCTATGATGGAAAATGGGGTTCTGTGTGCAACACGATTTTAAAGACAAGTAGGGAATGCACACACTCACACACCAGTCTTCCAGCCAGTCCCCCACATCCTTCCGCTTAGACCTGCTCCCTTGACTTACCTTATCATCGGCTCCCAAAGGCAGGCCTGTGTCCAAAGGCAAGTTTTAATGCTCCCTGAACTGATACAGTGGAGAGGGACCCAGGACCACTAAAGTTTTGTTTTTAATGAGATAAAATCGATATACCGTAAAATTCAGCCCTCTAAAATATACATTTCACTGGTTTTTAGCATAATTACAAAGTCCACTAACATCACCACCAGTGAATTCCAGAATATTTTCATCACCTCGAAAAGAAACTCAAAACACTCATTAGCAATCACTCTGCGTTCCCTCCTCCACACCTGTCACCTCCCATCTGCTTTCTGTCCCTGTGGAGTTGCCTCTTCGGTACATTTCGTGTAAGTGGAATCATATAATTTACGGGCTTTGGTGAAATGCTTCTGTCATTTGGCATAATATTTTCAGGTGCATTCTTGTCGTAGCACGAATCGGTACATCATTACTTTTTATGGCCAAACCACATTTCATGGTGTGAGTATACTGTAGTTTATTGACCCATTCCTCGGTTGCTGGACATTTGGGTGTTTCCACTTTTTGCCTGTTACAAAAAAACGCTACCATGAGCATTTGTGTAAAAGGTGTTGTGCAAATACATATTTTTCTTTCCCTGGGTATACATCCAGAAGTGGAATTCCTGGGTCATATGGTAACTCTACGTTTAACATTTTCAGGCGCTGCCAGCCCGTTTTCCAGAGTCCCTGGGTCACTGTGGGTTCTCCCCAGCAGTGTACACGTCGTGTCCCTCCTCCTCCTTGTCAAAACTTGATACTGTCCTTTTATTAATGGCCTGGGTGGATGTGAACTGACATCTCACTGTGATTTTGATTTATATTTCCCTAATGTCAAGCTGATGTTGAGCATCTTTTCATGTGCTTACTGACCAGTTGTATATCTTCTTTTTTTTTTTTTTTTTAAGATTTTATTTATTTGACAGAGAGAAATCACAAGTAGATGGAGAGGCAGGCAGAGAGAGAGAGGGAAGCGGGCTCCCCGCTGAGCAGAGAGCCCTATGCGGGACTCGATCCCAGGACCCTGAGATCATGACCTGAGCCGAAGGCAGCGGCTTAACCCACTGAGCCACCCAGGCGCCCCTGTATATCTTCTTAGGGGAAAAAATGTCTTTTGAAGTCCTTTGCCCATTTTTTCAGTTGGGTCGTTTGTCTTTTTATTGTGGAGTTGTAACAGTTGTTTATATATTCTGGATATTAGGCCCTTGCCCATTATATGATTCACAAATAATTTCTCCCACTCTGTCTTTTCACAGTCTGGGTCGTGTCCTTAGAAGCACAAAGTTTGTGATTCTAAGTCTGATTTATCTATATTGACTTTGATTGCTTATGCATTTAGTGTCATATCTAAGAAACCGTTTTCTTACGCAAGGTCACAAAGATTTCATCCTATGTTCTTCTAACAGTTTTATATTTTAACACTCACATGTACGTCTTTCAACCATTTTGAGTTAGTTTTTGAATATGGTATCAAGTGAGGGTCTGACTTCAATCTTCTGCAAGTAGATACCCAGCTGCCCCAGCACCGTTTATTGAAAAGGCTATCCATTCTCCATTAAACTGTTTTGGCATTCCCATGACCGTAGTGCATGAATTTACTTCTGATCTCTCAACTTTATTTAACTGATTTATGTGTCTGTCTTTATGCCAGCACCACACTATCTTGATTATTATAGCTTTGTAGTAACTTTCGAAATCAAGACTGTGAGTCTTCCAAATTTATTTTCCTTTTCAAGGCTACTTTATTCTGAGACCCTTACATTTCTATTCTATATTACTTTAGGATCCGACTTTTAAAATTCTGCAGGAAAAAGAAAGGCAACTGGGGTTTTGATAGGGATTGTATTAAATCTGTAGATCAGCTTAAGGAGTACTGACATTTTTAACAAGTCTTCCAATCCATGGACACAGGATATATTTCCATTTATTTAAGTCCTTAATTTCTTTTGATGTTGTGTAGTTTTTAGTATAAAAAAACTTATACAATATCTTTAGTTTAGTATACAAGGCCCTTTTTGTTTAATTTATTCCAAAATATTTTACTCTTTTTCATGCAATCATAGAATCATTTTCCTCATTATATTTTTGGATTGTTCATTGCCTCTGTATAAAAATAAAATTGATTTTTATATGTTGATCTTCTACCTAGCAAATTTGCTGAACTTGTCTATTAACTTTAATAGTCTTTTGGAATTTTTTAAATAGATTTTTTAAGAAGATTCCATAAAACAGAATGTGCCATCTACAAATGGAGATGGTTTAAATTCTTTCTCTCTAATCTGGGTCCCTTTTGTTTGTATTTTTCTTACCTAATCGCTCTGGCTAGAACTTGCAGTACAGTGTTAAACAGAAGTGATGAGAACCAACGTCTTTCTCTCATTTCTCTCATTCCTGATCTTAAAGGGAAAGTGTCCCATCTATCACCATTATATATAAGCTGTGGGTTTTTAGTAAATAGCCTTAATTAAGTTGAGGAATTTCCTTTCTATTCCTATTTGCTAAATGTTTTTATCTGGAAGGGCTGTTAAATTTTTCAAATGGTTTTTCTCTGTCTATTGAGATAATCATGTGGGTTTTTTCTTTCACTTCATCAATATTAATAATTATGGATTTTTATATGTTGAAACAGTTTTGAATTCTGAGAATAAATCCCATTTGGCCATTAATTATTTTTGTATATTACTGAATCTGGTTTGGTAGTATTTTGTCAAGGATTTTTTCATCTGTATTTACAAAGCAGATTGATCTGTAATTTCCTTTCTTGTGAGGTCTTTGTCTGGCTTTGGTGTTAAGGTAATACTAGCCTCATAGAATGTGCTAGAAAGTATTGCACTCTCTTCTAGTTTTTGAGATCTATTAATTCTTTAAGGATTTGGCAAAATGTACAAGTAAAGCCATCTGAACTTGGGTTTTTCTTTGTGGGAAGTGTTTTGCTTGCTGTTTTTGTTTTTGTTCTACTAATTTAATCATTTACTTTGTTGTAAGTCAGTTCAGATTTTCTGTTTCTTCTTGAGTCAGTTTGATAACTTGTGCCTATCTACCTAGGAATGTATCCAGTTCATCTAGGTTATCTGATTTGTTAGCATACAATTATTCATTTCTTTAGAGTCCTTTTTCTTATAACCCTTTTTATTTCTTGAGGGTTGGTAGTAATGTCTCCTCTCTCATTTCTGATTCTGATAGTTTCAATCTTCTCTTTTTCCCTTGGTCAATCTAATAAAGGTTGGTCAATTCTGATCCTTGCAAAGAACTGTCTTTTAGTTTCATGGATTTTCTATAGTTTTTATTTTCTATTTCATCTATTTTCATGATAGTGTTTATTTTTCCTTCCTTCTACTTGCTTTGGGTTTAGTTCACTGTTATTTTTCTACTTTCTTAAAGTAAAAGGTTAGGTTGTCGATGCAGGATATTTCTTTTCTTCATATAGATCTTTACACCTACAGTATCCCTCAAATACTGATTTAACTGCATCTCATAAGTTTTGAAAGATTGTGGTTTTGTTTTCATTCATCTCAAAGTATTTTTCTAATTTTTCTTCTGATTTCCTCTTTGATCCATTGATTATTTAGGAGCACGTGTATTAATTGCCACATTATTTCCCAAATTTCCTTTTGCTTTTGATTTCTAAATTCACACCATCATGATCAAAGAACATACTTTGGGGGCACCTGGCTAGCTTAGTTGGTAGAGTCTGCAACTCTTGAATTTGAGGATGTGGGTTCAAGCCCCTTTTGTGTAGAGATTACTTAAAATTTAAATCTTTAAAGAAGAGAGAGAACAGGGATGCCTGAGTGGCTCAGTTGGTTAACTGTCTGCCTGCATGACCCCAGGGTCGTGGGATGGATACCTGAGTCAAGCTCCCTGCATAGCAGACAACCTGCTTCTCCCTCTCCCTCTGCTGCTTCCCCTGCTTGTACCCTCTCTCTCTCTCTCTCTCTCAAATAAATAAAATCTTTAAAAAGAGAGAGAACATCCTTTGTATGATTTCAATGCCTTTAAATTTATTTATACTTTTTTTATTGTAAAAATGCTTTATTTATCTTATGGCCTGACATGTGGTCTGTACTGGCCCCATGTCCTCACTCACTGCTACTCTAAAATTATAATGGGTATTGGATTGGCTGCACCTGCACGTCTATCACAGACTTTTTTATTTTTAAATATAACTGATTTTCTTTGCAATCCTATTTATTTTATTCATTTCCAAACAAGATTCTGAAAACAAGTCCAGGGTCTTGCCAAACTGACAGAAGGGATCCATAGTGCAAACGTTTACGAAACCCTGCAGTGAAGAATGTGTAGTCGTCCTGGAAGACTGGCCTGTGTGCGGCACACCCTGGGCAGCAGTAGAGAGTGGACAGGGGTCTTATGATCATTTATCTTTATCAGAACAGCTGACAAGCTTCTCTATCCCCAAGAGCTCCTGCTCTCAGAAAGCTGTATTGTATGATCGTTTGTCACGGTTTCTCTTAAAAGGATCTCCGGCCATCCAATGAAGACAGCCATATTGTGAAAATGGAAAAACCCAGTGAACGGAGTAAAAGGAGAGAAAGCGGGGCAGCCCATCAAGGCTCTGCCGGCGTGGGGGGCATCAGCCTCCTCCAAGCAGTGGGCTATCTCACGGGGGAGATGAAGGAGTGCAGGAGCTGGCTGAAAGGTAAGCAAACACCCGGGGAAGAAACAGCCTCCCTGAGACCTGGCTGGACGAAGCTGCTGCCTCGCTCACCCAGTGCGAGAAAGCTCACAGTCGGCGTGCTTCCGCCGAGTTGTCTGCGTGTAGGTCTGAGGTAGCCCAATAACTTGGAATTTCCGTGGTTTCAGAGTTAAATGTATTTCAATGATTTTAGTTCTTTGCAAATTCTTCAACCCTACACGGAATAGGTCCAAGACAACCACCTTAGCAACATATAAGCCATTCCCCAGTCGTTCCTTCCCTTGTTCCGCACCTATTACCGTGTGTCGAGGAGATGTGGATGTGGCCTTCGCCCGTGTTCCAAGGTTCGTGCTTTCCTTTCAATGTCTTTCTTGTCCTAGTGCCCCTCAACTAAATACTGCAATAAGCACCCCTATCCTCCTACCACACCCTACCCACACCTGTAGAGGCTGTCCTGGAAACCGAACGAGAGTGAGGTAGGATATATATCCCCTCTTCCAGGCCTGGCTTCTCCCCTGCCCCTGGCCCGGTCCTAGCTCAATGCAGTTGCAGCGCCGGGCTCAAAGCATTTCCCTGCCAGCTCCTTTCCTCCAGACTCCTTTCTCTGCTGCTCAGATACAGCTCTCACCTGAGCCACACGGCACAACACAACAAGAGAGTTTCCTTCCCACCTCAGCCCTTCCTTTGGACCAATAAATTTCCCTTGGAATGCTCCCGAGGCTTCCTTGCCAACCAAGCTGATGGCTGGAACAGCGTTAAATTGGTCTCAGCACGGTGCCTCAGTCTGTGTGGCAAAAACTAACACCCACTGGGGACTGATTGCCTCGCCACTCAGAGCCTTGGGCTGGGGGCCAGGCCGAAGGAGAGGAAGTGTCCGGGCCCCGTGCATCCCTGTTTGCCTTGGTTGGCGCACCAGCCAGTGGTCCAGCAGGGAAGCACAGGCTGGCCCCTGCTGATGGCTCTGCCGCTGTCTTTCAGATAAGCCTCTGACCATCCAGTTCACGGACTGGGTCCTGAGGGGGGCTGCCCAGGTGATGTTTGTCAACAACCCTCTCAGCGGGCTCATCATCTTCATAGGACTCCTGATCCAGAATCCCTGGTGGACAATTACTGGGGGCCTAGGGGCAGTGGTCTCAACCTTAACTGCCCTCGCCTTGAACCAGGACAGGTAGGTCCCTGACCCAGTGGTCGCAGGGTCTTGAGGTGGACAGATAGAGAAGTGTTTTACGTGAGTGATTAGCCAACCTTATCCTACCAGCCAGCCCAGAGTCTCCCGAAGATCAACTTTGAACCAGTCACTGGAGTTCTCTGTAGAATTAAACAGAATGAAACTATTCCTGTGCTTAAAGTAAGTGACAGCACTAGAATTCTTTTGACTGTAGATCCTTCTGGAAACATTTCCTGGAAGGCAGATGCAGAGCAACACTTAAGAGGCTCTTCCCTCATGGAGCCTACAGTCTAGTTGAGGCAAGAAATGTCTCAGAATAATAAGAGACCGTATATACTGGAGAGCTCAGAAAAGACAGACATCTCTCTCTGAGTGTTGGTAGGCGATGAGAGAGGGCAACATTTCAGCTGCAAATATGGGATCTGGGAGAGAGAAGAGAGAGCGCAGAGTGGAGGCAGGAGGTAGCACCGCCCCCCACCCCCATACTGGTGGCCACAAAATTCAGGAACAAGAACAAGTAGCATTTTATATAAGGGGAGCATTTCCTCAGACTGTGGCCCATGCCCCAAATGTTCCTGATGCCTGGAATCACCTGGACTGACTGTTAAGAAATGTGTCTTCTTCAGCCAACCACTTCTGTTCCCTCAGATAGTCCCACCCCCTGTGTCTGGGAAGGAGTGTTTTTAACAATATCCTTCTGGGTACTCCTGACGATCAGAGACATTTGGGATTGCCCGCATTCTTAGTGTTTTTCAATCTGGGGGTCATGCATTCATTTGTGGATCATGAATTAATTGTCAACAGCATTTTAAAAAATTAAAATCATTGAAATAGGAGGGGGAGATGAACCATGAGAGACTATGGACTCTGAAAAACAAACAGTCTGAGAGTTTTGAGGGGGCGGGGGTTGGCAGGTTGGGGGAGCCTGGTGGTGGGTATTAAGGAGGGCATGGATGGCATGGAGCACTGGGTGTGGTGCAGAAACAATGAATTCTGGTACACTGAAAAGAAATTTTTAAAAATTTAAAAATTAAAAAAAAAAATAGAATAAATTAAAATAGAGTCTTTCGTATATAGTAGATACTTTGCAATATTTTTGTTTCATTAATGTGGGACATGTTGTGTTTGTGGGGGAAGTATGGAGAAGGACAGAGAGAGAGAACTAGGTCATGCTACCAAATATATTCCCTCCTTATTGTGGGTTTCTGTCAAAAAGATTGAGAAGCGCTGTCATGCCTTGTTTCATGAGATTCTCACTGCCACTGCCCAAGGCAGAAAGTGAAGGTAAGAGGGTCCACACGTCACGAGTAAGAGAACAACAGCAGGGAGAGGCCAGGCGCTTACCCAGGGTGCCAGTCAGGGGGTGGCAGGGCTCGAGCTGGGACCCATGGTCTGCATCTTCCAGGCTGAGGTGAGTGCTCTCCGGGTCACATAGACAGCAGGAACAGCAAGGCCACAGACTCCCTGGTAAACACAGAGAGTGGGGTGTAATCAGAGCAGACTGTGGGGTGACCATCACCACACCTCCTTCAGACTCCCCCCGACATCTAGATGCCACCAAGGCAAATCTGTGAGTCAACTTGTCTCCCTTGAGAAGCCATTCATGCACCTCTCGGGTGGCCTTGGGGGACCACGCTGATTCCAGCAAGCCAGGAGGCCGTTCCAAATTGGATGCTGAGAGGCTGAATTCTTTAGGGTGAAGATCTGGTGTGTGACATAAAAAATGGGCTCCAGCCAGGGTTTTGTGTTTCTTTTTCAACCAGTAGTTTCCCTATTTCTCCTTATCATCTCACGGGCAGCTAGCACAGAACTGGGCCCCGGACAGGATTAACTCGTCTCACTGCTTCATCACCGTTTGGTAAAACTCACTTGAACTCTGTCCAGCCCACTGCCTCTTTAGCTATGTGACCTTGGGCTAGGGCTTCCCCTCCTGGCCCCATTGTCCTCATCGGTGAGAGCTGCGACTTATTATCTCACCTTCAAGGAGCCAGAGTCCCTTCCTGTGCTGACAGTCTGATTCTCTGACCTTCTTCCCAACCATAATCTACTGGTCAACTTGCCAGGCCATTCAAAGAGCTGCTTCATGGACCTCAGGATTGCAGCGGACACACCCACCACACCTGCCTAATCCTCCCAGACTTTTCCCTAAGATAACTGTGTGCCAGTTTGTGTTCCAAAGCTTTCTCCACCGGGTACCCCCACATCTCCCACTCAACATCCCACTCTTCCCAGGCAAGCACTTTCGCTTCTGCCTATCTAATCCTGCCATCCTTTCAAGCCCCCTCCTATAGAGAGCCACCCCTGATTACCTCAGTGCTCTCTGAACCCTCCTTTCTCACTGGACAAGCCCAGAACATACCCCAATAACTATATGGGATGGTTCTGTAATTGCTTTCTGAGGCTTCTCTCGCTGGCCATGTTCTAAGCACGTTCAGGACAGGAAGTCCCTTTTGACTGCTCCGTATTCTACTACCGTGCCTAGAAAAGACCCCAGCTTAGTTGCTGATAGGTCAGCACCGTGTTCTACACCATCAGGTCAAAGGTCCAGGTGCCCTACTCTGTATTCACATGCACATCCTTCCAAGGAGCCCTGCCTTCACCAAGAAAGCACTGACACAGCTGCGTGTTCTAATCATAACCACCCCGGACCCTCACCACCAGCCCTACTCCCCTACCCCCATTCCCATGACCTCCCCTACTTCCTGTCCACCGGTCCTACTCCCCACCTCCTGCATTAGCCCCTTGTCTCCCCTTATCCCTGCTACATTATCCCCTCTAGCCCAGACACTGCACTTCAGAGAGAGGAACTCATCAAGGTCAGCAACACTAATGCCTCACTGTCCTGATGGAACGTGGTCCTAATGAAGACCTTTTTGTCTTTGGGGTTAAACCTACCTTAATGTTTTTGATGGTCAGAGTGGGACATGAGGTAATGGTTTCGTTTTTGACAACCAAACCCAGAAGCCACCAAAGGTTTGGTAGAGGAGTGTTCTGAGAGGGGACATCTCCAGGGAGGGGCAGCTGTGGAGGGAGCCCTTGGATGTGGCCCTGATTTTTGTCTCCCCTGGACTCCCTTGTTTTCACTGTTCCCCCTACACTCTGTCCCTAGGGCCACAGGCCAGCTCCCAGGAGGGGCCAGGCGTCTTTGCTCAGTTTGCCTGAAGCAACTGGTATTAAAACCAAAAAAGTACTAAATTCTAACACTAAACAGAAATGGGAAAATGTAGATAAAGGCAAACACATCTAAAAATAAGTATTTTTCCCAAACATGAGTTTCTGCTTTTCAGATAGATTTTCTAGTCCCGGGGACATTCTGAGCGCCAGTGGTCTTCCCTCCCAACCCCCGCCCGTCTCCAGCTGCTCCATACGTTCATAGCCTCAGGAGCAGGCCACCTACTGTCCCATGTCCCATGCAATGTCCCCCCACAAGTGCCATGTGTTCGGCTTTTCTTGTTGGCAACTCCGCAATGACGTCCCCTCCCGCCCTCCAGCTGCTCGCACTCTCCCCCATCCGGCTGAGCTGATCTCCTGGCCTCTGCAGAGCTGAAAGCTCCCTTCCTTCCAGACCTAAGCCATGGCCTCTGCCCAGCAGGAGCCCTCCTCTCGCCAGAGCTCCCTCCCTCCCTCTCAGGGAGCTCCTGCTTCCAGACGCCTCTGCTGGGCACACATGGTCACTCGGTGAAGAACTCACTCTAGCATTCACATACGTGCATTCCACGACTAGGCAGGGCCTAGAGCCCTCTGTGCACCAGACAGACACTGGTGTCTGTTATTACAATGCTGTCAGTCAGACGAGCTCCAGCGGGCAACTTCCAGTCAAGGACAGAGACAAGGCTCAAGCTCAGACAGGTGTCTTGCGGTGATTTGCCTGGTCCCTCGGTCACCCCATTCCCTTCTCCCAGCCAGCAGAGCTATGGCGAGGATCAAGGGCAGTGTTCATTAGCATCCAGGAGAGAGGCTTAGGTGCACATAGACTTCCCTGATGAAACGAAGAGAGAATAGACTCGGGCTCGGCTTCTCCCCTCCTCTGGGCCTCTCCCTGCCCTGCAGAGTGGAGAGGCACGGACACAGCCCCAGAGGGCTCAGCTCCTCCACGCTGGGACACACTGTCGTCCTCGGAGGGAGGGCAGGTCACAAGTATAGCTCACACAATGCAGTGTGCAGTCAGAATGCACTCTCTCCTCCTCTTTCTCTTCCTCCCTTCTCACTGTCTCCTGTACACACACACACACACACACACACACACACACACACACACACCATCCCCAGTGTCATACCTCAGGTTTCTGTTAGATCCCCCACTGTACTTAGCAGTCCGAGACCCCCCTGAGAAGCTAAGAGGCGAACTCAGACACAGTGAGAAGACTTAATTCTAGAACAGCAAGGGTAATCGGGTCTGTGGGGAGGGGCGTATCTAGGAAGGTGCTGGCAATCGCTTCTCGGCCTTTTGGTTAAGACAGTGTAAGAAGGTGCTGGCAGCCGCGAGACTGCCCAGAATCAGGAGTAAGCTGACTTTTTCCTGGGAGTCCCAAGGGGGCCCTACAAGCACCACCAAATTAAAATGCAAACTGTCTCTTCCCCCTCTGCCCAGGTCTGCCATCGCCTCCGGCCTCCACGGGTACAATGGGTTGCTGGTAGGACTGCTCCTGGCCGTGTTCTCTGAGAAGTGGGACTATTACTGGTGGCTTCTGTTTCCTGTGACCTTCACGGCCATGACCTGGTGAGACACCTCATTCCTTCTGCTCACAGACCCACGGGGCCCTGAGGTGCTTACGTCTTCCCCTGGACGGGGACCTGGACCCCCTGGAGCCCAGGGCTTCCTCGTCAGACTGGCTTGTCCCACAGGACATAGTGAAGATCCACGAATGTGGCTGCGATACAGCAGATCATTTTTTTATTCTGGAATAACAGGAACCCTTTAGAGCAGCAATGAGCACAGGTTTTTTATAGTGCTAATAATCTTCCTTGAATGATAGTTTTAATAATAAAGGCTAACATTTATTGCAGATTTCCTACAAGCCAGGCACAGAGCTAAGCCAGGTGAGGTTACTATTGTCCCCAGTTTACAGGAAGGAAGACCAAGACATGAAGAGGTTAAGTAACTGGCCCCAGGTCATACTTTCACAAAGTTTTTGATGATGAACCCAGAACCTCCAGGCTACATGGGAATCATCTAAACCGTGGCCTGACCAAGACAGAAAAGCTAAAAACGCACCTGGGACAGGATCCCTCTTGGAGCAGAATGTCTATAATGAAAGCACAGAAGCTTTGAACGAGAAGCATTAGTCAAGATCCTGCTGTGCAATCACATCATTTTGCAAAGGAATAAAAAAGTCAGGAGGAGGGGTCTTGGGAACCAGTATTCGTGGGGAGCCTGGGCGGGCTAGGCCTTAGCTCAACCGCATCCCTTCTCCGCTGCTCTGTGGTGCCTGAGGCCGGGTTGACTTGAAGGCCTGCCAGCCCCAGAGGGCAGGAGCCTGAAGGGACCCACGTCCTCCAGTTTGTACCCTGTGGCTCCGAGATAGGCTGACTAATTTTTAACATCTCTAAGAAGTCCATGGCTTTCCTTGGTTCCTGATATTACTAAAACCAGTTAGTTTAATTTAGTTTAAGTACTGAGTTATTACTTTTTAGTAGTGCTTGTAAATGAATTACATTAAGCATTCTGGGCAATTTATGTTTCTTCTTAGGGTTTCTGTCTTTCTGAAGCCACTGGAACAAAAAGCTACAGTAGCCATCTCTGCGGGGGTTTCAATGCCCCCACCTGCCCTTATGTCTGGGGTAGCAGACCTTGTCTTCATTCGCACACATTTGGGTTAGAACAACACAGATGAAATCTCTAAGCAAGTTCCACAGGCACTCTGTCCCCGGTGGCCGTCTGTCTACAGTGCCCCACCCCTAACCCCATGCCCCAATTTAACAGACAAAAAAGCATCCAGGACCCAACTCTGCGGTGATTCCAGTGTGTTCACTAATCTAATCGTGTAGAACCCAAAATCCAGCCCATTAGGTAGGCATCAGTAGTGCCATTTTCCAGATTTAGCCAACAAATATTTGCTGAGTGCCTGCTATGTGCAGGGACTATTCTAGATGCTGGGGATACTTGTGAACAAGAGATGATCTCCATCCTCTTGGAGCCTATGTTCTTCTTGACAAGGATAGAAATAATGTCCCCAAGTAATTAATTAAAAAGATCTTGTCAAGATTTGATTAGTGCCATGAGGAAAGCAAAACAGGGTGAGCGGGAGAGAGAGTGAGTCCAGTGATTCCAGACGTGTGTGGTCAGGGAAGGCCACTATGTAGAGGGAACGGGGGTGATTTCACCTAAATGATAAAAGGCAGCTTCCCTCTGACGATCTGATGCAGACCCCAACTGGAGGAGTGCCCGTGTTCAGGAAACAAGACCATGGGTCGGGGGCGGGGGTGGGTCATGCCCAGTGAACGAAGGAGTGGCAGGAGGCGAGGGCAGAAGGAAGCGAGAGCTAGACCCCATTTGCTTTGAAGATCGAGCAAACTTTTTGATTTTTATTACAACTGTGATGGGAAGCAGTTAAAGCTGTTTTAAATAGAGATGTGATAGGATATGACTTAAATCTAAATAAATCACTCATGCCATGTAGAGAAAGGATTTTAACTGGAACAAGAGTGGATGCTGGCAGCATCGTCAGGAACCCACAGAGAATTGAGAATGGTCTGGACAAGGGTGATACACAGGAATGCGGGGAGAAATGGTTGGGCTTAGAGTGTATTTTAAGGAAGGTGTGGGCAATAGGACTCGCTGGGAGGCTACGCAGTACTGGGGGTAGGAAGCAAAGAAGATTCCCTGTACTCCTTCAGTCTACCTAAGCACCTGGCTTGATGGACAAGACACAGAGGGAAACAGGTCGGTGGTGGGAAATGGCACAAATCAAGTGTCCTTTCGGATATATTAGGCTGTAGACTTCCAAGGAGAGATGTTGACGAAGCAACATCTACGAACATCTATGTAGATGTCCTACATAACATCTACGAAGTCGTTGTACAAATCCAGAACTTTGTGATACAGTCAAGAATTGGAGGGCAGAAGCATACGGAAGATATTTTGTCCTTGGGAGTCAAGGATATCACCCAGTAAAATTAAGAAAGAGAAGACCCAAGACATTAAGTAAAATTAAGAAAGAGAAGACCCAAGGCAGAGCCATAGGATGGATCTTCCAATATTTGGATGCCCTTTAGCAGAGGTGGGGAATAACCACAAAGAAGAGGTCATGAGGAGTGGCGGGAGAAGCAAGAAGCAAGCTAAGAAAGGGCAGAGTTGTGGTAGCACAAACAGAAAGTGTTTCAATCCCATTGGGAGTGTCCAGCTGTCAAATGATAGGAGCAGGGAATAGCCATGGATTTGGCAGGATAGATGTCATTGGTGAACTGGACCAGAGCCACTTCTGAGGCGTGGGGAGAACATACACAGGATTGGAATGGGTTCAGAAAAGAAAGGGGGTAGAAAGACGGGGCACAGCCATCTTTTGAGCAGTAACTGCTGTGAAGGGTGGTGGAGAATTGGGGCAAACTCTCTGAAGGGGACATCGGGTTAGAGAAGGAGAATGTTTACAGGTAGAAGATACTAAAGCCTGCTCTAGACTTACGAGAATGATCTAGAGAAAGAGGAGAGACTGAAGCTGCAGTACTGAAGTCTTGAAGATGGATTGGATCCTGAAATATATTGGCAAAATAAAGGAGGGACACTCTCATGATGTGCCAAAGGCAGAGAGGAAGAAGGTGTGGGAGCCGGGCCATTGGAGTGTATGGAGCTCATGGTTGGGAAATTGAAGCATTTCCCATCTCATCATTTCTGTTCCTTCAAAGAAGTAAAGCAAGATGCTGAAACTAAAGGGAAGCAGTGAAGTTTTGAGGAAAAAGGAGAAAATGTGAAATATTTGTCTCAGCAAGCTGGAGAGTTCATTTGCTAAAGCTGTGTGGTGGGGCTTTCAAGCAGTCTTAAATGCCCGTTGGAGACTCATGGTCGTGAAGGGAGACCAGTCAGCCAGATCACGTGACTCCTTCATGTTTCGTCCAGCAGCTTGCTGTGTGTGGAAGATGCGGGGGGTTAGGGGTCTCCCGTGGCTGGTCCCTTGAAGGAAAGTACAGCTCAGGGAGCTTCAGTGCCTGGTGCTGCTCACTCAGTAAGTGTAATAGTTAGGATTTGGACCCAGCTCTGTCTGCCTCCAAAATGCATGCTCTTCCCAAGGAAGAGGCCAAGAAGAGAGAGGACACAAACCACCGAAGGTTCTGTCTTCATGGGGTGGCTTCCAGAGTAGCTCAGAACATCTGAGCTGAATCCAAGCCCGCACATGACCTCTACGTGCCGTAGCAGCTGCCTCCCACGAGGACAGACTTCTACAATGTTATCACAGCCCAAGAGAGTAGCTGCTGTCCATCCTGATGATCCAAAGGCAATCCATGGTATTTCTAAGGATGACATTTTGTTTGATTTTCTTGGTTTAAGAAATAAGGAGATATTTAATTTATAAATGTTTCTATTCAAAACAAATTATAACACTTTAAAATGTTGCTTCTCAAAGAGTCACCTTAAATCAAACACTTTATTCCCAGTTCCAGATAAGTTGGACCACTAGAGTCTCAAGGGAGTCGGGAATGGCCATGCCAAGGAGAGGGGACAGTGGGTGGCACTGTGGCCAGACCCAACAAGACGGTATAAACCTAAGGATAGGATGAGCACAAATTAACCTTTATCCCTCTCATCTTCAGCCCACTTCTTTCCAGTGCCTTGAATTCCATCTTCAGCAGGTGGGACCTCCCGGTCTTCACGCTGCCCTTCAACATGGCGGTGACCCTGTACCTGGCAGCCACCGGCCACTACAACCTCTTCTTCCCCACGACGCTGGTGGAGCCCATGTCTTCAGTGCCCAACATCACCTGGACAGAGATGGAGATGCCCTTGGTAAGTTCCCCAGCGGCAGCTGAGTTGGGACCCCTGCTTCCATCATACAGCTTCTCCGTAACCAGCCTGTGGATTACCCAGGCTCTCCGCTTCTCCAGAGGCAGCTCCAAATGACGGCCCTGGACAAGGGCAGGACAGGGAAGGGCCATGCCAGCTCCCTATACTCTTTCACCAAACCCTCACTGAAGACCCGACATGTGCCGGCACATTATCGGACACGAGGAGTCCACGGGGACTGAAAGGACAACAGCCTCTCTGCCCCTTTGCAGTGCACACTCCCCACGGGGACACAGACAGTAAACAAGTGCACAGACGAGTGCCGAGTTGATGCTATGCAGCACTGGGGTTCGGGGAGAAATACTAAATGGCTGGGGGGAGGGGCAAGACACCAAAATGAATATTTAAAATTAGGATTTTAAAGATATTATCCGTAAAAGATGGGGATGAATTTTCACGTACTTTCCATCTCAGTGGGTCTCAAGCAGGGCTGATTTTTCCTCCTGAGCAGGGCAAATGTCTGCAGATACTTTTTAAACTGTGTAAACTAGGGGGAGGGGTGCTCCCGGTAACGAGCAGGTTGAAACCAGGGATGCAGTCAAATGTCCTGCTACGCACAGGGCAGCTCTTCCCACGATGAAGAACTGCGCAGCCCCAAATGCCATAATACTGAAGTTGAGAAACTCTGCTTTACATCCACCTATCATAAATGTACATATTTATTTATTCTACTGATGTCTAGACACTGGGGATAAAGAGATGTCACAAAAATCTAACGTAAGATTAAATATATAGAATTGTAACCTTTGGCCTTGTTGATGCACAATAGAGAAGGCTAAGCGCTCACACGAGGGCAGGTTTATTACTTACCGGACACTGTTCCAAGCCCTCGGCTTCTGAACTCGTCTAACCAGCCCTCATGATAGCCCCATACTGTAAGTACTGTCATTATCCTCATTCCCAGATGAGAAAACAGAGGCGCAGAGCCAATTGTTGCCCAGCGTCAAACTGCAGCTTGTGCCCGAGCGTAAAACCCAGGCAGCCTGCTGCAGAGCCCAGGGGGAACAGTGAGGGGAACCCTCTGCTTCCCCGTGCAGTCCGGCCCTCATTGGGTGTCTTTACTAAGTGCTGGAGTGTTCTCTACCTTCCCCCAAAATCCAACGCCCTCCATCTTTCCCCCATTGGTTCTGGCTTGACTTTCTAGAGTCATTCAGAATATCTTTTCCATGGTTGCCTTTTGAATGCTTGCAGACATACCCCATGTCTTCAGTACTGTTGGGACAACCTGATTTCGGAGCCCTCACCACCCGGCCGAGCCTGTTGTCCAGATGTACTGACTGTAGTCTAGATGTACTGAAACCCCTGGGGGGCTCAGCTCCAGGACCACAGCTTCTAGGGCAGAGCGGGGAGCGTGGCTCTGGGCTACATTCTGACCCGCAGCCTCTCGGGACAGGAAAGACTCCCAGACCCCTCGTGCAGATGCTGCTACCAACCACACAAAACCTTTTTTAAAGATGTTGTCTTTGTAAAGTTTTGTCTGGGGCCGGAGCACGGAGCCGGTTTTCAAAGGAAAGCCCAGCCTCTGCTGTGGAAAACAGCAGAGATGGGAGCAGGGGCAAAACCCTAACTCTGATAGGATCGCCAGTGGTCCTCGTCCGAGAATTAGGCACACTGCCTTAGAGACACAGACCCTTCTGTCCTTAAGCCCTAACCACGAGGTGGGCTCCAAGTGGCCCTGCCAAAGGGAAGGGCCCCGGCGTCCCCCCCGACCCCCGCCACACACTGTGAGGCTCTGCAGTCCGGCAGCAAGGGGACCGCTGATGGGGGAGAGCCACAGACAAGAGGGGCCTTTTGTTCATCTTCACCGTAACTAGAAAGTGGCAGGCCAACCAATCCACGTCATCCACAAATCCACAAATCCATCCAAGCTCCCCATCCAAGCTCCCCATCACACCACTGCTCTGACCCCCGGCTCCTTTTCTTCCAAACCATCCACAGCCCAACACCCCTTCCCTCCTTCTCTTTAAAATAATGACGAGAATGACTTCCTTTTTGTTCATCCAAACTGTCGTCTTTACAGGAGAAGCGTCCGGGGTAGGGGGTAGGAAGGAGGCCGGTGCTCAGTACATTTCCATGCACACCCGACTGCCACCTTCACCCCAGAGTGTTGGAAAGCAGGTGGAGGGGGAGGGAGGCAGTCCCGGGGCCACAGTTCACCAAGCTAAAATGCGGATCCCGGCATCCGGCAGAGGAAGCAGCTTTCTGAACTCGGGCTCCATTCGGAGGCTACTACTTGTCCCTCATTCCTCTCATTCTTGACTGCTTGCCTTTCAAACCTGTGTTCCCAGGGGGAAGGGGGGAGCTGGAACCCCCTCCTGCATTCCTCAGACGTGGGGAAGTCGTAGAGCAGTTACTGAGTAGACTTCTAACCCCTTCCCCGCTGGAAGCTGTTCCCTGAACGTGCACAAAGCTTTCTCGGGGCTCCCTTAAGTAAGCTGCACCCCCATGCTGTCATGCCGGCCCAGGGCTATAAGCTCTGGCCCAAATGGGCCTCGGTGACTGAAAGGCCACCCATCTGGACACAGGATGGGTAAAGCTTAAAAGCGCAAAACACTATCCTCTAAAGAAATCAGACTGACTCCAGAATTAAGTCAGATTGTTACAAAGTCCAAAATTCCACCCCAAGGGAGACGTCCAATGAACTCCCAGCACCTACAGTAGGTCATGTGGAACTAACCCGGGGGTCCCCAAACTCATTGCCCGTGATAATCTCCTGAGGCCCTGGTCAGGCCCATACCGGTTAAGTCACAATGTTGGGGAGGAGCCAGGCATCATTTTTTTTTTTTAAACATCTCTAGGTGATAAGAGACTCTTAATCTCAGAAAACAAACTGAGGGTTGTTGGGGGGAGGGAGGGTTAGGGTGGCGGGTGAGGGACACGGGGGAGGGCATGTGCAATGGTGAGTGTGAAATGTATAAGCCTGATGATTCGCAGACCTGTACCCCCGGCGCAAATAATACATTATATGTTAAAAAAAAAAAAAAAAAAAAAAAAAAAAAACATCTCCAGATGATTCCACCACACAGCCAGGTTTGGGAACTGCTGGGCCACTCAGTACACATATATGAGGCTAGTGTGCACCCAGCCATAAAGAAGCCCCGCCCTCAAAGAGGTCACATCACCTAGTAATGGAGTGGAGACGGCAGAATTTTAAAGCTGGAAGATCATCTGCTAAGGCAGCCTCCTCCCATTTGAGAGGTAGACACCAGAGCCCTGCAGGAAGAAGTGACACATTCACCATCAAGCCGTGAGCTCCTGCAGAGGCCCCTGAAGGCAGCTCCCTAGGCCAGCGCCCTGCCTCGTCTGCCAGTCTCCCTCCTTTCCTTCTTCCCCTCCTCTTTCGGATGGGGATGGTTCAGCATGCGCAGAAAAGGGCCACCAGGCTGTCAAGCTAACCATCTCCATTGACCGCCACCACCACCCACCCCCAGCAGAGGACTCTCAGGCTCAGGGAAGTTGGCTTTGTTCTGTTTTCCAAGGTTGCACATGTTACCTTTCTGCAGTGCTAGAGGCTCCTGGAGCAGGGGAAGTCCCTCCTCCTTCCCAGAACCCCACAACACCCGAGGTAGCACTGAGCCTACAGCAACCACCTGTAGACTAGGGGTCAAGTTCAGAGGCTTTAGCCTGGCCTTGGCTCTCAGTGAGCTGGGAGACCTTAGATTAAGGCAATCATCAAAATGACCTAAAATGTTTCCAATATTCCTGGAATACTTGTAGGATTTCAGAAAGTCTAGTGGAAATATCTTAGTGCCCCCAAACCTCCAATGGCAGTCTAGAGAGGAGGTGCCCTCTGGTCCCCTCAAAGTTTCTCCCCTCAGAGCAGAAGCCATGTGTGAAGCACCTGTGTTGGGGGGCCCTGCCTTGCTTCACATGGGGGATGCCAGATGCCTGCTAGGTAGTGAAGTGCACAGCGATTTGTTCCAGCTGGCGTCCTTCCTCCCAAGTTCTCTTACCCGTGGGTGTACTGGCGCTGCCCCAGGCCGGTTCCATCCCATTAGCCCCACCAGGAACGGCTCCATCCTGACCCTAAAGCCTGGTCTTTGCAGCTTGTGCCCACGCTCCAGTGACCCGATTCTGTTGACTTTGCAGCTACTACAAGCCATCCCCGTCGGAGTCGGCCAGGTGTACGGCTGCGACAATCCCTGGACGGGCGGCGTATTCCTGGTGGCTCTGTTCATCTCCTCGCCACTCATCTGCCTGCATGCTGCCATTGGCTCCATCGTGGGGATGCTGGCAGGTAGGACACAGTCCTCTTTCTGCAGGGAGAGCTTTGGGATAATTTTCCCGAGGTCATTCCATCCCTGCATGTGGCAAATGTTCTAGATCTATGATCTTCACCGACATTTGTGAACAATGTCAAGGGTAGGGATGTGTTCTTCCCTTTCTTGAATCTCCAAAGGGAGCAGACTGCCACAGCAGGATATGTAGAGAGACACAAGGGGCCGAAGACCTGATTGGCTGCCACTGAGCCCCCGGGAGCTGGTGTCTGGCAGGAGGGGAGCTCAGAGAGGAGAAGAGCAGTAGCAGACCAAGGGCTATAAATGGCCCAACTCTTCGAAATGTCAAGGAAACTAAAGGAAAATGATTCCTCAGAATTTGTGTTGCTATCTGACAAATGTGATTTACCATTTCTACATGTATGTGTATGTATGTACACGCACCTATATATGGCTAGATGGACAGCAGAGCCCCAGAAATGGGAATTAGGCATATGGGACCAGGATCCTGTTGACTCATTCCAATATTTGTCAAAAACATCTTGGAAGCAGAACTTAAAAAAATTCTTTGAAAACTTCAAACTTATCAAAAAATTACAAAAAGAAGAATGGTACACAAAGCACCCCATACATTCTTTACCTGATTCACCTGTTGTTTGCCTTCTACCCTCTCACTGTAATATTTCTCTATCTCCTTGTGCCTGTGTGTGTACATACATACTTTTCCCCAATTGTTTGAAGCAGACCTTTCTCAGCTGAAAGCTTTCTTGCTTTCCTGTGCAGTTCCTGTGGCCAAAGGAGTGGGGAAGGCCTAGAATCCCAACACCTGGATCTCCCCTCACCTTGGAAGTAGTCATACCTCTGTATGAAATCTCCAAAACACAGGTTGGAAACCACGGCTGTCTCCTGGTTGCTGGTTCCTAAAGACCAGATGCCATTTGTAGAGGCTTCTTCATTGGGAGGAAGGCGGAGGATGGGGATAATGGCAAGATGAGGCCACCCTGAGACCTGACACCACCCATGAGGTGGCCTTTGTGCTGGGACCAGGAACTGGCCAGAAATAACACACCTTGTCCCACAGCCCTGACGGTGGCCACGCCCTTCAAGACGATCTACATGGGACTCTGGAGCTACAACTGTGTCCTGTCCTGCATCGCCATCGGGGGCATGTTCTATGCGCTCACCTGGCAGACCCACCTGCTGGCGCTCGTCTGTGGTGGGTATCTGGGGAAAGATGGCAGCCGTGTCACTCTGCTGTTCCTTCCCTCCCTACTTGGTTATGTGAAACCCATGGAGCCACGAATCGGAACTCAACAGCAGGGATACAAGGACCTGTGGCTTGGGTCCCAATACCAGGGTCCTTGAGGTTCCTCTTCTGTCATATAGAGCCACAACCATGCTTACTGCTATTACAACAGTGTTGGAAGTTTACAAGGATATCACACGTGCATTTCCTCATGTGCTAGTGTCAGTGTCCTGGTGTAATATATTTTCATCACACAACCCATTACAGAGCACCACTAAGTGCTAGGCCCTAGGCTAGACACAGAAGATGCAATGGTGACCACATCCTCATGAAGCCACATCCAGCAGAAGAGAAGTAATCACACAACTGTTAAGGCTGTGGTGTCTGAAAGGATTGTTGGAAAGACCCAGTGAGATGACGTGCTTGGGAGCAGTGAGGTTGCAGAAAATCAGACTGTGGGAGCTTGATTCCCATGGAGTAAACAGCGTGTTGTCCCAAGGGAAATGGGCTAGAGGCCTTATTATAGCTGCACCCCAGCACCCATGTGAGCTCAGTCCTCCCAAGGTCACTACCAGGCATAGATTGTCAGCCCATTTTATGCCAGAGGGAATGAAGCCCAGAAGGGCTCGTGAACTTGGCATGGAACACATCGATCAAGGGCAGAAGCAAGATTCAGCCCCCATCTTCCCACCAGCCTTCCCACCCTGAAGTTGCTTATATTCTCTGGAAACAGCAGGACTTTAACAAGCAAAACTAGAGACCAGTAAAGGGCAGAAGAACATTTTCGTTGTTGTTGTTTTTCTCCCCACTCATGTGTGGAGTCTGTAAATGACGTCCATGTCCCTTGTATTCCCCTCAGCAGCCAGCAGGGAGACAGTAGGCTTGGTAAATATTTGTCAAGTCAAAAGTGCCAGATATTTTGAGGCTAAGACCGTAACTGCCTTTGGCCCTCAGAGAAGTGGCAGATTCTTGTGGCTAGAACCATCTGGGAAGGCTTCAGGGGGAGGATGGGGTTTATCTCAACACTTCCAGGATGGGAATTGGGGAGGTATAGGGGAGAGGGGGTGCGGAGAAGGTGTTCTGGACAGAGGAACAGAAAGAACAAAGGTGAAGGGGCAGAAGGAGGTTGTCCAAAGGCACGGGGGTGTGGATGAGCTCCCCTCACTGTCCTAGGGGCCACATCCTGGGGTGAACTCAGATGCCTGGCTCCTGAGGGCAAGATCATGGACCAGTAAGGTCCAGCCTTGGTGAGACTTGGTGCAGGTCCAACAAGGTCTATCATAGCTGCTCAGAATCTTGGATGGGAGGACTTATTGGGGGCTCACATAATCTGACCCCTCAACCCTGAGACAGATAATAATCCGGCCACCCAGCTGGGCCAGACCATCCCCAGTGTCAGTTTGGACAAGCAAAAGATGCTTACTGACCCTTGACGCTATGCATGGAAATGCGGACTCTCCGTGGAAGTGGGGGAGGGCTAGAAGGCTTTCATCACTGCCCTGGGAACACACAGTCTGGCGGGAGATTGGCCACACCTACCCACATAGATAACTACCATAACCATGTTGTGCAGCTATGCCAGATATCAGGGTGTGCTGCCGACACTGAGGTTGCTGAAGACAGGACGGGACCCCTGCCTTTGGGGAGGCGTGAGGGCAGACCCTGGGAAGCTGACTCTGTGGTCCTTGTTTTTCCACAGCCCTGTTCTGTGCATACATGGGAGCAGCCCTCTCCAACATCATGTCGGTGGTAAGTTTGGATTCTCCCAAACATGTCCCTCCCCAGCCAGGGCTTTAGGACATTTGCAGTTTCTGGAAGAACCCTGGGTCATTAGGTGGCTCGTACCCACCCAGTGCCTCTGTCAAGGTTTATCCAGGTTTGTCCAGAGAAGGACTGGCAATTGCACGCCTGTGCCTCTGAGGTATGTTGGGGTTGGCTGTGTGTGCACCAGAAAGTGATACAGCCAGCAGTGGAGAACCTAGATGGACGGATGGAGGTGTTTGTGTGTGGCCGGATGTGGGAAATGATCCCCAGGCTGATTTTCAACTCCATCATTGAAAGATTCTGACTGTGTCCTAAGGTACCAACATCTCAAACTCCTAGACCAACTCCTCGGATGTTATGAACCCAAAATCCAATGTCATCACTAGGGAAGAAGGATCCCCATCCTCACATCCTACACACCCTTCTCCCCCAGGGCCCCTGGAGCCTAGGACCATTTTCAGACCCTAGCGTTTCTTCTTCTAGGTTGGTGTGCCACCCGGCACCTGGGCCTTCTGCCTGTCCACCCTCACCTTCCTGCTCCTGACGACCAACAACCCGGCCATCTATAAGCTCCCACTCAGCAAAGTCACCTACCCAGAGGCCAACCGCATCTACTACCTAAAAGTGAAGAGCAATGAAGAGGAGAAGTCCCCCAGCGGTGACTAGCCCACTTCTAGGCAGAAACGCTCTTTGCCTGCACCTAGTCTCTGCTCCCTGTGGTCTCAGCTGTGGGTCAGCCGGCTGCAGCTCTCCCCTTCCATGGCTCTCCTGGCACCTGTTAGAACCAAACACACCTGTATCTCCCTTTCCCTCATGCTGATTTTTCTCTCTCTGCCCAAGTGGCCGTAACTATCCACATACAACGTTAGAGGAAGTTGGCGTGAGCTTGTGGAGTTAGAAGTAAGGCGTGTGCTTTCAATGTCATTGTCTTCAAACAAAAATATTTCTCCTTAGTCTTTTGGGAAGATGGTCTTCATGGCATGTTTAGCTGAATAATGGATGCTGTAACACTGAATTTGCTGAGGGGTTCCCAAGCAGACCCAGAGCGGGTGGGAATTCAGGGGATACAGGGAAATTCAGGGGATACAAGCCAAGAATTGAAGGTACTTAGTGGCCGATGAGGATGCCCAGTGTCACATAAGAGAGAGGAATTTTACCTAATAAGAGTTTTAAAATCAGAACAGGGACAGTTAGAGCACTGGGACTGTCTAAATAGGCAGTCTCGAATATTCAGTGGTCAGAGTACAGGCAAGATGGTATCTCATAGCAGGAAACAATTCATAAAAATGAGAATCCCATATATGGCTTTTATTATAAAGGATAAAAATATGAAGGATAAGCATTTCTCAGTATAAGTCAAACCAGCAACTTTGTGCAGAGCTCCCAGTTGAGAAAAGTATCTGAGCTCAGCGTGTGAAAAGCTGAAGTGTATCTCATTGTCCTATTTGCCTGTGGGTGTTAGTTAGAAGCTTTATGAGGTTCTGTGATACTTGAAACATGGTTAACCTGAGTAAAAGGACAATTATCCATGAAGTTCATAACTCGACTTCCCAATTTACAGTCATTAACTTACATTCAGTCTCCATTTATATGTATATGAGGGTTCAGCAAACTTTTTTTGGAAAGGGTCAAAAAGTAAATATTTGGGGTTCTGGAGGCCTTACAGTGTCTTTAGCAAAGACTCCCCTGCATCATTGTAGCATAATACAGCCTTAGATGACATATACGTGAATGAGCATGGTTGTGTTCCAAGACTTGATGAAACAAGGAAACTAGTTTCGGCCCACAAGCCCAGGTGTGCCAATGCCAGACACAGATGCCCGCCACAATAACGGTTCGGAGCTGGTGGGCAGAGGACAGGTCCAAAGGACGCTGCCAAGTTCTTTACAACAGTGGAAGATTTTTAGGAAGGTGAGATTAGTATGACTAGAATCAGGAAGATCTGCTCCGAGGCTCCTTGACCTGGTGCCGCCATTTCCAACCAGGCCCTCCTTCCCCAGCAGTGTCTGTCTGGGAACCACCCCTCCCCAGGCCCCTCACTCTGCTTCCACCTCTGCGGGCAGCTGCAGCACCATGAGAGGAAGGAAAAACTGAGCTCAGTGCGCAGACGCAGTGTGCAGGGAGGCTCCTACACCCCGGGCTTAAGGGGAGTGTGAAGGGCAGGTGGTCTGCGGAGAACAGAGACATCAGCCCTTCCAGACAGGGCTCAATTACCCAAAAGGGAGGGGATGCCCCCCCCCCAGATATTCTAATAAGAGTTAACAGAACTAGATGCCCCATTCATTCATTACGGACAAACTGTGCCCAGAAATCTACTTTCCTTTCCTTTGAGCCCATGAGACTCTCCACCCCAAGAAGTAGATCTGATAGGAACTGGGGTTTGTTTGTTTGTTTTAAAGATTTTTATTTATTTGAGAGAGAGAAAAAGCAAGAGAGCATAAGCAGGGTGGAGTAGGGGGAAAGCAGGCTCCCCAGGACCCTGGGATCATGATCCGAGCTAAAGGCAGACATTTAACTAACTGAGCCACCCAGGCACCCAGAAGCTGGATTTTAACCATGCTTTATATTGGATTTCCAGGACAGGAAAACTGGATATAAAAAGTCCTTTCCGTTCACTTGGACAAGATTCTCTCTTCTCCCTTTCTTTCCCACCCCACGTCTCTGTCATTAACAAGGTCCCACTTTGGTCACAGGTGTCTGGGTTGCTTTTTTTCTCTCAAGTTCCCACTTCCGTCCCTGTAGAAATTAAATGTTAACTGCGTTGCCAGCTGCCAAATTCATAGGAAGAAAAATGGATAAAAGCTAAGTGATTCAGGAAAAGGAAAAAGCATGTCCAGCAAGTCTGGAAAAACCACAGGGCCTTAGAAATTCTATAATGCATTATGATCAAGATGGCCAGATATTTACGTAAAAATAGGAAAACATCTACTAATTCGAAATAAGAAAGAACTGCCTGGATGAAGTATTGTCAATCACTGAATTCACTTGCCAAGAGATGTTGTCCAGGAGTAAGGAAGTGTTTTTAAAAAACATCTTTTGGGGCTAAGAAGCAGAAAATCGATGGTATTTCCCAAATGTGGTCAAACAAGCTCCTTCTGGAGCAGAACAAATCTTATTACTCAGTGGGTTAAGCCTCTGCCTTCCGCTCAGGTCATGATCCCAGGGTCCTGGTATAGAGCCCCCGCATCAGGCTCTCTGCTCAGCAGGGAGCCTTCTTCCTCCTCTCTCTCTGCCTGTCTCAGGACAGATGCCCAGATGTCCTCTGAAGTAGCCCAAATAGTGGTAGGCAGTTTGGAGAGCTCCCTGGAGTGACCCTGTCCTGCCTTCACCAGAGCCTTCCCATCCCAATGATGAGTAGGATAGATATGTAGGGGAAGGAATCTTAACCAGAGAGACACCACCAACATGAGGTTGCACAGGAGCGAGCCACCAGGAGAGAAGGGAGAAGAGCTTTGGGGTACAAATCCTGGTTGTTTTGCTGTAATCACCCCCAGACTCTGGATAGCAGCTCCTGGTTGTATAAATGGTAGCTGAACATAAATATGGCTGAACATAGTCATTAAAGAGAGTAGGAATATGTTGGGCAGCAGGGCGCAGTAGAGGAGGTACCGTCTGAAATTGTCCCTATCACACCATCCTCTCCCTCTCTCCACTGTCCCCTCCCCAGATCTTCTCATTTCTTCCCTCTGACCTCATCATCTCCCCCCACCCATTTCCATCTGCTCTTCTCCATGGATGAGTTCTGCTGTCGGCCGTGAAGTGATGCTGTCCTGCTGTACTTTCAAATCATCAATCTGGACTCATATTTCAATCTCTACTATGTTAACTGACATAGTCAAGTTTTCTAACTTTTTGATCAAACTTCAGTTTGTTTCCTAGGGAATAGTCCATTTTCTTTAGATTTAAAACATTGTTACCCTACTGTTATTCATGGAATTTGGCTCTCTCTTTTCCTTAATCAAGTTTGTGATGGGTTCATCCATTTTACTGGCTATCTACAATTCTGGTTTGTTTTCTATTTTATCGATTTATTTTTCTGGGTTTTTTCCATGGTTTCTCAAATTTAAATGTTCCTTTTTCCTCATGTTTAAAATTGATGTAAAGTTTCTTCATTTTAGATTTTTCTCCTTTAACAACAAAGGCATTTTAAGGCCATTAATTTTCCTCTGAGTATAGCTATAGCTGTGTGCTATAGGTTTGGGAATAAAGTATTCTGCTTTGATCAGTTTTGAATAGTTTATAATTTTAGTCTTGATTCCTCTTTGACCCAAAAATTATTTAAGAGTGATTTCTTAGTTTCTAGCACTTGGGATCTTTTATATTTTTAACTCTCTATATCTAGTTTTATTATGAGCAGAGAGGATGGCCTGTAAAACTTTTATTTTAGAATTATATGAATTCTTCTTTGTAGACAAGTACTTGGTCGATTTTGGAAATGCAAAGTGCTAACTTTTGATTTGAAGGAAATACATATTAAATTGATTTGTTAATTGCCTTATTCAATTCTTCTATGTGCTTATTTTTTTGTCTATGGGATCTTAATTCTGAAAAGGGTTTATTAAAATTCAATTATGGGGCATCTGGGTGACTCAGTTTGGTTAAATGTCTGTCGATCTCAGCCCAGATCTTGATCTCAGGGTCATGAGTTCAAGTGCCACACTGGGCCCAGCATGGAGCATACCAAAAACAAAAACAAAAAACAAAAAACAAAAAAACAACAACTATAAATGTAGAGTTTCATGAAACTCTCTTGCATTTCTGTAACATTTGTCTCATATATGTATCAGTTATATTGTTTGGTGCCTATACAATGACTATCATTGATTTTTCATTAATGTTATCTTTTACTATTACATACTACCTATTTTATCCTTGTTCATGCTTTTAACCTCATTCCAACTTATCTGGTCTTAATGTTGCCATACCTACTTTCTTCCTAATGTTTTCTTAACCCTTTGTTTCAACCTTTATCATTTTCTTTTAACTATCTTTCTTAAGAATAGCATTTTGCAATGTTTTATATTTAAACTAATCTTAGTGTTTCTGTAATTGAATAGGTAAATTAGCCACTTTCTATTTAGTGTAACCTTCAATATGCTAGTTTTACTTCTTCCGCCTTGCTTTATTTTTTACTGTGTATCAGCTATTACTACTTTGGCTTTTGACTTTCTTCATTTTGCAAGTATGATCATGCTACTACCTCTTTCCTTCTTCCCTTTGTTTATTTTGGAAGTCTACCATTCTTTTCCCTTTCACTAGTTGGTCCTGCTTCTCTCCCAACACTCATGATCAAAAGTATGTTTCTCTATCATATAAAAACAAGATGTCAATAGTTTACTGTGACAAGAGTTCCCATTTCTCTGATGCTCCTTCCCCACCCTGAGGAACTAAAGGCCTTATATACTACATTCACTCTTCTCCCCCCGCCAGAACCCCCACTTTTACTTTTATCACAACTCACTTCTCCAGTTTTACCCACCCCTGGATCTTGCTGAGATTATTTATCATTTTTTAATTTTTTCCCCTTGCCTCTTATTTTTTTGCCAAAATCCTTATGCGGCCCCTGTGCCCCAGATTCCTGGTAATTCTATCATTGTTCATTTGGAGTTTACTATGTAGAGTGGACGTGTTACCTTTCATCACCATTCCTTTATTCTTCACCTTCCCTTATTTCATGGTCTTTGTTCTGATTCATTTAGTACTTGTTTAGATTCCTGTTTGAGTATTGAGTATTTTGTTCAAATACTATATGACAGAATATGGGGGACATGCTCTCTGACTCTGAACATCCACAAAGTTTCTCCCTTGCAAGTTAGTGACATTTTGGCCAGGGGAGTATCCCTGGGCCACAGACTTTCCCTCAGCTGTTTGTAGTCATTGTCCTTCCATTCTCTGGCTTCCAGGTGTTACAAATTACTGATGTCAATCTCATTCTTTTTCCTTTATAAATAGCATATTCCTTCTTTCTAAGAGATCATAAGATGTTCTCCAGTGGATTTCAGGAATTTTATTAAGTCAAGCCTAAATGTGTGTCTTGTCTCAGCAGACCTGCCTTTCAGTCTGCAAACTCAAGTTTTTCTTCAGCTCAGTAGCTTTTCTTCTAACATTTGGTTCTCCCTCCATCTTGTCCTTCTTCTGTCTCTGGAATGCCTGTTATCCACATACTCAGTCTCCTCGACCTCTGCTCCAAGTTGCTTGCTTCCTTCACAATTTTTACCATTTGTATTTTTGCTTTGCTTTAAGATACTTCCTCCATTTGATCTTCCAGGCCACCAATTCAGATCCCAACAGTAACCTTTCTTTTCTTCAATTCAAAAAATGACTTGAATTTTTTAGTTCAAAAATCATGTGTTTCATTTCAGAAAATCTTTGGGATTTTGAATCTTGAATCTCCATGTCTGTTTATATTATTCTTTTGTTGTGCCCAAGGCCACTTGCCAATTTTCATGAGCCAGCCCCTTGGAAACTTGTCTGACGTCATTCACTCATTCATCTAGAAGACATGTATGAGGAACTGTTAACATGTTACTCAGGACGCTGCTTGGCCAGGAAAGAATCAGCTTAGTTTCTGCCTTCAAGGAATTCATTTTATGGGAATTCATCTGGCCAGTAGTCTCACCTGAGGTGAAGAAGGGGGTAACAGCACAGATTGCCTGAACCATGGAAGTTCACAGCACCAGTTTCATTATTTTGAGTGAATTATCTGGTTGGATTGGTCTTCAGTTTAGGAAAAGTATCAAGCATGACATTAAGGGTCCCAGGAAGATTTCTGTACCTCGTCTCTTATCCTCTATCTTGCCGTTACCTGATACCCAAACATTCCCAGCCATCCTTTCAGTTCAAGGCTTTGAACCTGTTAAAATGTAAACAGCGCTGGGAAGGTAACACAGTAAGCATGATCAATCATTTGCATCTTAAGTTGTAGGAGTCATTTCTGAGAACAGGTTAGATGAAAAAGGAGGGGAAAGTACAAAGAGAAAAAAAAAATGGGTAGCATACCTTGAAAGAGTCTTTGGCAATGGAGGACATGCTAGGTGAGGCCAAGCTGGGTGAATGAGGTCTGAAGCCCCTTGTTTCATCAGGAAAGATGATGACACTGTTATATTTGGCTTGAAGAAAGAAAGGTAGCCGTAAATGCTGTCTGCTGTGTGGAGTAAGCATGTGGAAGAAGTCAGCTTACTCAGTAGTACTTCGGAGGATAGAGCAAGAGTAACTAAGTGGGACTGATAAGCAGGTAGACTTGGAATCCGTGGAGAAGAGCACATTTCTAGAATGGAAGTTGACTGAGAAGTAGTCCTGTGAGACCCTGAGTCCCCTGTTCTAACAGTGCAGGGACCAGGGCTAGAGGCCTGCTGGGAATGCTCGCTGTGGCCGGGGGTAGACCAGCTGACCAGCAAGCCTCTCTCTTCCAACATTAGTTTCACTGATACTCTGGCCCTGAATCCCTATGGAGGAATGGGAAGGAGGCATCACAGAAGTGGCAAAAAGTTAATAACATGGAGATCAAATGTAGTAAGAGCATACCACTCTTGCCTTTACAGCTTTTCCTACAGTTTGCCAAAATTTTCAACATCCCTTTCCACACAAGATGCAGCCTGAGGTGCCAACATCACTCAACCATGCCTTGTCTTTGAACGGCTCTCCTCTATCACTCTCCCCTCTCAGGGAGTTCTTCTTTGGGTCAGTTTTCTTAAGATCTGCCCATTTGGAAACTCAAACCTTCATGGCCTGTATTTTTGGTTACATTAAACCCATGTGCCCCAGTTTGTTTGTGCTTCTTACATGAGTCCAAGCTTTGTTTCCTTGGGTCGTAAAGGTTGTGAGGGTCTGGGGACAACTATAATCTAAACTAGGTAGGAGTTGGCAGTTTCAGTGAGGGTGTGATTTCTACTCAATAAACCACATTCTCATTTGGCAACTTGAAAAGCATTCACTTTTTATGTGAGTTCTTTTTTTTTTTCCCTTGCCTGGCTTTTCACACCTCTTGCCATTCAGAGAAGATAGAAGAACCCATAGGGAACACTTCTGTCCCTAATGAAACTAAAATTGCAAGGCCCCAAGGAGGGAGATGAGGGATTGCTGGAAAAGTGTTTGTTGCCCCCTATAAATTGATAAATAGGGGTCCTCAGCCCCCTCATACCGCTGATCAGGCTGCTGGAACAGAAGTAAAGGACGCCATAGCTCTTTGGAGAACATCTAGCCCAGCATGCACTTACTCCACCTGAACTCTGACCAATTCTGGAGAAATCTCACCTCCCCAGTGGTCAATGCAGCCCTCCTGCTTCTATAAGACTGGTAATGTGAAGTTGAAGGGAACCAGGAGGCTGTGAATAAAACTCATTTCTGAAGTGAATTCTGACTGAGCCTTCAAGGAAATAATCTGTAGGCATAGACCGAGGTCTTGGGGAGCCATTGTTATATGAGCTGCAGCCTTCAGTGAGACTCACCTGGGACAAGATTCCATCTTGATCTTCTCTCTTCCAGGACAACACGTGCTTGCCCCACCCTTGGTGTGTACCAAAGACACTCTACTTGTCTACTTTGGTTCCTGGGCTGCATATGAACTTGTCAGGGAGACTTATTTCCAGTCTTTTCGAATTGGTTCCATGATGGCATCTTTCCTGTCACTTCCAGGGAAGATGGATGATTGGGGGCTGGAGGAAACACACCGCAAGAAGTTCAGGAACCCTCAGGAAAGACCAGGGCAAGAGGGTAAGGGGTAGGGCATGCAGAACTGATCCAAGAGCTGCCTGCTGGAGGACAAGGAAAAGTGTGGTTGGCAGACATCCATGGGCCCTGAACTAGCAATACCAAAGTAAGGACCCTGTGCAGGGGACTGATCTCTACTCAGCTCCACCTGTCCCCGGAATGTGGGGCCCCCCAGCTCCTCCCCTGGTTGTTTGCTTTCCTTCTTCAGAGGGACCTCTGTGATCAAGTCCCCTCTTTGGCAGTTCTGAAACACCTGGCATGGTAGGAAGAGGGCCTTTGACGTCAGTAGGGAGATTGTCTACTCAGGTGTAGCTTATTTCCTCAATGTGAGGTTTTGTTTCTAAACCTGGGTAGGCTGCCTCACACCCCATCAATGAGTGTGTGATGTGTATGTGTGCATGCATGTGTGTATGGGGGAAAGTACACAAACCTGGGATGGACTGAAGGCGGGGGAGTGATGCTTGACCCCTCATACCACAAAGCCAAACAAAACATGTTTAGATTGCCCCCCCAAACTGGCCCAGCCCACCGGACCCCACAGCCCCATGAGATATGGGAGGGTGGCCTTTCTTAATATATAGACCTCAAGTCCTTTCTGTAGGCAGTGGTTAGGTCATGCCCTTCTTGCTCGGAGAGGATCCAGTGGTGAGTCCTCAGGACCCCTGTCAGCATAAGTGAGAAGGAGGAAAGGTCTGAAAATTTCCACAGAACCAGAAAGACAACATCTAGTATCAGGCTGTGCAGAAATTTCCTTGGAGATGGCAAAAGGGTTCCCCAGTCTGTGCCCTGTGTGTATAGGGAATTAAGGGAGTTTATTGAGGTTGAAAGGCAAATTGGCCCCCTGAGGAGACAACACTTAGATGATGCTTTAAAGGCAAGTGCTGGAGCAAATTTCTAATGAGAAGAGTAGCTGAGGGAGGACAGGGAAGCTCCTACTACAGGATCTCTGGCTCTGGCCCTTTAAAGGGAACCTGCTGATCAAACCAGGTGGGGGAACCATGGTAGCCAGAGCCAGTCTTCCTCAGGGAGTGTAGAAAGAATCTTCTGTCAGGAAGGCCAGAGTAAGAACAAGCTGCAGAAAGAACATATGCCTTTCCTCTCCCTCTTCCTCCATGATACCCTTTCTCAACTGGAAGACGTGTGCCAGGCATAGGGGCAGGGAATGCAAAGTGAACCTACAGCAAGAAGATGGACAGGACAGCTCCAAGAAGTGAAGGGCTTTGGGATTAGGGATCAGTCCAACATCCAGAGTTGAGGACCAGAAACACCACCTAATTGGAAAGAAGCTTCTTCCTACATCCCGATGATCTAGATTCCTCCAGCCAGCCCTGTGGATTTCCTCCAGGAAGTCAGAAGGAACCCAGGTAAGAGGTCTTGCGGGGGAGACTTGAACCACAGAGCCCCCTCACTCCCAGCAGCCAATGGACCATCTGACTTTTCAGAGGAAGAGAAAAAAAAAAGAAAGGCTGATATTTTTCTGTTTCTTCTGCTGCACTGTGGTGTCTGGGGAAGCTCATCCTAAAACAGGGAGCATTACTAAGAACTCCAAAGAGAATTTAGATTCTGGAAGCTTCTAGTTGGAAGAGCTTATCTTAAATATATACGGTTCTTAAATAGATACATTTTAATGTATCTTAATACGTTATATCTATCTATATCTCTATCATAATATCTAACCTTAAATAGATACATCTTAAATAGATCCAAATAAATAGATACAGTATCTTAAATAGATACAGTTCAAAGCCCTTTCCGTGTAGATAAGGAAGCCATGGTTTATCCAAAGACTTGTCCAGGTGATAAAAGAGCCTGGACATAAGTCCAGGGGTCCTAACTTACAGCTCTGAGCTCCTCTTGTTCACCTGGTGATGGAACCAACTTAATCCATCAGCCCTCAAATCCCCTTACCATGCTAGCTGTTCTCTGAGTCAATCTTCACACTATTTGTCATCCCTTCCACAACTTTGTAACCCACAACTCTGACATCAGGATGGCTCCCAAGGCAGCACCATGTGGAGTTGACCTGTGGGAGGCTAATGCAGTGAATTTGAAAACTTTCTTCCTAGGGATCATTACCTGCTGCTTTCAAGGTGGAGGTACCTGGTCCAGGCATCTTCGCCTTTCCCCTCAGGTCCTGAACCCCTTCCTCAGACGTGCCAGAACTAAACTATCTGAGCATCTACAAACATCTTAACCTACCAGCTTAACAACCTTTCTCTTCGGCGCCCCTCTCTTACACAGCCAACTTGGATTACTGTAGACAGATTCTGTGTAGCTACAGAGAGTAGATGTTTCTGGAACATTCCAGGATATTGAAGTTATCTGATCAGAGAACGACCTTTAATGGTATGTGATCTCCTTGGATAACCTTGTGTGATATGTGATCTCCTCCAAAACTGGCACCAAAGGATCTTTGGTGAACTTGCTGAGAAAAGGCTATCCCGCGAGGCTTGAAGTTCCTGTGGCCTGGTGTCTGCTGGAAAGCTACACCTTGGCCTTGATACATCCCTTCTCTCAAAGTGTACAGTGGCTACACCTTCCTTTAAGGCTAGAGGGTGGGAGACTTTCAAGTGTACTTTCAAATGCTGACTCTACCTAATCAGTTTCGGTTGTCTGAGCAGTGGGTTAAGAAGGAGTCTGAGGCTGTTTGGGAACTTACTGGGAGAGATGGCTATCACTAATCAGCTATGTTCGCCATAGATAATCGAGAGGAAGGGGACAGGGAAGAGGATGTAGGGAAAGGGAATATGGAAATATGCTGCCAGAGAAGGAGCTGGTGTACAATGGCCCAGAACTTTCCTTGGCCTTTTATTGGGTGTCACAAATGTAATGATACACAAGTAGGTTTGGAGTGGGGTTTGGGGAAGACAACTCTTTGGGGGATGACAAATGGGTCTTAATAGTGGGTTCCAGGGGCGCCTGGGTGGCTCAGTGGATTAAGCCACTGCCTTCGGCTCAGGTCATGATCTCAGGGTCCTGGGATCGAGCCCCGCATCAGGCTCTCTGCTCAGCAGGGAGCCTGCTTCTCTCTCTCTCTCTCTCTCTGCCTGACTTTCTGCCTACTTGTGATCTCTCTCTCTGTGTCAAATAAATAAATAAAATCTTTAAAAAAAAAAAAATAGTGGGTTCCAGATGCTCCGTATGTTGGACGTTGCAAGCGGTGTATGGATGGCATCGAACCACCTGCAAGAGACAGTAACATCTGTCCCAAACCTGAGAAAGACAGCTTACAGAAAGGATTGAAGCATGGGCCTGTCCAAGTAAAGAATGATTTTCAGTAAGATGGACTAGGTCAGTTTTCCTCTTCTGAACGATGTCATACATGGTTTGGTTTAGTTCCTTTCAAAGAAAATGGACTAGGTTTCAAAATTGTATTTGGCAGGTGGGACCCTCTACAAAATCTATTTTAACCCCTGGGATTTGAACAGTTGACTATTTCTGTATGTTTGACCTCAGAAGAGGCAGGAGTACGAGGGGACCCAATTCTCCCGGAGCCGCATTTCTGAGCAGATACTGTGCCTTGTAACTGGGCTTTCTTTCTGTGAGTCAGTGGGAAGAAAGGCGCTGGACCCCTGCCTTTAAAAACACAGGGTGGTGGCAGTCCTCAACAGCAGGGACCATGCCCCTGAAATGGCAGTGGGAAGCCACATGCATTGGGTTACTTAATAAGGCTCATCAGAGAAGGAGAGTCATGACTCCTACACCATGCAGGCAGGCCAAGGAGTTCCTCAGCCATTAAGTCTACCCATGGGCTACCAACGACAGAGCCTTTCCAACGATGGGCCACAGCGCACTCCAAGCTGGACCCACAGAGCCCTCACTGGCGTTCTAAGGAGCCAGGTGGGCCTGGTGGGCCCTAACTCCATGGGAGCAGGCACTCTGGCCATAAACAACATTACCTGTTCACTGCACCATGCCACACACTGTTTTCCAGGTGTGCCATGATGTTAGGGCGAGAGAAGTTCAAGGAAACCAAGGAACTAAGTTATAATGAACAAAATTACTCTTGGACTGTAGAACACCCAGCCCCACCTCCAAAGTGCTTAGGGATTAGTGGCCACACAGAACGGACCTTGTAATATGTAGTTCCCGTAGCCCATGGAGCAAGATCTCTGTCTTCAGTGGTCTGTTTTCTTCTGTCTCATTAACTGAGTTCTCCCAGCCACTCTTGCAGGATTCCTGGGTTTCTGGTTGGTCGGTCACAGATGGCCCAGCATTGTATCACCATCTGTAAACTCCCTTTCTTTTATCCAAGTGCCCCTGAAAATAATCAGCTCTTATCCTGTGAACTGCAAAACCCTACTCGACTCAGCCATTACCTTTGTCAACCAATGAAAGGCTCTCACCTTTATGTCAATATTTATCAAGGATTTAACGACAATGAGATGTATTATTCTTAAAAATAGCTCAGACCCTGAAATAGCCAATGACTGTTCCTTATACCATTCAGAAACTAAAGTGTGTAGTATAATTATTCCTCATTAATTTATTCAGCAAATACTTCTGAGTGCCTACAGAATACCAGGCTTATGCTGGGTGCTGGGGAAGCCAAGATAATGGGGTATAACCCGGGCTGCCAAGGGCCTCACCGTCCTGTGAAGGTGACAGACAAGAACACGTAATTGACACTTGGTGCGCTTAGAGTCAGTGCAGGCAGTTGTGCACTGGGACAGTGAGCCCTCCTGCTTGCTGCGGAGGGCCATGTGCCATCCGAGGGCAGTGGCCTCTCTGGAAAGGGATCTGACATGTGAGCCTGGCAAAATTGTTTTCCAGAGCCTTTTGCAAGCATTGCCTCATCTTCATAACCAGATGAGGAAGAAATAGAGGGTATCCCTCCAAAATATCCACCATCATTCTGTAGATTGAGTTTGCAAGGGCTGCCGATGGGGGTCTGTGTATTTCTTTCTGAGAGCCGTGCCTGGCAGTGAAAACAGCCTGCGGAAATGAGTGACTCTGGTTCCTGGCCAGAGTTACTGCCGCTTTCTTTTTTCCCCACCACACCAGTGGAATATTTATTTCTAGAACATTTGACAGATGTGTTCATGATAGTCTTGAAATCGCCTTTTCTCCATTAGGAAAGTCTTAAGAATCTGTCCCAAAGGTAGCCGTAAATGGCTAACATCCTTGCTTTAAGTATTTTCAAAAATGGGAAATTTGTGAATTTATTTCGTGTCCTTGGTAGCAGCTGTTACCACTTTTCTTTCTCAACTCTTGGCCCAGCATGTCGGGTGAGGCCACTTCAGTCATACCCACGGGAGAGCTGGGACCGACCCCATGTCAGACCCTCTTTGATGCCACCTCCAAAAAAGTATTCAAGGGAAAGAAAAATACTTTTTGCTTTTGCTTTTTGCGGCTGGGACATCGACCCAAGGAACACACAGTAATATGGGCCATGCCCCCACTTTCCCGGGCCCGGAGCAGGGAGCCCATCTGGGAAGCTAACAGTGATGGGCCACAGCATGAAAGGACAGCCAGTCCTCCTGCCATTTCCAGAGCCTCAAATCAGGTGTCAGGAGACCTGGGAGCAAGTCCCAGCTGTGCCATGATTCCTAAGCCGTGTGACTCAGTTGATTTCTCAGGACACAGGAGGTAGACTGTGATCTTGGAGTTCTGTGCAGTTCTCAGTCTAGGAGGCTAACGTCAGAATGTCGCTCTGCCCAGGGGTGGCTGGGGCAGCTGACACTC